>NC_143042.1:32780000-33087500 GCF_057628025.1 Oncorhynchus mykiss
GACGCAGGCTGGCTGCATTTTCAGCTCACCAACAAGTTCACGAGCTGCCTGCCCCCGCTACTGTAATCTCTAACACACACTGTCGGTGTGTGTGTGTGTGTGTTCTCTCTGTGTAGCATACTGTCTGAGTATATAGTCTTGTGTATGCGTGTGTGTGCACATACGTGTCTGTTTACATTGCTATACTGTATGTATTCGTGTCTCTCTGTGTGTGTACTGCACAAGAGGTTGGTGGCACCTCAATTGGGGTGACTGGTGCCGAATCAGTGGAATGGTATCAAACGCATGGTTTCCATGGTTTCCAGGTGTTTGATGCCATTCCATTTGCTCCGTTCCCGACCATTATTATGAGCCGTTCTCCCCTCAACAGCCTCCATTGGTGTGCTGTTACACAGTATAAGCTAGTCCAGTCTGTCTCCTGTCTGTCTGTCTGTCTGTCTGTCCGCCCATCCGGCTGCCTGTGCACTGTTCTGCCTGCCCTCCAAGGTTTTTGTGCGACATCTATTGACCTGCCATGTCTCATGCGTCCGAGTAGAGCAGTTCATATTTAGTGTGTCCATGAGTGTTTCTAGAACGGTCCAGCTTTAAACCGTTCACGTTTCTCTAACGATAATTCATCAATAAATGACAGGTTTGATTGGCTGAGTGCTTCAGTGACGCGTTGAGGTGTTCTAATAGTAGATGTGAAAAGTCGATTGACGTTAGAACAGTGCCAAGTGTGTTTAATGCGCATTTAGCGTGTCCCTGTGAGTGTTTCTATGAATAATTGTGTCAAGATAATTCATCTATGAGGATTGATTGATTTAGTGTATCTAAGGGGTCAAGGGTCTGTGTCCCAAATGGCACCCTATTCCCTTCGTAGTCCTCTACTTTTGACCAGAGGGTGTAGGGTGCCATTTGGTATGTCGCCAAGGTGTTGTAATGGATTACTGTGGAGTTTAGTTTTCGATGGGTGATGCAAGTGTAATATGCTGATGAAATTTCTTGGTAGTGGGGTCGGCTTGGAGAACACGTGAACGCAGGCGCACACACAACCTACATTTCATTATTTTATTATTGCTCTTTCCTTAATGACTCCTGGGTAATCGGATGACTCGCAGGTGTGTGTCTGTGTCAATGCTCACCGGGACCAGTATATGCACACCTGAGCTCCGATTATTTTATAAGGGAAGTATGAATGATAGATGTTATAATCATAATAATGGGCTATGTGTTGTTGTTCGTTCTCTCTCTCTCTCTCTCTCTCTCTCTCTCTCTCTCTCTCTCCTCTCTCCTCTCTTCTCTCTTTCTCTCTTTCTCCCTTTTCTCTCTCGTTCTCTCTCTCGTTCTCTCTTTTGTTCTCTCTCTCTGTCTCTCTCTCTCTCTGTCTCTCTCTCTCTCTCTCTGGTTTACTTGGTCCTCAGTTTAGTGTGGCTTTGACTCTTACACCTGCAGCAATGGCTAACACCTGGCAGTAGGTAAAACGCCTTAGGGTAGGTCTTGTTTGCCTGCGTGTGTGTGTGTGTGTGTGTGTGTGTGTGTGTGTGTGTGTTTGTGTGTGTGCACGTACCCGTTTTGTGTGCGTGTGCGTATATATACTGTATATACAGGTATGTGTACATTTCTGTGAATCCAGTTGCTCACGTCTTCTCTTTGATAAATAGAGGAAAGAGTAAGTGTGAGAACAGAATGATTCATCACGAACTCTGTCTCTCTCCTCTCCTTTTCTTTTTATCACCCTCTCTCGTTCTCTACTTCCTTCTATCTATATCTCTTGCTCTGTGTCTCCATTTTAGTTCAAGCAGCAATGATAACGTAGGCTACTAGGTAAAAGACACCAGTTAAATGCAACTGACCTAGCAAGACGATACCAACAGCTACTTAATGAATCAAAGAATACTGGTAGAAGCTCATGTTCTTCCTAACTAAGACTGGGGCCAAGTAAGGCTTCCAACAGTTACCAAGCGCTATTACACAAATTGTCCTGAAACAAATTATTGCATTCGGAACGTATTCAGACACCTTCCCCTTTTCCAAATGTTGGTACGTTACAGCCTTATTCTAAAATGAATTAACTTCTCTGGGATATGTGGGACGGTAGCGTCCCACCTCGCCAACAGCCAGTGAAATTGCAGGGCGCCAAATTCAAAACAACAGAAATGCCATAATTAAAATTCCTCAAACATACAAGTGTTTTACACAATTTTAAAGATAAACTTCTTGTAAATCCAGCCACAGTGTCCAATTTCAAATAGGCCTTACGGCGAAAGCACACCAAACGGTTATGTTAGGTCAGCGCCTAGTCTCAGAAAACCATACAGCCATTTTTCAGGAGAGGGCTCACAAAAATCAGAAATAGCGATTAAATTGATCACTAACATTTGATGATCTTCATCAGATGGCACTCACAGGACTTCATGTTACACAATAAATGTGTGTTTTGTTCGATGTCCAAAAACCTCATTTGAAATTGGTGTGTTATGATCATCCGGTGAAAGTGCAGAGAGCCACATCAAATTATAGAAATACTCATCATAAACATTGATTAAAGATACAAGTGTTATGCATGGAAATATAGATAAACTTCTCCTTAATGAAACCGCTGTGTCAGATTTCAAAACGCTTTACGGCGAAAGCACACCTTGCGATTATGTTAGGTCAGCGCTAGTCACAGAAAAACATCCAGCCATTTTCCAAAGAAGGAGAGGTGTCAGAAATAGCGTTATAAATATTCACTTACCTTTGATGATCTTGATCGGAATGCACTCCCAGGAATCCCAGTTCCACAATAAATGTTTGTTTTGTTCGATAAAGTCCATTGTTTATGTCCAAATACCTCCTTTTTGTTTGCGTGTTTAGCCCAGTAATCCAAATGCATAATGCTCACTTGTTCAGACGAAATGTCAAAGAAGTTCTATTACAGTTTAGAGGTCGACCGATTATGATTTTTCAACGCCGATACCGATTATTGGAGGACCAAAAAACGAACAATTTAAAAAAAAAATATTTGTAATAATGACAATTACAACAATACTGAATGAACACGTATTTTAACTTCATATTATACATCAATAAAATCAATTTAGCCTCAAGTAAATAATGAAACATGTTCAATTTGGTTTAAATAATGTAAATACAAAGTGATGGAGAAGAAAGTGAAAGTGCAATATGTGCTATGTAAGAAAGCTAACGTTTCAATTCCTTGCTCAGAACATGAGAACATATGAAAGCTGGTGGTTCCTTTTAACAGCACGAAAGTGCTGTTTGAATGAATGTTTACGCGCCTGCTTCTGCCTACCATCGCTCAGTCAGATACTTAGATACTTGTATGCTTGTATGCTCAGTCAGATTATATGCAACGCAGGACACGCTAGATAATATCTAGTAATATCATCAACCATGTGTAGTTAACTAGTGATTATGATTGATTGTTTTTTACAAGATAAGTTTAATGCTAGCTAGCAACTTACCTTGGCTTACTGCATTCGCCTAACAGGCAGTCTCCAGGCAGTCTCCTTGTGGAGTGCAACGAGAGAGAGGCAGGTCGTTATTGCGTTGGACTAGTTAACTGTAAGGTTGCAAGATTGTATCCCCCGAGCTGACAAGGTGAAAATCTGTTGTTCTGCCCCTGAACGAGGCAGTCGACCCACCGTTCCTAGGCCATCATTGAAAATAATAATGTGTTCTTGCCTAGTTAATAATGTGTAACTTGCCTAGTTAAATAAAGGTATAAAAAACTTTTTTTTTTAAATCGGCGCCCGATTGTTATGAAAACTTGAAATCGGCCCTATTTAATTGGCCATTCCGATCGGTCGACCTCTATTACAGTTCGTAGAAACATGTCAACGATGTATAGAATCAATCTTTAGGATGTTTTTAACATAAATCTTCAATAATGTTCCAACCGGAGAATTCCTTTGTCTTTAGAAATGCAATGGAACGCAGGTAACTCTCACGGGGGCGCGCATGATCAGCTCATGGCACTCTGTCAGACCTCTCAGTCAAACAGCTCTCTTTCTCTCCCCCTTCACAGTAGAAGCCTCAAACAAGGTTCTAAATACTTTTAACTAGCTTCTAGTGGAAGCCTTAGGAAGTGCAATATGACCCCATAGTCACTGTATATTTAATAGGCAATGACTTGAAAAACTACAAACCTCAGATTTCCCACTTCCTGGTTGGATTTTTTCTCAGGTTTTTGCCTGCCATATGAGTTCTGTTATACTCACAGACATCATTCAAACAGTTTTAGAAACTTCAGAGTGTTTTCTATCCAAATCCACTAATTATATGCAATTTCTAGCTTTTGGGCCTGAGTAGCAGGCAGTTTACTCTGGGCACCTTTTTATCCAAGCTACTCAATACTGACCCCCAGTCCCAAAGAAGTTAAGTAAAACATTTTCCTCATCAATCTACACACAATACCCTATAATGACAAAGCAAAAACAGGTTTTTAGACATTTTAGCAAATAACACATTTTTACATAAGTATTCAGAACCTTTACTCAGTACTTTGTTGAAGCGCCTTTGGCAGCGATCTCAGCGTTGAGTCTTCTTGGGTGTGACGCTACAAGCTTGGCACACCTGTATTTGGGGAGTTTGTCCCATTTCTTCTCTTCAGATCATCTCAAGCTCTGTCAGGTTGGATTGGTGGTGTTGCTCCACAGGTATTTTCTGTCTCTCCAAAGATGTTATGTCGGGTTCAAGTCCGGGCTCTGACTGGGCCACTCAAGGACATTCAGACAGACTTGTCCCGGAGCCAACCCTGCGTTGTCTTGGCTGTGTGCTTAGAGTCGTTGTTCTGTTGGAAGATGATCTCGACAAACCATTTCTGTATAGACCTCATTTTGTGCACAGGGGGGATTGTCATGCTGAAACAGAAGAGGGCCTTCCCCAACCTGTTACCACAAAGTTGGAAGCAGAGAATCTTCTAGAATTTCATTGTATGCTGTAGCATTAAGATTTCCCTTTATTGGAACAAGGGGCTTAGCCTGAACCATTATTCCTCCTCCACCAAACTTTATAGTTGGCATGTTGGATTGGGGCAGGTAGCGTTCTCATGGCATCTACCAAACCCAGATTCGTCCGTCGGACTGCCAGATGGTGAAGCGTGATTCAGTGCTCCAGAGAATGCGTTGCCACTGCTCCAGAGTCCAATGGCGGCGAGATTTACACCACTCCAGCCGACACATGGAATTGCACATGGTGATCTTAGGCTTGTGTTCGATTGCTCGGCCATGGAAACCCATTTCATGAAGCTCCCGACAAATAGTTATTGTGCTAATGTTGCTTACAGAGTCAGTTTGGTGAGTGTTGCAACCGAGGACAGACAATTTTTCATGCTACGTGCTTCAGCAATCAGTGGTCCCGTTCTGTGAGCTTGTGTGGCCTACGACTTTGTGGCTGAGCTGCTGTTTCTCCTAGACGTTTCCACTTCACAATAACAGCACTTACAGTTGACCGGGACCGCTTTAGCAGGGCATAAATTTGACAAACTAACTTGTTGGAAAGGTGGCATCCTATAAAAGTCACTGAGCTCTTCAGTAAGGCATTCTACTGCCAATGTTTGTCTATGGAGATTGCATTGCTGTGAGCATTTCACCTTTGCCAAGACAATACATTCACAGGTGCACCTTGTGCTGGGGACAATAAAATGTGCCGTTTTGTCACACAACACAATGCCACAGATGTCTCAAGTTTTGAGGAAGCGTGCAATTGGCATGCTGACAGCAGGAATGTCCACCAGAGCTGTAGACAGAGAATTTAATGCTAATTTATCTACCATAAGCTGCCTCCAATGTCGTTTTGGAGAATTTGGCAACCGGCCTCACAACCGCAGACCACGTGTAACCACACCAGCCCAGGACCTCCACATCCGGCTTCTCCACCTGTGGGATTGTCTGAGTGGAGGTGTGGGGGGTGCTGAGGAGTATTTCTGTTTATAACAAAGCCCTTTTGTCAGGAAAAACTATTTCTGATTGGCTCGGCCTGATTCCCCAGCCCAGTCATGTGAATTCCATAGATCAGGGCCCGATGAATTTCAGTTTCCCTGCATGAACTGTAACTCAGTAAAATCTTTGAAATTGTTGCATGTTGCGTTTATAATTTTGTTCAGTGTATATACAGTACCAGTCAAAAGTTTGGGACACACCTACTCATTCAAGGGTTTTTCTTTATTTTTTACTTTTTTCTACATTGTAGAATAATAATGAAGTCATCAAAACTATTAAATAACACGTATGGAATCATGTAGGAACCAAAGAAGCGTTATGTTAAAAGCTTATTTGTGGAATTTCTTTCCTCAATGCGTTTGAGCCAATCAGTTATGCTTTGAAGGTAGGGTTGGTATACAAAAGATAGCCCTATTTGGTAAAAGACCAAGTCCATGTTATGGTAAGAACAGCTCAAACAAGCAATGAGAAACGACAGTCCATCATTACTTTAAGAGATGAAGGTCAGTCAATCCGGAACATTTCAAAAACGTTGAAAGTTTCTTCAAGTGCAATCGTGAAAACCATCAAGCGCTATGATGAAACTGGCTCTCATGAGGACCACCACAGGAAAGGAAGACCCAGAGTTATCTCTGCTGCAGAGGATAAGTTCATTAGAGTTACCAGCCTCAGAAATTGCAGCCCAAATAAATGCTTCACAGAGTTCAAGTAACAGACACATCTGAACATCAACTGTTCAGAGGAGACTGCGTGAATCAGGCTTTCATGGTCGAATTTCTGTAAAAAAAAACACTACTAAAGGATAAGAAGAAGAGACTTGCTTGGGCCAAGAAACACTAGCAATGGACTTTAGACCCTTGGAATCTGTCCTTTGGTCTGTTTTAGTCCAAATTTGAGGTTTTTGGTTCCAACTGCCGTGTCTTTGTGAGACGCAGAGTAGGTGAACGGATGATCTCCACGTGTGTGGTTCCCACCGTGAAGCATGGAGGAGGAGATGTGATGGTGTGGGTGCTTTGCTGGTGACAATGTAGGTGATTTTTCAAATTTATTTATATCTCAAAGTGCTGTACAGAAACCCAGCCTAAAACCCCAAACAGCAAGCAATGTAGGTGTAGAAGCACGGTGGCTAGGAAAAACTCCCTAGAAAGGCAGAACCTAGGAAGAAACCAGGCTATGAGGGGTGGCCAGTCCTCTTCTGGCTGTGCCGGGTGGAGATTATAACAGAACATGGCCAAGATGTTCAAATGTTCATAGATGACCAGCAGGGTCAAATAATAATAATCACAGTGGTTGTCGAGAGTGCAACATGTCAGCACCTTTTTTATTTATTTATTTATTTATTTATTTTTTGCTGGTGACACTGTCATTGATATATTTAGAATTCAAGGTATGTTTAACCAACATGGCTACCACAGCATTCTGCAGCGATACTCCATCCCGTCTGGTTTGTGCTTAGTGGAACTATTCAACAGGACAATGACCCAACACACCTCCAGGCTGTGTAAAGGGCTATTTGACCAAGAAGGGGAGTGATGGAGAGCTGCATCAGATGACCTGGCCTCCACAATCACTCAATCTCAACCCAGTTGAGATGGTTTGGGATGAGTTGGACCGCAGAGTGAAGGAAAAGCAGCCAACAAGTGCGGAACTTTGTTGGAAAAGCATTGGAAAAGACTGCTGGAAAAGCATTCCAGGTGACTATCTCATGAAGCTGGTTGAGAGAATGCCAAGAGTGTGCAAAGCTGTCCTCATGTCAAAGAGTGGCTACTTTGAATAATCTAAAATAAATGTGGATTTGTTTAACACTGTTGGTTGCTACATGGGTTATTTCATAGTTTTTATGTCTTAACTATTATTCTACAATGTAGAAAATAGAAAAAATAAACAAAAACCCTTAAATGAGAAGGTGTGTCCAAACTTTTGACTGGTACTGTATATCTTAGTGGAGGCTCCTCAGAGGAGGAAAGGGAGGACCATCCTCAGTGAATTTTGGAAAAATGTTAATATTGAAACAGAAAAAGTAATAATTTTTAGATAAAACTATACTAAATATATTTACTTCACCAAGCAATTTATTGAAACACTTTTTTGCAAAGAATGTATACAGTAGCTTTAACAGCACTCTGTTGGGTAGCACCATGGTGTAGCCAGAGAACAGCTAGTTTCCGTCCTCCTCTGGGTACATCGACTTCTTTACAAAACCTCGGAGGCTCGTGGTTCTTACCCCTTCCATAGACTTACACAGTAATTATGATGACTTTCGGAGGATGTCCTCCAACCTATCAGGGCTCTTGCAGTATGAACTGACATGTTGTCCACCCATTTAAAAGATCAGAGAATGAATCTAGTACTAAAAGCATAAAATACAGCTTGCTAGCACTACAGTGCATAAAATGTGGTGAGTAGTTGACTCAAAGAGAGAAAGGCACAAATTTAATTTCTTTAAAAAATGAAGGAGACGCAAGAGAGAGAGCAAGAGCTAGCTATATTTTGTTGTATTTGTTTCACTTTCACCTATTTAGCCAACGAATGCAGTTTATTCTAGTCAAACAGAGAGGGATGCCATGTTAGCTAGCTGGCTATGGCTATCCAACACTGGAACTCTTCCAAGTCAAGATTTTGGTTTTATAAATGTATTGCCACCGGGGCCTGCCGGGCAGGTTTAACAGCTTGCTGTCCACTTTACTGTAAAGGGTTTACTAATGCGTTAGTTCTAGTAGTTATGTTGACTATGACGCCAGCTAATATGGTGACGAAGATGTAGGCTGTGTGTAGCGGCTAGTGGTTATGGTTTGAAGGTTTGGCTGGAAAATTTTTTTTTCACCTGGTCACAGACGGCTGCTGTTTCGTGCACTGCAAAGGGAAAGTCCATAAGCAAAGGGAAATGTTGAGAGGAGAGTGCGTAGATGCAAGAATGATTTATACAACGAGCAAAGTGACCATGATGTTTGTATGTGGCTGCTATGACAGTGAACTGTGTGCAGGTGATCAGGGGTGTTTATCAATCTGTCAATTTTGTTGAAAAACGTTTCTAAATGGAAGCAAACAAAACAGTTATAAACATACCTGAAATTGTCCAATAGAAAACTCTAATTTGCAACTATTTGTACTAATTATTACACCTTAGATCAGATAGATGCAGGCAAGAGTATGCAAGATGTTATTGTAGGCTGTGTACATTTATGTTAACCCAGTTGCTCACATCTTCCCTGTGATGACAGGAAATGAGCTTGCAGAATAGAGGAAAGAGGAAGTGTGAGAGCAGAATGATTAAGCAAGAACTCTCCTTCTCTTTTTATACCCCCCTCTCTCATTCTCTTTTTCCTTCTCTCTCTTTGTATCTTTTGCTTTCTCCATTTATTTTGCCTTATTTATCCTTCTCTTTTTCTGTCCCTTCCTCTCACTCTCGCTCACTCTCTCTCTCCCCCTTTTGCTCTTCCCCACCCCGTCTTTCTCTGTCCCTCTCTCTTCACGGATGGCATAGGAGCTGAATCAGAGGCTAGATACGAACATTTCTGATCTATCTCATTTAACCAGGGGTTGGAACAGAAATACATTTCCTATCGTTTCATTCTGAACATTCCACTCGTCTGACCAGCAAAATTAGGTTCTGAACCGGTTTGAACCCCAAAACAGTAACGGTTTATATGGTTCCTTTCTGTTCCTTTTTAAACCCCAGAAATTGTGTTTTTGTTGTTATGACATGCATTGTCTGAATTAGGCCTATAGAATTATACCTACAGAGGAGCGGCTTCTATGGAGGAAATGTTGAATATCGTTGAACTAAAGAGAGTTGGCTTAACATTGGACCAGAGCTAGCTAGCTAACAAGCTTCTGTGTGCAGAGCAGCACCAGCATTTAAATAAAAGCACATCTTACAGGCCTCCCGAGTGGCGCAGCGGTCTAAGGCACTGCTTCGCAGTGTCGAGGTGTCCATACAGCCTAGGGTTCAATCCCAGCCGGCCGGAATCGGGAGTCCCATAGGGCGGCTCACAATTGGCCCAGCATCTTCCGGGTTAGGTGAAGGTTTGGCCGGGGGGCTTTCCTTGGCTCATTGCGCTCCAGTGACTCCTTGTGGCGGGCCAGGCGCTTGCAAGCTGACTCCAATCATCAGTTGAACAGTGTTTCCTCTGACACGTTGGTGCCGATGGCTCCCGGTTTAGGCGAGCGGATGTTAAGAAGCAGCGCAGCTTGGAGGGTAATGTTTCGCCTCTCCCGAGCCCGTTGGGGATATACAGCGACGAGACAAGATTTAATCGCAATTGGATATCCCGAAAAAGGGGGTAAAAAAAACACGTCTTACCTTTTTGTTGTTAATAAATCCAATATAAAAGGAGAACTATAATATCCTTAACTTGCATTCAAAAGTTAATCCATTCTTCTCTAATGAAAAATCTCTCTCCCTAATTTCTGAGTCACGCTTGTAACGTCCGTAAGCTACAGTGCTATGGAGGGGGAGGGGCAGAAAGCCTACAAACATGCGCACACACACTGGCAAAGATTTTCAGCTGGTAGGTAGACACTGGAATACGTTTCTGAGTGACAGAGTGAGGACTTTGCATAGGCACTTTGTTGCGTTTTTTTGTGGGACTGGAAAAAAATGCCCAGAACATAAAATAACGTAATTAACCGGTTCGCATGCTATAAAATATATATATATATATTCCGGAACTGTATAGATTACTTTCGTTTCCGGTTCTGATTCTGTTCCTAAACCCCCCCCCAAAAACGGTTCCGGTACTGTTCCCTGAACCGGTTCTAACCCCTGCATTTAAACCACTGCCTGAGCCAGGTATCACAGAGGAAGAGACACGTTGTGATTTGATTCAGTGTATCTATCTCTGCTTTCTGTCATATTTCACCACAATCTGATCAGGGACGTTAGCTCAAACCACCGTTTTCTTGCTCTGTTTCACTGCATCCATCTCTCTATTACCCTCATTCTCCCAGTTTTCTATCTTGACTAGGTATTACTGAAGGGGAGAAAAACAGAGAAATGGAGAGAGGAGAGAAGGCACAGAGAAAATGAGAGAGAGAGAGAGAGAGGAGGGAGGGAGGGCAAGGCAGGGTTTCCTCGAGTCAGTCAGACAGAGGAAGGGCCGGAGGGAGGGGGGGGAGGAAGGGAAGGAGAGAGGGAAGGATGGACAGATGAGTGATTGTTTTGCAAAAGCACAGGAAGTTCTCTACTATTAGAAAGCAAACTAGAGAGAGAGGGGGAAGGAAGGAGAGAGACGGAGACAAGAGCGAGAGGAGAGACCGGGAAAGGTAGAGCGAGAGTTAATGAGTGAGTAAAGGAGGACAGGGAATGAGTTGTCCAAATCAAAATTGGACACACTCCTCCACTCTCGCATGTCCTCATCCCTCTATCTAAATTCTTCCTTTCACTCCTTTCACTGTTCTTTGTCCTCCCCCTCTACCCAAAATCTCTCCCTCAATGGTTTCTTACCACAACAAAATAATTTTGAACTGAAGGGAAATGTCACTGTGTTAGATTGTGTTCAGTTCAGTCCAATTCGGTCTCACAGGGTTGAGCAAGTGTGTGTGTGAAATGCTAACTATGTCAAAAGTCAAAACAATGACATCTGCCTCTCGTCATTTATTGAATTGAATGAACTGCGAGGTCTTTTGGGTTAGTTGGTTCTTAGTAAAGAGAGGTTATAGGTTTCGAAGGAGTGACGATGGGTTTGCTGTAGAGCGCTACTTCAAACCAGATTGAGCCCTTTTTTCTCGCTCATTCTCTTTCCTAGTTGTGAATTATCAGGATTTGCAAGGCAGAATCAGTACGTTTTATGTAGTCTTTCCTCTTACTCATATATACAGTCGTGGCCAAAAGTTTAGAGAATGACACAAATATACATTTTCACAAAGTCTGCTGCCTCAGTTTGTATGATAGCCATTTGCATATACTCCAGAATGTTATGAAGAGTGATCAGATGAATTGCAATTAATTTCAAAGTCCCTCTTTGCCATGCAAATGAACTGAATCCCCCCAAAAACATTTACACTGCATTTCAGCCCTGCCACAAAAGGACCAGCTGACATCATGTCACTGATTCTCTCGTTAACACAGGTGTGAGTGTTGACGAGGACAAGGCTGGAGATCACTCTGTCATGCTGATTAAGTTTGAATAACAGACTGGAAGCTCCAAAAGGAGGGTGGTGCTTGGAATCATTGTTCTTCCTCTGTCAACCATGGTTACCCGCAAGGAAACACATGCCGTCATCATTGCTTTGCACAAAAAGGGCTTCACAGGCAAGGATATTGCTGCCAGTAAGATTGCACCTAAATCAACCATTTATCGGATCATCAAGAACTTCAAGGAGAGCGGTTCAATTGTTGTGAAGAAGGCTTCAGGGTGCCCAAGAAAGTCCAGCAAGTGCCAGGACCGTCTCCTAAAGTTTATTCAGCTGCGGGATCGGGGCACCACCAGCACAGAGCTTGCTCAGGAATGGCAGCAGGCAGGTGTGAGTGCATCTGCACGCACAGTGAGGCAAAGACTTTTGGAGGATGGCCTGGTGTCAAGAAGGGCAGCAAAGAAGCCACTTCTCTCCAGGAAAAACATCAGGGACAGACTGATATTCTGCAGAAGGTACAGGGATTGGACTGCTGAGGACTGGGGTAAAGTCATTTTCTCTGATTCCCTTTCCGATTGTTTGGGGCATCTGGAAAAAAAGCTTGTCCGGAGAAGACAAGGTGAGCGCTACCATCAGTAAAGCATCCTGAGACCATTCATGTGTGGGGTTGCTTCCCAGCCAAGGGAGTGGGCTCACTCCCAATTTTGCCTAAGAACACTACCATTAATTTTTATTTAACTAGGCAAGTCAGTTAAGAACAAATTCTTATTTTCAATGACGGCCTAGGAACAGTGAGTTAACTGCCTTGTTCAGGGGCAGAACGACAGATTTGTACCTTGTCAACTCAGGGATTTGAATTTGCAACCTTTCGGTTACTAGCCCAACGCTCTAACCACTAGGCTACCCTGCCGCCCCATAATTAAGAATGGTACCAACACATCCTGCTAGAGCAACTTCTCCCAACCATCCATGAACAGTTTGGTGACAAACAATGCCTTTTCCAGCATGATGGAGCACCTTGCCATAAGGCAAAATTATAACTAAGTGGCTCTGGGAACAAAACATCAATATTTTGGGTCCATGGCCAGGAAACTCCCCAGACCTTAATCCCATTGAGAATTTGTGGTCAATCCTCAAGAGGTGGGTGGACAAACAAAACCCCAGAAATTCTGACAAACTCCAAGCATTGATTATGCAAGAATGGTCTGCCATCAGTCAGGATGTGGCCCAGAAGTTAATTGACAGCATGCCAGTTTCACAGGTCTTGAAAAAGAAGGGTCAACTCTGCAAATATTGACTCTTTGCATCAACTTCATGTAATTATCAATAAAAGCCTTTGACACTTATGAAATGCTTGTAATTATACTTCAGTATTCCACATTTGACAAAATTAATATTTGTGTCATTCTCTAAACTTTTGGCCACGACTGTGTGTGTGTGTGTGTGTGTGTATATAATATGTATAACTATATACAGTGCCTTGCGAAAGTATTCGGCCCCCTTGAACTTTGCGACCTTTTGCCACATTTCAGGCTTCAAACATAAAGATATAAAACTGTATTTTTTTGTGACGAATCAACAACAAGTGGGACACAATCATGAAGTGGAACGACATTTATTGGATATTTCAAACTTTTTTAACAAATCAAAAACTGAAAAATTGGGCATGCAAAATTATTCAGCCCCTTTACTTTCAGTGCAGCAAACTCTCTCCAGAAGTTCAGTGAGGATCTCTGAATGATCCAATGTTGACCTAAATGACTAATGATGATAAATACAATCCACCTGTGTGTAATCAAGTCTCCGTATAAATGCACCTGCACTGTGATAGTCTCAGAGGTCCGTTAAAAGCGCAGAGAGCATCATGAAGAACAAGGAACACACCAGGCGGGTCCGAGATACTGTTGTGAAGAAGTTTAAAGCCGGATTTGGATACAAAAAGATTTCCCAAGCTTTAAACATCCCAAGGAGCACTGTGCAAGCAATAATATTGAAATGGAAGGAGTATCAGACCACTGCAAATCTACCAAGACCTGGCCGTCCCTCTAAACTTTCAGCTCATACAAGGAGAAGACTGATCAGAGATGCAGCCAAGAGGCCCATGATCACTCTGGATGAACTGCAGAGATCTACAGCTGAGGTGGGAGACTCTGTCCATAGGACAACAATCAGTCGTATATTGCACAAATCTGGCCTTTATGGAAGAGTGGCAAGAAGAAAGCCATTTCTTAAAGATATCCATAAAAAGTGTTGTTTAAAGTTTGCCATAAGCCACCTGGGAGACACACCAAACATGTGGAAGAAGGTGCTCTGGTCAGATGAAACCAAAATTGAACTTTTTGGCAACAATGCAAAACGTTATGTTTGGCATAAACGCTACATAGCTCATCACCATGAACACACCATCCCCACTGTCAAACATAGTGGTGGCAGCATCATGGTTTGAGCCTGCTTTTCTTCAGCAGGGACAGGGAAGATGGTTAAAATTGATGGGAAGATGGATGGAGCCAAATACAGGACCATTCTGGAAGATAACCTGATGGAGTCTGCAAAAGACCTGAGACTGGGACGGACATTTGTCTTCCAACAAGACAATGATCCAAAACATAATGCAAAATCTACAATGGAATGGTTCAAAAATAAACATATCCAGGTGTTAGAATGGCCAAGTCAAAGTCCAGACCTGAATCCAATCGAGAATCTGTGGAAAGAACTGATAACTGCTGTTCACAAATGCTCTCCATCCAACCTCACTGAGCTTGAGCTGTTTTGCAAGGAGGAATGGGAAAAAATGTCAGTCTCTCGATGAGCAAAACTGATAGAGACATACCCCAAGCGACATACAGCTGTAATCGCAGCAAAAGGTGGCGCTACAAAGTATTAACTTAAGGGGGCTGAATAATTTTGCACGCCCAATTTTTCAGTTTTTGATTTGTTAAAAAAGTTTGAAATATCCAATAAATGTCGTTCCACTTCATGATTGTGTCCCACTTGTTGTTGATTCTTCACAAAAAATACAGTTTTATATCTTTATGTTTGAAGCCTGAAATGTGGCAAAAGGTCGCAAAGATCAAGGGGGCCGAATACTTTCGCAAGGCACTGTATATAGTTGAAGTCGGAAGTTTACATACACCTTAGCCAAGTATATTTATACTCCGTTTTTCACAATTCCTGACATTTAATCCTAGTAAAAATTCCCTGTCTTAGATCAGTTGGGATCACCACTTTATTTTAAGAATGTGAAATGCCAGAATAATAGTAGAGAAAATGATTTATTTGAGCTTTTATTTCTTTCATCACATTCCCAGTGGGTCAGAAGTTTACATGCACTCAATTAGTATTTGGTAGCATTGCCGTTAAATTGTTTAACTTGGGTCAAATATTTCGGGTAGACTTCTACAAGCTTCCCAAAATAAGTTGTGTGAATTTTGGCCCATTCCTCTTGACAGAACTCGTGTAACTGAGTCAGGTTTGTAGGCCTCCTTGCTCGCACATGCTTTTTCAGTTCTGCCCACAAATTTTCTATGGGATTGAGGTCAGGGCCTTGTGATGGCCACTCCAATACCTTGACTTTGTTGTCCTTAGGCCATTTTGCCTCAACTTATTTTTGTTTCATCAGACCAGAGGACATTTCTCCAAAAAGTACGATCTATGTCCCCATGTGCAGTTGCAAACAGTAGTCTGGCTTTTTTTATGGGGGTTTTGGAGCAGTGGCTTTTTCCTTGCTGAGTGGCTTTCAGGTTATGTTGATATAGGCCTCGTTTTACTGTGGATATAGATACTTGTTTCCTCCAACATCTTCACAAGGTCCTTTGCTGTTGTTCTGGGATTGATTTGCACTTTTTGCACCAGAGTAAGTTCCTCTCTAGGAGACAGAATGCATCTCCTTCCTGAGCGGTATGACGGCTGCGTGGTCCCATAGTGTTTATACTTGCGTACTATTGTTTGTACAGATGAACATGGTACCTTCAGGCATTTGGGAATTGCTCCCAACGATGAACCAGACTTGTGGAGGTCTACAATTTTTTTTTTCTGAGGTCTTGGCAGATTTCTTTGGATTTTCCCATTATGTCAAGCAAAGAGGCACTGTTTGAAGGTAGGCATTGAAATACATCCACAGGTACATCTCCAATTGACTCAAATGATGTCAATTAGCTTTTCCGAAGCTTATAAAGCCATGACATAATTTTTGGGAATTTTCCAAGCTGTTTAAAGGCACAGTCAACTTAGTGTATGTACACTTCTGACCCACTGGAATTGTGATTTAGTCAAATAATCTGCCTGGGAACAATTGTTGAAAAAATTACTTGTGTCATGCACAAAGTAGATGTCCTAACTGACTTGCCAAAACTATAGTTTGTTAACAAGAACTTTGTGGAGTGGTTGATAAACAAGTTTTAATGACTCCAACCTAAGTGTATTTAAACTTCCAACTTCAACTGTGTGTGTGTGTGTGTATATACATATATGATCTGTGAGGCAGCACATTCTCTGCCTGGTCCTCCTGCCCGCTCATATCCTGCCCCAGTTAGACAACTCACACACAGGTATAGGAAACAGATTACTAAACTAGCAGACCACCAGTGTTACCCCGTCTCTCTCACACACACACACACACACACACACACACACACACACACACACACACACACACACACACACACACACACACACACACACACACACACACACACACACACACACACACACATTCTCTCACACACTGATTGTGTGGTTGAGGCCTTTTGAGGGTAACATTTTTAAGAAATGTATTCTCACCCTGTATTCGACCAAACCAGCACAGTCTCTTGCTGCAAACGGAACAGTCAGCTTTGCAACGTGAATGACCTGCTTAGTTCCCGGGTTTCGACCATTGACATAGGTGTTTTATGTGCAGGCAGATACAGGATACTGTTTTAGTGAATCTCAGACATGGGCTCAGTCATTCTATGGTTAAACACTGTGTCTCAAATGGCATCCTATTTCCTATATAATGCACTACTCTACATCCATAGTGTCCTGGTGAAAGTAGTGTACTATAGGGATTAGAAAGCTATTTTAGACATAGGCTTAGTCATTTTTTGGTAGGGTGTGTGTGTGTGTGTGTGTCTGACAGACAAACTGGGCAGAGTTCCCTAGACAACAGCACGGGACTGAGTTAAACCATGTTAGGTTGTTGTTGTTGCTGCAACCTGTCTGTCTGGTCATGTTGTTTGCGACTTCGGGTATTGACAGGGTTTGTGCTACTCCTCTCTCGCTCGGCTCTCTCGCTCGGCGCTCTCGCTCTCTTTCAGTAAAGGAAGTGTGTGTGTGTCCTACCTTGTGTGTTTTCTTCCTTATACTGTGTGTTTGTTTCCGAGTGTGTGAGTCTGTGTCATCGCCTCCTGTGGCAACCTTTAACACCTAGACCACAAAACCCCATGACCCCCCATCCTACCACTTCCTGCTACACACACACACACACACACACACACACACACACACACACACACACACACACACACACACACACACACACACACACACACACACACACACACACACACACACACACACACACACACACACACACACACCACAGGAGGCTTGTGAGGGGAGGATGTCTCTTAATAATGGCTGGAGTGAGTGGAATGGTACTAATCACATGGAAACCATGTCTTTGGATGTGTTTGATACAAATCCATATATTGTGTTCCAGCCATTATTATGAGCCTGTCCTCCCCAATTAAGGTGCCACCGGCCACCTGTGACACTGACACACAAACACTGACACACACACACTGACACACACACACAAAACTGACACACAAACACTGACACACACACACATTGTCATTGCCTCTGACGCACACAGGCTGTTCCTTGTTCTAAAATCTGAAGTGTCTTCCTCTCTCCTCTCTCTCTCTGTCGCTCCTCTCCTGCTCCTCTCTCTCTCTCTGTCGCTCCTCTCTCTCTGTCGCTCCTCTCCTGCTCCTCTCTCTGTCGCTCCTCTCTCTCTCTGTCGCTCCTCTCTCTCTCTGTCGCTCCTCTCTCTCTCTGTCGCTCCTCTCCTGCTCCTCTCTCTCTCGCGCGTGCGCCCGCACTCTCGTGCGCTCTCTTGTCGCTCCTCTCTCTCCCCCTCTCTCGCTTCTCTCTCTCTTGATCACCCCTTCCTTCTCTCCCTTCCTCTCTATTCTTTCTGCTCAGCCTCCGTCATGTTTTTACACTAAACATTGCACAGTGTAAACACACACAGTCCCCTCTCTTACTCCAGTCTAGGACTGTGGGTGTTGATTCGGAACCAAGAGTCTTCCATACATTCAAGAGTCTTCCAGATTAGGATTACTGTAGTCTTGCCGCGGGTTTAAACTCTAAAACTTTGAGAGTGTTAATCTCCCAACACTTTACTGTACATCTGAGATAATCTGAGCCGTCCTGTGTGTGTGTGTGTGTGTTAATCTCTCAATGCCTTAATGTACATATGAGATAATCTGTCCCGGCCTATGTCTGCCTGTGTGTTAATCTGCTAACGCTTCACTACTGTACATATGAGGTAATCTGGCACATTTGAATCCCTAATCTGTCTGTGTGTTAGAGCAGTTATTCCCAACTCCGGTCCTCCAGTAACCCCAACGGTACACATTCTAGTTGTAGCCCCGGACAAAAACTCACCTGATTCAACTCAGGACTCGGGTACTGAGGACTCGGGTACTGAGCACTCGGGTACTGTTGGGGTTACTTGAGGACCGGAGTTGGGAAACACTGTTAGAGAGGAACAACCAGACAAACAACCGAACAACAGAAACACAAGGATCATGTTTGTTTTCTACAGAAAGGGCCAGTGGTTTCCTGGTCACGTCACATGGTCAGGAAACCTCCTGGCCCCAGATGTAACTACTCATGGATGCGCGCGCGCGCACACACACACACACACACACACACACGCACACGCACCATTGAACCATTAACATAATGAATGTGAAGGATTTTTCCACAGAGACTTCAGATCGATACACTAAAGGATACTATTGATCAGAACCGCTCGACAGTCTTTGTGTGCACGTGTGCGTGCGTGAACTCCACTGAACTGCATGCATTTCGTAGACAATTATTTTGTGTGGTTGCACACACACCCACGTCACACCCTTATGTCTACAGAGAACACATTATGAGGGACCATACGGGCATGTGGGGGGGTGTGTGTGTTCAGTTCAGTTGCTCTCCTATCCTCTCCTTATAATGGGTTTAACACCTATCTAACTGTATAGCTCTCTTTTATGGCATCTCTTTCTTTCTCTGTCTCTCTGAGAAGGTTAGAGAGGTGTGTGTGTGTGTGTGTGTGTGTGTGCGCGTGTGCGTGTGCGCGCGTGTGTGTGTGTGTGTGTGTGTGTGTGTGTGTGTGTGTGTGTGTGCATGGATAAATGCATCTTTATTTAGCTCATCTTCACCTGCCCCAAGTTAAATTAAGACCCTGATAGATTTCTTACACTCGCACACTGTCCTTGCAATGAGAGGGGTTCTATTGACCGACCCACAGGGACACGGATCACTTCCTGTATGATGTCATCATGATGTCACACAGCTGTGGTGGTCTTCTGTGAAGCTTAGCTGAGCTTAGCTGGACAGAGCCATGTAGAGAGCGAGAGAGAGAGCGAGAAAGGAGGGGAGAGAGGAAGAGCTAGATGGCGAGAAGGAGATAGGAGAGAGAGAGAGAGAGAGAGAGAGAAGGGAGGAATAAGGAAATGGATAGAGTAGAGAGGCAGGGAAAGTGTCTCCGAGGGTAGGTCTTGTTTGCCTGCGTGTGTGTGTGTGTGTGTGTGTGTGTGTGTGTGTGTGTGTGTGTGTGTGTGTGTGTGTGTCGTGTACGGTGGTGTCTGGTATCACTAATGTTTCCCTTTCCTCTGGGCCCCATGTGTATGTGTTTGTATATACTTGACTATATCAACACTCTGAAATGTGTGTGTATATGTTGACTCTATTAGCCAGTATGTGTCTGCGTGCGTTCACATGTGTGGAGGGCAGCTTGTGTGTTTATATCAGTGCTGTGTTTATAAAGGCCGGGCTCTGTTGGCAGATCAAGTCGAATGGATTTAAGATCGAGAAACAGGAAGAATCTGAGCTTCCTGTTTCTTCTTCTCTGTTCTATAACATGGCTTTTTTTATTTGTGACATTATGAAATTCCATCTTATTCTTTATTCTTTGTTGTAGTTTATAACAGTATGAAAGCTCAGACAATCATTCCAAACTAGCTTCATCCACACACCAGATGCATTTGTAAATGTTTATGGCTGTTTTGGTCCAATTCTTTCCTTTATCTCTCTCTACCTTGTGTTGTGGTGTGTTGTGTTGTGTTGTGGGCCAGGGGCCTCTGTTGACCTCACAATAGGCATGGACTGGACTCTCTCAGCAATATGGACTGCCTGATCTAGTGCCAGTACACACTGTTCCATGTTAAAGGGAGGGAGAGAGACAGACACGGAGGGAGGGAGGGATGGAGACACGGAGGGAGAGAGAGAGACAGACACAGAGGGAGAGAGGGAGAGAGGGAGGGAGAGAGAGACACGGAGGGAGAGAGAGAGACAGACACAGAGGGAGAGAGGGAGAGAGGGAGGGAGAGAGAGACACGGAGGGAGAGAGACAGACACGGAAGGAGGGAGGGAGGGAGAGAGAGAGACATACACGGAGGGAGGGAGGGAGAGAGACAGACATAGAGGGAGGGAGGGAGACAGACATACACGGAGGGAGACAGGGAGGGAGGGAGAGAGACAGACATGGAGGGGGAGAGAGAGACAGACATGGAGGGGGAGAGAGAGACAGACATGGAGGGAGAGAGAGAGACAGACATGGAGGGGGAGAGAGAGACAGACATGGAGGGAGAGAGAGACAGACATGGAGGGAGAGAGAGACAGACATGGAGGGAGAGAGAGAGACAGACATGGAGGGAGAGAGAGAGACAGACATGGAGGGAGAGAGTTAGACAGACATGGAGGGAGGGAGAGAGACATACAAGGAGGGGGAGAGAGAGACAGACACAGAGGGAGGGAGCCACGGAGGGAGGGAGACAGACAGACAGACACAGAGGGAGAGAGACAGACAGACAGACAGACAGACACAGAGGGAGGGAGGGCGGGAGAGAGAGACATGGAGGGAGGGAGGGAGGGAGGGAGGGAGGGAGACAGACACGGAGTGAGGGAGGGAGGGAAAGAGACAGACACGGAGGGAGGGAGGGAGACAGACACGGACGGAGGGAGGGAGGAAGAGAAACAGACACGGATGGAGGGAGGGAGGGAGACACGGACGGAGGGAGGGAGGGAGAGAGACAGACACGGATGGAGGGAGACAGACACGGACGGAGGGAGGGAGGAAGAGAGACAGACACAAATGGAGGGAGGGAGGGAGGGAGACAGACACGGACGGAGGGAGGGAGGGAGAGAGAGAGACAGACATGGATGGATGGAGGGAGGGAAGGAGGGAGGGAGGGAGGAAGACAGACACGGACGGAGGGAGCGAGGGAGAGAGACAGACACGGATGGAGGGAGGGAGGGAGGGAGGGAGACAGACAGACACGGACGGAGGGAGGGAGGGAGAGAGAGAGACAGACATGGAGGGAGAGAGAGAGACAGACATGGAGGGAGAGAGAGAGTGCATATGCCTGCGTGGGGCTTTGGCTGCTTTCTCCACTCATTGGGGAGACCCATGTCATAGGCCTGTGTGTGTTTGTGTGTTTTTTGAAAGCCTGCAATTGTTTGTATTTGCATGTGTACGGATGCGCTCATGTGTGTGTCTGTTTCCTAAGGCTGTGTATGTGTGTTTTCTAAGGCTGAGTGTGTGTGTGTGTGTGTGTGTGTGTGTGTGTGTGTGTGTGTGTGTGTGTGTGTGTGTGTGTGTGTGTGTGTGTGTGTGTATGTTTCCTAAAGTGGGGTGTGTGTATGTTCCCTAAAGTGGGGTGTGTGTGTGTGTATGTTTCCTAAGGTGGGGTATGTGTGTGTGTGTATGTTTCCTAAGGTGGCGTGGGTGTGTGAGCAGATGCGCGTGTGTTTATTAAGGCGTGTGCGCGTGTGTATGTATGTTTCCTAAGATGGGGTGTGTGTGTGTGTGCAGATGCGTGTGTGCCTCTTGGCTGCTTTCTCCCACTCTTTCTGGGATCGTGCTCCCAGTCAGGGCAGCTTTGTGATGTCTGTATTTACATGTATTTATGTATTTATATAACCTTTTAGTTTTTATCAGGGAGTCATACTGAGACCAAGTTCTCTTTTACAGATGAGACCAGAATTACATTAATGGCAGAAAACACAAAATGCAAGTTCTTAATTGGCCTACAGACACCAAAACGTCAAATTTCAGAACATTTTGAAGATTGTTCCACATATAAGGTGCAAAAAAAAAAATGAAAAGCTAATTTACCTAACTCAGTAGAGACTAGGGTTACAAAAAGTCTGAAACTTTCCGGTAAATTTCCGTAAATTTTCCATGGGAAGTTGAGCCTGGGAATTTTGCTTAGTTCATTGTTGGAAGTCCATTCTTCCAACAATGTGCAGTGCATTCTTCCATCACATGTACAGCTGATTCTCAAGATCTTATACACTAATGAGATGCTATTGAGCCCACGCTACTACACTGTCTGAGCCAAGGACTACATGCTTTCTGGTAAGTTTTGATTACAATACTGGGTGGGGTAAATATATTTTATATGACATATACATTATTTTTTGTTAATTACATCAAAGTGTGTTTAATTAATTTCTAACTTGTTAACAATTTCTGCTAGTTAGTTTTTGCTACCATATGGGTTTTAGCTTACTTGACCCTGCTAACTGAGGAGTGTTAATTCACCTGTTTCCATACATGTTTCATTTTAAAACATTTATCTTACAAAGGAGTTGTTTAATCTAACTGCTCAACTATTTATCTGTACATGGAATTGTATTTCGTTATTTTTTTACTCATTTTTTTGAATCTTTACAGGAAAATGCTACGGGCACTATCTGACGTGTGGAGACATTTCACTGCACCTAATGTAGAAGGAAAAGCTGTGTACATTTGCAAATACTGTGCCTAATCATATGTGAAAAGTGCAGCAAAGATGCAGAATCATCTGGCCAAGTGCATAAAGTTCCCTCAGCGCTCACAACAAGCAACCTCTGACAAAAGTCCCTCTTCTTCTATTCGAGGTGAAAATTATGAATCCGACACCTTATTGATAGCAACAGCTCATGGTCCTCCTGGAATCAGAAGTTTTTTTGACTCAATGGAGGAACGTAGTCAGAAATGCTGATGAATGTCTTGCTCGAGCTGTGTATGCAACTGGTTCACCTCTGATGCTCACAGGAAATGTGTATCGGAAGGTATGGATGCAGAGTTTAACAGAGTTCAAGTGAAGGTCAAGCAAATCATAGAGGAAGCAGACTGTATTGCAATCATCTCTGATGGGTGGTCGAATGTTCGTGGGCAAGGAATAATGAACTACATCATCTCCACCCCTCAACCAGTATTCTACAAGAGCACAGACATGGGACAACAGACACACCGGTCTCTTCATTGCAGATGAGCTGAAGGCAGTAATCAATGACCTTGGACCACAGAAGTTATTTGCACTGGTGACAGACAATGCTGCGAACATGAAGGCTGATTGGTCTAAAGTGGAAGAATCCTACCCTCACATCACACCCATTGGCTGTGCTGCTCATGCATTGAATATGCTCCTCAAGGACATCACGGCACTGAAAACAATGGATACACTCTACAAGAGAGCCAAGGAAATGGTTAGGTATGTGAAGGGTCATCAAGTTATAGCAGCAATCTACCTCACCAAGCATAGTGAGAAGAATAAGAGCACTACATTGAAGCTGCCCAGCAACACCCGTCCGGGTGGTGTTGTCATCATGTTTGACAGTCTCCTGGAGGGGAAGGAGTCTCTCCAAGAAATGGCCATATCACAGTCTGCCGATATGGACAGCCCCATCAAGAGGATCCTCCTGGATGATGTATTTTGGGAGAGAGTGGTAAGCAGCCTGAAACTCCTGAAACCTATAGCAGTGGCCATTGCATTGATTGAGGGAGACAATGCCATCCTGTCTGATGTTCAGACTCTGCTTGCAGATGAAAGAGAAGAAATCTGTATTACCCTGCCCACTTCACTGTCGGTCCAAGCAGAGGAAACTGCAGTTCTGAAATACATCAAAAAGTGTGAAGACTTCTGTCTGAAGCCCATACACACCGCAGCGTGCATGTTGGACCCCAAGTATGCTGGCAAGAGCATCCTGTCTGGTGCAGAGATCAACAAGGCCTATGGTGTCATCACTACCGTGTCTCGCCACCTTGGCCTGGATGAGGGCAAGGTTCTTGGCTGTCTGGTGAAGTACACATCCAAGCAAGGCTTTGGGATGGAGATGCAATAGGGCAGCCGTGCCAACATATCTCATCAGCCACCTGGTGGAAGGGACTTTGTGGATCTGAGACTCTTTCCCCTGTTGCCTCCATCATCCTCCAAATCCCATCAGCCTCCTCAGAGCGCAACTGATCCTTGTTTGGGAACACACACACCAAAGCACGCAACAGGCTGATCAATACAAGGGTTGAAAAATTGGTGGCATTTTGGGCAAATTTGAGGAATTTTGAGCCTGACAACGAGCCATCCTCAAGAAGGTTGGAAAGTGACAGTGAAGATGAGGCCTCAGAGTCTTGTGTTCAAGAGGCGGACATTGAGGAGGTCCAGGGAGAAGTCATGGGAGCCTGAGAGGAAGACAAAGCTTTAGTTTGTAGACTGTCATTGTATGTTGAAAATGTTTCTGGGAGATGCGATGGATCATTGGGGATCATTCCATATTCCCTTTCTTTTGTTGTTCAGTGAAATCATCCCATGTGAAGAGTCAACTCATTTAATTAAAGTTCATTTCTATGGGAAGGATTTAATCATTTGCAATTATGTTTACTTATAAGGTAAACGGTTTATGGTTCTGTCTCCATATGATATGGTAAATATATCCAATGCAAAAAACATCAACATTTAAATGGTATTAATATGAATTCCCATAAATTCCCGTTAATTCCCATGTATTCCCATTAATTCCCACGGAAAGTTTCCACCTCTGAATATTTCCCAAAATGTGCAACCCTAGTAGAGACCAAAGGAATTTCCAGAGTTAGCCATCCCTAATGTCACGCCCTGGCCATAGAGAGGCTTTTTATTCTCTATTTTGGTTAGGCCAGGGTGTGACTAGGTTGGGCATTCTATGTCCTTTTTTCTATGTTTTATATTTCTATGTCTTGGCCTGGTATGGTTCTCAATCAGGGACAGCTGTCTATCGTTGTCTCTGATTGAGAACCATACTTAGGTACCCTTTTCCCCCACCTGTTTTGTGGGAAGTTAACTTTGTAGTTGTTCAGGGCACATAGCCCAAAGCTTCACGGTTGGTTTTTTTTTGTTCTTCGTTTTGTCGGCGTCATTTTTAAATAAAGTTCAAATGTACGCTTACCATGCTGCACCTTGGTCCTTCAGCCAGCCGTGACACCTAAGACCAGGCGTGGCAACTCGTATGTCTGGAGTTTAGTAAGGATGCTAGGTAGAGTGGGACTTTTTGTAAAAGGGCTTTTATAAATGAAAACATAGCAATGTATCAACCTATGTGAAATCAAAGAGGACCAACCAACTTTCTGGTACAGAATGCAGAGTGATGAGCATTACAATTGTCGCACTAAAACAAAGCACAATGAGCTTTGATAAACGGCATCTAATGGCTTTAATGAATGTAGCAGCTGCTTTCATATAAATGATGTTGCCGTAGTCTAGGACCTATAGGAATGTTGACTGAATAATCTGTTTTTTACTATTTATCGAGAGACCGGACCCATTTTCTATAGAAGAAGCTCATTTTTATTCTCAGCTTCTTAACTATCTCATGAATATGCTTTTTAAAAGACAGCTTTTCATCTATACAGATACTTGGAAGCAGGGACACGATCAATGTTGACACCATCCAAAGTACATATGCATATACAGTTGAAGTCGGAAGTTTACATACACTTAGGTTGGAGTCATTAAAACTCGATTTTCAACCACTCCACAAATTTCTTGTTAACAAACTATAGTTTTGGCAAGTCGGTTTGGGACATTACTTTGTGCATGACACAAGTCCTTTTTCCAACAATTGTTTACAGACAGATTATTTCACTTAATTCACTGTATCACAATTCCAGTGGGTCAGAAGTTTACATACACTAAGTTGACTGTTCCATTAAACAGCTTGGAAAATTCCAGAAAATAATTTCATGGCTTTATAAGCTTCTGATAGGCTAATTGACATCATTTGAGTCCATTGGAGTACCTGTGGATGTATTTCAAGGCCTACCTTCAAACTCAGTGCCTCTTTGCTTGACATCTTGGGAAAATCAAAAGAAATCTGCCAAGACCTCAGAAAAATATTGTAGACCTCCACAAGTCTGGTTCATCGTTGGGAGCAATTTCCAAACGTCTGAAGGTACCACGTTCATCTGTACAAACAATAGTACGCAAATATAAACACCATGAGACCACGCAGCCATCATACCGCTCAGGAAGGAGACACGTTCTGTCTCCTAGAGATGAACTTACTTTGGTGTGAAAAGTGCAAATCAATCCCAGAACAACAGCAAAGGACCTTGTGAAGATGCTGGAGGAAACAGGTAAAAAAGTATCTATATCCACAGTAAAACGAGTCCTATATCAACATAACCTGAAAGTCAGCTCAGCAAGGAAGAAGGCACTGCTCCAAAACCGCCATAAAAAAAGCCAGACTATGGTTTGCAACTGCACATGGGGACAAAGATCGTACTTTTTGGAGAAATGTCTTCTGGTCCAATGAAACAAAATAGAACTGTTTGGTCATATTGACCATCATTATATTTGGGGGAAAAAGAGGGAGGCTTGCAAGCCTAAGAACACCATCCCAACCGTGAAGCACAGGGGTGGCAGCATCATGTTGTGGGGGTGCTTTGCTGTAGGAGGGACTGGTGCACTTCACAAATAGATGGCATCATGAGGGAGGAAAATTATGTGGATATCTTAAAGCAACATCTCAAGACATCAGTGTCCAAGTTAAAGTTTGGTCGCAAATGAACAATGACCCCAAGCATACTTCCAAAGTTGGCAAAATGGCTTAAGGACAACAAAGTCAAGGTATTGGAGTGGCCATCACAAAGCTCTGACCTCAATCCCATAGAAAATTTGTGGGCAGAACTGAAAAGGTGTGTGTGAGCAAGGAGGCCTACAAACCTGACTCAGTTACACCAGCTCTTGTCAGGAGGAATGGGCCAAAATTCACCCATCTTATTGTGGGAAGCTTGTGGAAGGCTACCCGAAATGTTTGACCCAAGTTAAACAATTTAAAGGCAATGCTACCAAATACTAATTGAGTGTATGTAAACTTCTGACCTACTGGGAATGTGATGAAAGAATTAAAAGCTGAAATAAATCATTCTCTCTACTATTATTCTGACATTTCACATTCTTAAAATAACGTGGTGATCCTTTGGCTAAGGTGTATGTAAACTTCCGACTTCAACTGTACATATTGTATCTTATCATTTTCTGGGCCTTTTTCGTTCCCATGACAACAGGCGCAATCCCCATCTGGCTGCCATGGCAACTAAATAGAATCTGTGCGGGGGGGGGGGGGGGGCGCAAGTCTTGTAACACACACATACAAGCGAGTACACACACACACACACGAAAGTGGATTAACAGCTAAATGAGAGTATAGGCAGTTCTGACTCGTCGTTGATCAGTAACCTTTCAATATGTGTGCGTGTGTGTTGGCCGTGCGTCGCCCTAGGCTGGTTAGAGAAGATGCAGTATTAATAAGGTCTGTTCATTAGACCAGGCAGGCTGAGACACTGTCTACATCCTAAATGGCATCCTATTCCTTATATCGTGCAATGCTTTTGACCAGGGCCAATAGGCCTCTGGTCAAAAGTAGTGCACTATGAAGGGAATAGGGTGCCATTTGGGATGCACTTAAGGCATTACACTAATAGGCCTTAAATCTGTAATTAGCTCTACGGAGAGAGGAAGAGTTCAGAGAGAGGGAACGGAAGAAAGAGGGGGGAAATGGCTATCAGGGGGAAAGCAAGAGCAGTAAAATGGGGAGAATGACAAGAATTTATGGAGCTAGCCAAAGATTAAGCAGGCACTCTGGAAGGGAGGGAGAGGAGGGCCGTGTGCGTACGGTATTTGTGCGTGTGCTGCTATGTTGTCCAACAAAGCGGCTAGCATCCATATCAGTTGGAGAGTGAAAAGTGGCACACGTGGCCTGCTGCAGGCACACACGTTGACCTGTGTCTCCCCAACACACACACACAGTGTGCCTTCTCTTTCTTTCTTTCTCCCTCTCATTCACACGTTCTCTATTCCTCACTCACTTGTTGTTGTTTTCCGTCCCTGTCTCCTCTATCCATCCCTTCCTCCCTCTATTCATCCCTTCCTCCCTCTAGCCATCCCTTCCTCCCTCCTCTATCCATCCCTTCCTCCCTCTAGCCATCCCTTCCTCCCTCCTCTATTCATCCCTCCCTCCTCTATCCATCCCTTCCTCCCTCCTCTAGCCATCCCTTCCTCCCTCCTCTATCCATCCCTTCCTCCCTCCTCTATCCATTCCTTCCTCCCTCCTCTATCCATCCCTTCCTCCCTCTAGCCATCCCTTCCTCCCTCTATCCATCCCTTCCTCCCTCTAGCCATCCCTTCCTCCTCTATCCATCCCTTCCTCCCTCTATCCATCCCTTCCTCCCTCCTCTATCCATTCCTTCCTCCCTCCTCTATCCATCCCTTCCTCCCTCTAGCCATCCCTTCCTCCCTCTATCCATCCCTTCCTCCCTCCTCTATTCATCCCTCTCTCCTCTATCCATCCCTTCCTCCCTCTAGCCATCCCTTCCTCCCTCCTCTATTCATCCCTCTCTCCTCTATCCATCCCTTCCTCCCTCCTCTATCCATCCCTTCCTCCCCCTCTATCCATTCCTTCCTCCCCCTCTATCCATTCCTTCCTCCCTCCTCTAGCCATCCCTTCCTCCCCCTCTAGCCATCCCTTACTCCCTCCTCTATCCATTCCTTCCTCCCTCCTCTATCCATTCCTTCCTCCCTCCTCTATCCATTCCTTCCTCCATCCTCTATCCATCCCTTCCTCCCTCCTCTATCCATTCCTTCCTCCCCCTCTGTCCATTCCTTCCTCCCTCCTCTAGCCACCCCTTCCTCCCCCTCTAGCCATCCCTTCCTCCCCCTCTATCCATTCCTTCCTCCATCCTCTATCCATCCCTTCCTCCCTCCTCTATCCATTACCTCCTCCCTCCTCTAGCCATCCCTTCCTCCCCCTCTAGCCATCCCTTCCTCCCTCCTCTATCCATTCCTTCCTCCCCTCCTCTATCCATTCCTTCCTCCCCCTCTAGCCATCCCTTCCTCCCCCTCTCTCATTCCTTCCTTCCTCCTCTATCCATCCCTTCCTCCCCCTCTATCCATTCATTCCTTCCTCCCTCTATCCATTCCTTCCTCCCTCCTCTAGCCATCCCTTCCTCCCCCTCTAGCCATCCCTTCCTCCCCCTCTCTCCATTCCTTCCTCCCTCCTCTATCCATTCCTTCCTCCCTCCTCTATCCATCCCTTCCTCCCTCCTCTATCCATCCCTTCCTCACTCCTCTATCCATCCCTCCCTCCTCTATCCATTTATCCCTCCCTCCCTCTATCCATCCATCCCTTCCTCCATCCCACAGTTTCCTTTGATAAATCTCTTCTAGTTGCTGACTCAACCACATATTATGATGTTTAGACAGACCTTCAAACACCTGTAGCTCATTCTCTCCCTATCCCTCCTTCCTTCCTTCTCTTGCTCTCTCTCTCTCCCTCTCTTAGCTTTCTCTCTCTCGCTCTCTCTCCAACTCTCTTCCCCTCCTCTCTCTCTCTGCCTGTATTCCACCTCCTTTTACCTCGTGCTTTCTCACTCACGCCCTGTTCTCCCCGTCTCCCTCCCCACCCTCTCTCTCTTTCCCTTCTCCCCCCTCTTCACTCTGCATTCTTCTCTGTCATTATGACCAATCATCTTTTCATATTGTAATAAACCATTGTTCATCACTGTTGTGTCTGTTAATGTGTGACTCCCCAAGCTTCACAACACACCACCACAGTAACATACCATTTTGTTTCTCTCACATTATCTTCCCTTACTCTTTCCCCCCTCCGTTTCTTTAGTAAGTGTATTTCATTCATTCATTGTCCCTCTTTGCGTCTCCTTTGTTCCCCTTCTCTCGCTCCACTCCCTCTGTCTGCCTGTCTCCCCCTCTTTTTTGCGGTCCCTGTTGTTGTCTCTTGCATTCTCTCTTTCTCTCTCTCTCTCTCCACTCTCTCTCTCTCTCTCTCTCTCTCTCTCTCCACTCTCTCTCTCTCTCTCTCTTTCTCTCTCTCTCTCTCCACTCTCTCTCTCTCTCTCTCTCTCTCTCTCTCCACTCTCTCTCTCTCTCCACTCTCTCTCTTTCTCTCTCTCTCTCTCTCTCTCTCTCTCTCTCTCTCTCCACTCTCTCTCTCTCTCTCTCTCTCTCTCTCTCTCTCTCCACTCTCTCTCTCTCTCTCTCTCTCTGTTTTCTCATCTCTAGCGGTGCAGCCGAGATACAGAGTTTAACGGTTTATGATAGTCTGGGGGCGCACTCATTGTCACACCATCAACATCGGACACATGACACTTTGGCTTATGGCCACTTTCTCTCTCTCTCTCTCTCTCTCTCTCTCTCTCTCTCTCTCTCTTTCTCTCTCTCTCTCTCTCTCTCTCTCTCTCTCTCTCTCCACTCTCTCTCTCTCTCTCTCTCTCCACTCTCTGTCTCTCTCTCTCTCTCTCTCCACTCTGTCTCTCTCTCCACTCTCTCTCTCTCTCTTTCTCTCTCTCTCTCTCCACTCTCTCTCTCTCTCTCCACTCTCTCTCTCTCTCTCTCTCTCTCTCCACTCTCTCTCTCTCTCTCTCTCTCCACTCTCTGTCTCTCTCTCTCTCTCTCCACTCTGTCTCTCTCTCCACTCTCTCTCTCTCTTTCTCTCTCTCTCTCTCCACTCTCTCTCTCTCTCTCTCCACTCTCTCTCTCTCTCTTTCTCTCTCTCTCTCTCCACTCTCTCTCTCTCTCTCTCTCTCTCTCTCTCTCCACTCTCTCTCTCTCTCTCTCTCTCTCCACTCTCTCTCTCTCTCTCTCTGTTTTCTCATCTCTAGCGGTGCAGCCGAGATACAGAGTTTAACGGTTTATGATAGTCTGGGGGCGCACTCATTGTCACACCATCAACATCGGACACATGACACTTTGGCTTATGGCCACTGAACAACAGCCTCTCTGACTTGGAGGAGCTAGGTCTCTCACGTTCAACTTAGTAGACGCACCAAAGGCAGCACAGTTTCACGACAGGCCGAAACGGCTTCTCCGATAGAAATCCTGATCGTGCTCGTAGGCGATGCCGTGGCCACGTAGGCTAGCTAAAAGCTCATGCACAGAAGCACGTCGTCGGGTCGAACGGTTGTCTCGCGGGCCCGAACTGCGCTCGTGCAGGCCGTCAAATCAAAGATGCCCCTTCGATATAAAGTTGTTGTTGGCGAAAATGAAAACGTGTCAGTTTGTCACTTTTCACGAGGTTGGAGTAAAAACAACAAAGGAAGTATTTTTCACGTATCTCACTGACGTCACAAACCCCAAACCCTGGCCTGGTCTGTTTTGCAAGTCTCATACCAAAGATTGTAAAAATGGACCCGATGCCTCTCTGCTTGGCCCTCAGCATTAATTAGATAGATTTGGGGTAAGGCTGGTGTCCTGTCCAGGGGGTGTACTTGTACATTAAGCTGCCTTACACTACGGAGACAGGCTCCATCTTGCACAAGCCATTCTAGAGTAGGACCACTGCATTGTCTCACTGGTTGTGGTTTACGTTCATACAACTGTCTTTTGATGTCTGATCTGTATCTGTAATGAACACGTCTACTTTGAGCGGGAATATCGCTATATAGTTATACAAATTGGAATCTTTGGTGACTAATTCTCTCTCTTTCTCTCTTTCTCTCTTTCTTTTTTTCTTCTTTCTTTCTTTCTTTCTTTCTTTCTCTCTTTCTTTCTCTCTTTCTTTCTCTTTCTCTCTTTCTTTTTTTCTTTTTTTCCTTATTTTTTTTCTTTCTTTCTTTCTTTCTTTCTTTCTTTCTTTCTTTCTTTCTTTCTTTCTTTCTTTCTTTCTTTCTTTCTTTCTTTCTTTCTTTCTTTCTTTCTTTCTTTCTTTCTTCAGAGTCTTCAAGAAGTCCAGTCCCAACTGCAAGGTAGGTCACAACTCCCCCTTGTGTGCCTGCTTGCTAGTACGTGTGTGTGTGTCAGACAGAAGAAGGTAAGGTTCCTCCTCCTTTCCCTGTAGACTTTCTCTCGCTTGTCTCTTCTTGTCTCTTCCCTCATTCTCTGCTCCTCTCTTCTCCTGGATTACACGCGTAGCTTGTCTCTCTCTCTCTTTACAACAGTAGATTATCTCTCTCTCTTTACAACAGTAGATTATCTCTCTTTCTTTACAACAGTAGATTATCTCTCTCTCTCTCCTAGCTTTTATCTGTCTTTATGTCGAAAGACTTAGGTGATCTTTCCTCTCTGCTGTAACTATAGATTTTTCCTACGGGCCGATACGTTTGCCTCTGTAGATTTTTCCTGCATACAAGTGCCTTTTATTGATTTCTTATTTAATTTTCTGCATCATCTTTGCTCCCTTTCCCCTCTCTGTTGTTATCTACATTTCTTTCTCTCCCTCCCTCTCTCTCCTTCTCTCCATTTCTCTCTCTCTCTCTCTCTCTCTCTCTCTCTCTCTCTCTCTCTCTCTCTCTCTTTCTCTCTTTCTCTCTCTCTCTCTCTCACTCCCTCACTCTTTCTCTCTGTGTCTCCATGATGGAAGGATCAGTGTGTGTAGATGACGTGTTTTGTGATCTGACCCCACAAGGCAAGATAGTATACAGGAAGGGAGTGGAGAGACTAGGGGTCAGTGTGTGTGTGTGTGTGTGTGTGTGTGTGTTTCACTTGTATGGTCTAATTGAAAGAGTCATGTTGACGTACGCTATGTTTTCCTTTCCATTTCCACATACTGTTCCCGTTTTTACCCACCCTCTGTTTCCATCCTTCTCTCTCGCCTTCTTTCTATCATTTTGTCTATTTTGTTATCTCTACCCTTCTGTCCCTTTCTCTCTCTCTCTCTCTCTCTCTCTCTCTCTCTCTCTCTCTCTCTGCCTCTTGCTCTGTAACTTTCTCTCTCTCTCTCTCTCTCTGCCTCTTGCTCTGTAACTTTCTCTCTCTCTCTCTCTCTCTCTCTCTCTCTCTCTGCCTCTTGCTCTGTAACTTTCTCTCTCTCTCTCTCTCTCTGCCTCTTGCTCTGTAACTTTCTCTCTCTCTCTCTCTCTCTCTGTGCCTCTCACTCTGTAACTTTCTCTGTCTCTCTCTCCTCTCTCTCTCTAGCTCACTGTATACCTGGGAAAGAGAGACTTTGTGGATCACCTAGACCATGTAGATCCAGTGGGTGAGTAGTAACACAAACACACACTATTGTTGATGTAATGTTGTCGGAAAAACACATCAACCCCCTGGCGTCTCGCTCGGGGTTGCTATGACGACAGCACCTCACATTGGGGAAACACCCTCACCACGGGGGGTGTGCGACAATGGGAGTAACCCTAGTGAGGTAGTGTTTAGATTATTTCACATTGACTTATACACACAGGACTACGATATCAGAACAACCAACTCTTTTTTTCTATGACACACACACCGGCACTACTTGTGGGACTATACATCTACGATACGCCAGAGAATTATCAGGTCATTCTCGACTGTGTTGAAATCCATACACTGCTTTCTATAAGAGGTCATAAAGGCTCATACGAGTCTAATAATATGCATTATAACTGTCGGCTTTAAGAAGTAAAGTATTTTTGTGTACTCTGTATTTTTGCGTACAATGCAGCTTCAGTAGTGTGTGCGTGTGTATGAGCATGCACATCTGACTATTACTCTCAATCTCACTAACCAAATACTGTGCGGCTTGGGTAACAGAAACACTCATACATAATATGATCTCTGTGTATGTGTGTGTGTGTGTGTGTGTGTGTGTGTGTGTGTGTGTTGTTTTTCACAGTGTGTGTGGTTTTTCACAGTGTGTGTGTGTGTGTGTTCTTCGATGTGTGTGGGTGTGTTGTTTTTCACAGAGTGTGTTGTTTTTCACTGTGTGTGTGTGTGTGTTCTTCGATGTGTGTGGGTGTGTTGTTTTTCACAGAGTGTGTTGTTTTTCACTGTGTGTGCATGTATGTGTGCGTGTGTGTGTGTGTGTGTGTGTGTGTGTTGTTTTTCACGGTGTGTGGTTTTTCACGGTGTGTGGTTTTTCACAGTGTGTGTTTTTCACAGTGTGTGTTGTTTTTCACAGTGTGTGTGTGTGTGTGTGTGTGTTGTTTTTCACGGTGTGTGGTTTTTCACGGTGTGTGGTTTTTCACAGTGTGTGGTTTTTCACAGTGTGTGTTGTTCACAGTGTGTGTGTTGTTTTTCAGTGTGTGTGTGTGTGTGTTTCACAGTGTGTGTGTGTGTGTTTCACAGTGTGTGTGTGTGTGTTTCACAGTGTGTGTGTGTGTGTGTTTTTCACAGTGTGTGTGTGTGTGTTTTTCACAGTGTGTGTGTGTGTGTGTTTTTCACTGTGTGTGTGTGTGTGTGTTTTTCACAGTGTGTGTGTGTGTTTTTCACAGTGTGTTGTTTTTCACAGTGTGTGTTGTTCACAGTGTGTGTGTGTGTTGTTTTTCAGTGTGTGTGTGTGTGTGTGTTTCACAGTGTGTGTGTGTGTTTTTCACAGTGTGTGTGTGTGTGTGTGTTTTTCACAGTGTGTGTGTGTGTGTGTTTTTTTCACAGTGTGTGTGTGTTTTTCACATTGTGTGTGTGTGTGTGTGTGTGTTTTTCACAGTGTGTGTGTGTTGTTTTTCACGGTGTGTGTGTGTGTGTGTTGTTTTTCACTGTGTGTGTGTGTTGTTTTTCTACAGATGGAGTGCTACTAATAGACCCAGAGTACCTAAAAGACCGTAAAGGTAAGTGTGTGTGAGTGCACGCTCGCGAGTGATTAAAAATAATAATAAAGTATTCACAATTTCACATCCCTTTATTACTCTTCTCATGTTCCCGTCTCCCCTCTCTCCTTCTTCTTCATTTTCCCCCCTGCGATCTCTTCCTCCTCCCTCTCCCTCTCCCTCCCCTCCTCCTCCAGTCTTTGTGACTCTGACCTGTGCGTTCCGGTATGGCCGTGAGGACCTGGACGTTCTGGGTTTGTCCTTTAGGAAAGACCTCTACATCTCCACCTTCCAGGCCTTCCCCGCCGCCACCACAGAGGAGGAGCGGAAACCACTCAGCCACCTGCAGGAGAGACTGCTGAAGAAGCTGGGCCAGCACGCACACCCGTTCAACTTCACCGTGAGTTCTGTAGACTGGCCCACTGTGCAGCAAACACACCCTTCCAACTTCACCGTGAGTTCTGTAGACTGGCCCACTGAGCAGCAAACACACCCGTTCAACTTCACCGTGAGTTCTGTAGACTGGCCCACTGAGCAGCAAACACACCCGTTCAACTTCACCGTGAGTTCTGTAGACTGGCCCACTGAGCAGCAAACACACCCGTTCAACTTCACCGTGAGTTTTGTAGACTGGCCCACTGAGCAGCAAACACACCCGTTCAACTTCACCGTGAGTTCTGTAGACTGGCCCACTGAGCAGCAAACACACCCGTTCAACTTCACCGTGAGTTCTGTAGACTGGCCCACTGAGCAGCAAACACACCGGTTCAACTTCACCGTGAGTTCTGTAGACTGGCCCACTGAGCAGCAAACACACCCGTTCAACCTCACCGTGAGTTCTGTAGACTGGCCCACTGAGCAGCAAACACACCGGTTCAACTTCACCGTGAGTTCTGTAGACTGGCCCACTGCGCAGCAAACACACCCGTTCAACTTCACCGTGAGTTCTGTAGACTGGCCCACTGCGCAGCAAACACACCCGTTCAACCTCACCGTGAGTTCTGTAGACTGGCCCACTGCGCAGCAAACACACCCGTTCAACTTCACCGTGAGTTCTGTAGACTGGCCCACTGCGCAGCAAACACACCCGTTCAACTTCACCGTGAGTTCTGTAGACCTTTCCACTGAGCAGCAAACACACCCGTTCAACCTCACCGTGAGTTCTGTAGACTGGCCCACTGTGCAGCAAACACACCCGTTCAACTTCACCGTGAGTTCTGTAGACTGGCCCACTGCGCAGCAAACACACCCGTTCAACATCACCGTGAGTTCTGTAGACTGGCCCACTGTGCAGCAAACACACCCGTTCAACTTCACCGTGAGTTCTGTAGACTGGCCCACTGCGCAGCAAACACACCCGTTCAACTTCACCGTGAGTTCTGTAGACTGGCCCACTGCGCAGCAAACACACCGGTTCAACTTCACCGTGAGTTCTGTAGACTGGCCCACTGTGCAGCAAACACACCCGTTCAACCTCACCGTGAGTTCTGTAGACTGGCCCACTGCGCAGCAAACACACCCGTTCAACTTCACCGTGAGTTCTGTAGACTGGCCCACTGCGCAGCAAACACACCGGTTCAACTTCACCGTGAGTTCTGTAGACTGACCCACTGCGCAGCAAACACACCCGTTCAACTTTACCGTGAGTTCTGTAGACTGGCCCACTGTGCAGCAAACACACCGGTTCAACTTCACTGTGAGTTCTGTAGACTGACCCACTGCGCAGCAAACACACCCGTTCAACTTTACCGTGAGTTCTGTAGACTGGCCCACTGCGCAGCAAACACACCCTTCCAACTTCACCGTGAGTTCTGTAGATTGGCCCACTGAGCAGCAAACACACCCGTTCAACTTCACCGTGAGTTCTGTAGACTGGCCCACTGTGCAGCAAACACACCCGTTCAACTTCACCGTGAGTTCTGTAGACTGGCCCACTGAGCAGCAAACACACCCGTTCAACTTCACCGTGAGTTCTGTAGACTGGCCCACTGTGCAGCAAACACACCGGTTCAACTTTACCGTGAGTTCTGTAGACTGGCCCACTGAGCAGCAAACACACCCGTTCAACTTCACCGTGAGTTCTGTAGACTGGCCCACTGAGCAGCAAACACACCCGTTCAACTTCACCGTGAGTTCTGTAGACTGGCCCACTGAGCAGCAAACACACCCGTTCAACTTCACCGTGAGTTCTGTAGACTGGCCCACTGTGCAGCAAACACACCGGTTCAACTTTACCGTGAGTTCTGTAGACTGGCCCACTGAGCAGCAAACACACCCGTTCAACTTCACCGTGAGTTCTGTAGACTGGCCCACTGAGCAGCAAACACACCGGTTCAACTTTACCGTGAGTTCTGTAGACTGGCCCACTGCGCAGCAAACACACCCGTTCAACTTCACCGTGAGTTCTGTAGACTGGCCCACTGAGCAGCAAACACACCCGTTCAACTTCACCGTGAGTTCTGTAGACTGGCCCACTGCGCAGCAAACACACCCGTTCAACTTCACCGTGAGTTCTGTAGACTGGCCCACTGAGCAGCAAACACACCCGTTCAACTTCACCGTGAGTTCTGTAGACTGGCCCACTGCGCAGCAAACACACCCGTTCAACTTCACCGTGAGTTCTGTAGACTGGCACACTGCGCAGCAAACACACCGGTTCAACTTCACCGTGAGTTCTGTAGACTGACCCACTGTGCAGCAAACACACCCGTTCAACTTCACCGTGAGTTCTGTAGACTGGCCCACTGTGCAGCAAACACACCGGTTCAACTTCACTGTGAGTTCTGTAGACTGACCCACTGCGCAGCAAACACACCCGTTCAACTTTACCGTGAGTTCTGTAGACTGGCCCACTGCGCAGCAAACACACCCTTCCAACTTCACCGTGAGTTCTGTAGACTGGCCCACTGAGCAGCAAACACACCCGTTCAACTTCACCGTGAGTTCTGTAGACTGGCCCACTGTGCAGCAAACACACCCGTTCAACTTCACCGTGAGTTTTGTAGACTGGCCCACTGAGCAGCAAACACACCCGTTCAACTTCACCGTGAGTTCTGTAGACTGGCCCACTGCGCAGCAAACACACCCGTTCAACTTCACCGTGAGTTCTGTAGACTGGCCCACTGAGCAGCAAACACACCCGTTCAACTTCACCGTGAGTTCTGTAGACTGGCCCACTGTGCAGCAAACACACCCGTTCAACTTCACCGTGAGTTCTGTAGACTGGCCCACTGTGCAGCAAACACACCGGTTCAACTTCACTGTGAGTTCTGTAGACTGACCCACTGCGCAGCAAACACACCCGTTCAACTTTACCGTGAGTTCTGTAGACTGGCCCACTGCGCAGCAAACACACCCTTCCAACTTCACCGTGAGTTCTGTAGACTGGCCCACTGAGCAGCAAACACACCCGTTCAACTTCACCGTGAGTTCTGTAGACTGGCCCACTGTGCAGCAAACACACCCGTTCAACTTCACCGTGAGTTTTGTAGACTGGCCCACTGAGCAGCAAACACACCCGTTCAACTTCACCGTGAGTTCTGTAGACTGGCCCACTGCGCAGCAAACACACCGGTTCAACTTCACCGTGAGTTCTGTAGACTGGCCCACTGAGCAGCAAACACACCCGTTCAACTTCACCGTGAGTTCTGTAGACTGGCCCACTGCGCAGCAAACACACCCGTTCAACTTCACCGTGAGTTCTGTAGACCTTTCCACTGAGCAGCAAACACACCCGTTCAACCTCACCGTGAGTTCTGTAGACTGGCCCACTGTGCAGCAAACACACCCGTTCAACTTCACCGTGAGTTCTGTAGACTGGCCCACTGCGCAGCAAACACACCCGTTCAACATCACCGTGAGTTCTGTAGACTGGCCCACTGTGCAGCAAACACACCCGTTCAACTTCACCGTGAGTTCTGTAGACTGGCCCACTGCGCAGCAAACACACCCGTTCAACTTCACCGTGAGTTCTGTAGACTGGCCCACTGCGCAGCAAACACACCGGTTCAACTTCACCGTGAGTTCTGTAGACTGGCCCACTGTGCAGCAAACACACCCGTTCAACCTCACCGTGAGTTCTGTAGACTGGCCCACTGCGCAGCAAACACACCCGTTCAACTTCACCGTGAGTTCTGTAGACTGGCCCACTGCGCAGCAAACACACCGGTTCAACTTCACCGTGAGTTCTGTAGACTGACCCACTGCGCAGCAAACACACCCGTTCAACTTACCGTGAGTTCTGTAGACTGGCCCACTGTGCAGCAAACACACCGGTTCAACTTCACTGTGAGTTCTGTAGACTGACCCACTGCGCAGCAAACACACCCGTTCAACTTTACCGTGAGTTCTGTAGACTGGCCCACTGCGCAGCAAACACACCCTTCCAACTTCACCGTGAGTTCTGTAGACTGGCCCACTGAGCAGCAAACACACCCGTTCAACTTCACCGTGAGTTCTGTAGACTGGCCCACTGTGCAGCAAACACACCCGTTCAACTTCACCGTGAGTTCTGTAGACTGGCCCACTGAGCAGCAAACACACCGGTTCAACTTCACTGTGAGTTCTGTAGACTGACCCACTGCGCAGCAAACACACCCGTTCAACTTTACCGTGAGTTCTGTAGACTGGCCCACTGCGCAGCAAACACACCCTTCCAACTTCACCGTGAGTTCTGTAGATTGGCCCACTGAGCAGCAAACACACCCGTTCAACTTCACCGTGAGTTCTGTAGACTGGCCCACTGTGCAGCAAACACACCCGTTCAACTTCACCGTGAGTTCTGTAGACTGGCCCACTGAGCAGCAAACACACCCGTTCAACTTCACCGTGAGTTCTGTAGACTGGCCCACTGTGCAGCAAACACACCGGTTCAACTTTACCGTGAGTTCTGTAGACTGGCCCACTGAGCAGCAAACACACCCGTTCAACTTCACCGTGAGTTCTGTAGACTGGCCCACTGAGCAGCAAACACACCCGTTCAACTTCACCGTGAGTTCTGTAGACTGGCCCACTGAGCAGCAAACACACCCGTTCAACTTCACCGTGAGTTCTGTAGACTGGCCCACTGTGCAGCAAACACACCGGTTCAACTTTACCGTGAGTTCTGTAGACTGGCCCACTGAGCAGCAAACACACCCGTTCAACTTCACCGTGAGTTCTGTAGACTGGCCCACTGAGCAGCAAACACACCGGTTCAACTTTACCGTGAGTTCTGTAGACTGGCCCACTGCGCAGCAAACACACCCGTTCAACTTCACCGTGAGTTCTGTAGACTGGCCCACTGAGCAGCAAACACACCCGTTCAACTTCACCGTGAGTTCTGTAGACTGGCCCACTGCGCAGCAAACACACCCGTTCAACTTCACCGTGAGTTCTGTAGACTGGCCCACTGAGCAGCAAACACACCCGTTCAACTTCACCGTGAGTTCTGTAGACTGGCCCACTGCGCAGCAAACACACCCGTTCAACTTCACCGTGAGTTCTGTAGACTGGCACACTGCGCAGCAAACACACCGGTTCAACTTCACCGTGAGTTCTGTAGACTGACCCACTGTGCAGCAAACACACCCGTTCAACTTCACCGTGAGTTCTGTAGACTGGCCCACTGTGCAGCAAACACACCGGTTCAACTTCACTGTGAGTTCTGTAGACTGACCCACTGCGCAGCAAACACACCCGTTCAACTTTACCGTGAGTTCTGTAGACTGGCCCACTGCGCAGCAAACACACCCTTCCAACTTCACCGTGAGTTCTGTAGACTGGCCCACTGAGCAGCAAACACACCCGTTCAACTTCACCGTGAGTTCTGTAGACTGGCCCACTGTGCAGCAAACACACCCGTTCAACTTCACCGTGAGTTTTCTAGACTGGCCCACTGAGCAGCAAACACACCCGTTCAACTTCACCGTGAGTTCTGTAGACTGGCCCACTGCGCAGCAAACACACCGGTTCAACTTCACCGTGAGTTCTGTAGACTGGCCCACTGAGCAGCAAACACACCCGTTCAACTTCACCGTGAGTTCTGTAGACTGGCCCACTGTGCAGCAAACACACCCGTTCAACTTCACCGTGAGTTCTGTAGACTGGCCCACTGTGCAGCAAACACACCGGTTCAACTTCACTGTGAGTTCTGTAGACTGACCCACTGCGCAGCAAACACACCCGTTCAACTTTACCGTGAGTTCTGTAGACTGGCCCACTGCGCAGCAAACACACCCTTCCAACTTCACCGTGAGTTCTGTAGACTGGCCCACTGAGCAGCAAACACACCCGTTCAACTTCACCGTGAGTTCTGTAGACTGGCCCACTGTGCAGCAAACACACCCGTTCAACTTCACCGTGAGTTTTGTAGACTGGCCCACTGAGCAGCAAACACACCCGTTCAACTTCACCGTGAGTTCTGTAGACTGGCCCACTGCGCAGCAAACACACCGGTTCAACTTCACCGTGAGTTCTGTAGACTGGCCCACTGAGCAGCAAACACACCCGTTCAACTTCACCGTGAGTTCTGTAGACTGGCCCACTGCGCAGCAAACACACCCGTTCAACTTCACCGTGAGTTCTGTAGACCTTTCCACTGAGCAGCAAACACACCCGTTCAACCTCACCGTGAGTTCTGTAGACTGACCCACTGCGCAGCAAACACACCCGTTCAACTTACCGTGAGTTCTGTAGACTGGCCCACTGTGCAGCAAACACACCGGTTCAACTTCACTGTGAGTTCTGTAGACTGACCCACTGCGCAGCAAACACACCCGTTCAACTTTACCGTGAGTTCTGTAGACTGGCCCACTGCGCAGCAAACACACCCTTCCAACTTCACCGTGAGTTCTGTAGACTGGCCCACTGAGCAGCAAACACACCCGTTCAACTTCACCGTGAGTTCTGTAGACTGGCCCACTGTGCAGCAAACACACCCGTTCAACTTCACCGTGAGTTCTGTAGACTGGCCCACTGAGCAGCAAACACACCGGTTCAACTTTACCGTGAGTTCTGTAGACTGGCCCACTGCGCAGCAAACACACCCGTTCAACTTCACCGTGAGTTCTGTAGACTGGCCCACTGAGCAGCAAACACACCCGTTCAACTTCACCGTGAGTTCTGTAGACTGGCCCACTGCGCAGCAAACACACCCGTTCAACTTCACCGTGAGTTCTGTAGACTGGCACACTGCGCAGCAAACACACCGGTTCAACTTCACCGTGAGTTCTGTAGACTGACCCACTGTGCAGCAAACACACCCGTTCAACTTCACCGTGAGTTCTGTAGACTGGCCCACTGTGCAGCAAACACACCGGTTCAACTTCACTGTGAGTTCTGTAGACTGACCCACTGCGCAGCAAACACACCGTTCAACTTTACCGTGAGTTCTGTAGACTGGCCCACTGCGCAGCAAACACACCCTTCCAACTTCACCGTGAGTTCTGTAGACTGGCCCACTGAGCAGCAAACACACCCGTTCAACTTCACCGTGAGTTCTGTAGACTGGCCCACTGTGCAGCAAACACACCCGTTCAACTTCACCGTGAGTTTTGTAGACTGGCCCACTGAGCAGCAAACACACCCGTTCAACTTCACCGTGAGTTCTGTAGACTGGCCCACTGCGCAGCAAACACACCCTTTCAACTTCACCGTGAGTTCTGTAGACTGGCCCACTGCGCAGCAAACACACCCGTTCAACTTCACCGTGAGTTCTGTAGACCTTTCCACTGAGCAGCAAACACACCCGTTCAACCTCACCGTGAGTTCTGTAGACTGGCCCACTGTGCAGCAAACACACCCGTTCAACTTCACCGTGAGTTCTGTAGACTGGCCCACTGCGCAGCAAACACACCCGTTCAACATCACCGTGAGTTCTGTAGACTGGCCCACTGTGCAGCAAACACACCCGTTCAACTTCACCGTGAGTTCTGTAGACTGGCCCACTGCGCAGCAAACACACCCGTTCAACTTCACCGTGAGTTCTGTAGACTGGCCCACTGCGCAGCAAACACACCGGTTCAACTTCACCGTGAGTTCTGTAGACTGGCCCACTGTGCAGCAAACACACCCGTTCAACCTCACCGTGAGTTCTGTAGACTGGCCCACTGCGCAGCAAACACACCCGTTCAACTTCACCGTGAGTTCTGTAGACTGGCCCACTGCGCAGCAAACACACCGGTTCAACTTCACCGTGAGTTCTGTAGACTGACCCACTGCGCAGCAAACACACCCGTTCAACTTACCGTGAGTTCTGTAGACTGGCCCACTGTGCAGCAAACACACCGGTTCAACTTCACTGTGAGTTCTGTAGACTGACCCACTGCGCAGCAAACACACCCGTTCAACTTTACCGTGAGTTCTGTAGACTGGCCCACTGCGCAGCAAACACACCCTTCCAACTTCACCGTGAGTTCTGTAGACTGGCCCACTGAGCAGCAAACACACCCGTTCAACTTCACCGTGAGTTCTGTAGACTGGCCCACTGTGCAGCAAACACACCCGTTCAACTTCACCGTGAGTTCTGTAGACTGGCCCACTGAGCAGCAAACACACCGGTTCAACTTCACCGTGAGTTCTGTAGACTGGCCCACTGCGCAGCAAACACACCCGTTCAACTTTACCGTGAGTTCTGTAGACTGGCCCACTGCGCAGCAAACACACCCGTTCAACTTTACCGTGAGTTCTGTAGACTGGCCCACTGCGCAGCAAACACACCGGTTCAACTTCACCGTGAGTTCTGTAGACTGGCCCACTGTGCAGCAAACACACCCGTTCAACTTCACCGTGAGTTCTGTAGACTGGCCCACTGCGCAGCAAACACACCGGTTCAACTTCACCGTGAGTTCTGTAGACTGGCCCACTGCGCAGCAAACACACCGGTTCAACTTCACCGTGAGTTCTGTAGACTGGCCCACTGAGCAGCAAACACACCCGTTCAACTTCACCGTGAGTTCTGTAGACTGGCCCACTGAGCAGCAAACACACCGGTTCAACTTCACCGTGAGTTCTGTAGACTGGCCCACTGCGCAGCAAACACCCCTTTTAAATCAACTTGTTTAGGTTCCTCTTTGCCCGTGTTCAATTCTGTGGTTGTGCGTTTCTGTCTCCGGTGTCTGTGTGCCTGTTTGTTGGTGAGCAGGTGTGTATTGATTCTGTGGCGTGACTGTCACATATCTCTCTTTCAGATCCCTCAGAACCTGCCCTGCTCAGTCACTCTACAGCCAGGACCAGAGGACACGGGGAAGGTACAGAGACCACACACACACACACACACACACACACACACACACACACACACACACACACACACACACACACACACACACACACACACACAAAACTTTTGATTGATTATCTGCCTCTGCCTTCGTCTCTGCTCAGGCTTGTGGAGTGGACTTTGAGGTCAGAGCCTTCTGCGCCAGGACTGTAGAGGAGAAAATACACAAAAGGTACAGTGTCGTCGAAGCCCTGCGTTTTGATCCGGGGATTCAGTGCAGATGGTTTAAGTGATTGTGTATGTGCTGTTGATAACCCTAGTGTGTGTGTGTGTGTGTGTGTGTGTGTGTGTGTGTGTGTGTGTGTGTGTGTGTTTGTTATATGACTAGCTTTTTCATATGATATTACATATGTTGTTATAGGAACTCTGTGCGTCTGGTGATCCGTAAGGTGCAGTACGCCCCTGAGAAGCCTGGTCCTCAGCCCATGGTGGAGACGACGCGATCCTTCCTACTGTCAGATAGATCCCTACATCTAGAGGCCTCACTGGATAAAGAGGTAGGGCAGGCCCCCCGAGACAGACAGAAGCCGACGCGCTTAGACAGACGCACGACGGACACACACACACACACATTAATTAATTAGTTAAAAGCGTTATGCAAACATTTGGTTGATTGGATTGGTTAAAGCCTGAGATTATCGCCCCAACCAACCGAATTCACTCCTCCCCGTTCTCTCCGTCTCTTCCTTTCCTTCTCGTTCTCGCTCGGTCTTCCGCTCTTCTGTCTTCCTCTCTTCCTCCCCCTCTTTCTCAGCTCTACTACCATGGAGAGCCTATCAGTGTGAATGTCCATGTCACCAACAACTCCACCAAAACAGTGAAGAGGGTGAAAATTTCAGGTAAGAGACAAACGTGTAATCAGCTGGCCCCAAGTCAATCTCCCCCCCCTCGCCCCAACCCTTCTTTTATGCATAAGCTCCATCACTGCACTGCTAATACTTACCCAAACCCTACAGATCTACAAACATCGAGGGGTTAGGCCCAAGGGTGAGGGTTTCGGAGCGATTTGGGAAAGGCTGTAGCAGAGGAGAGGCGCAAACCTTCCCATCTGCCACTCCTCTGCTCTCTCCATCTTTTGTTGCTGTGTGTCTGTCAGTAGTTTGCCTCTCCTGGTGTTGTTAACCCGTTCTCTCCCCTGCCGCAGTGCGTCAGTATGCCGATATCTGTCTGTTCAGTACGGCTCAGTACAAGTGTCCTGTTGCACAGGAGGAGGCAGAGTGAGTACCCCTTCTCTCCGGAACCTCTCTCTCCATCCCTGTAACCTTCTCTTTATCACGCTCTCTCTCTCCTTTGGCCCTCGGGACCACTCTCCTTTTTTTTCACCTCTCTCTTTTCTCCTCTGTGAGAGAATGTTGGGTGAATAACGCACAGGTTGTGTGGCCAAATAGAGACTCACTTTCGGTACTCTTCGTTCATTATTTCTGCATAACTTCTACCCTCATGTTGTCTGACCCTCTATGCTCACTGAAAATGTGCTATGCTTCGACATCATACTCCTGCCCCTCTCCCGATATACCAGACCCTGCAAACCCACCTTTCTACTGGTACTACCATTCCAGACTGCCCCTCTCCTCCTCTCAGCTCAACACCTCTCCTGCCCTGCTACCTCCCACCCAACCCACTCTGAGACCCCAGGCAACCTCATCACCTCCAACCCGTCTAGTAACATCACAGCCCCTCGTCCCCTTGTTATGACATCATGGAGTTGGTGTTCTCTCCCCCTGTACTGTAGTTTTACAGGTGACTGATGTAGTGCTGCACAGATGTGACACCTACAATAAGTCTGTGGGCCACACCGCCGACTGGTGAGTAGAGGAGCAACAGTACGAATGGCTTAAAGTAACTATCCAGTGTTTCCAGATTTCTATCAAATATGACCTCGAATTTGTTTATTAAGTGTGTTAAAAAAGCTGCTTTTCTGTGTTTTAAATGGTGTGGGCGTACTCCCAACAACCGAATGGTGTGGGTGTGAACCGGTTATTCAAATATGAATACGAGTAGATCGCTGATTGGCCAAGTCATGACGTCATCCTTTATGAGGAAATAGCAAGCATTTTTGAAACGGTCTGTTTGAGATACAAGTTTGAGGTGGGGTTTTTGAAGTGTACCCCCCCCCCCCCCCCTTCCAATTCATTATTTGGCCTCATACGAGCATATGATGAGTCAACAACATTATTTGGGGATGAGTTAACCGAATATGAACTTTTAAAAGTGAGATTTTCACTGGACAGTTACTTTAACCCCCGGAACTCGCAGACCTAGACCTCCCCACAACCCCAGTGCCTGGCTTGATTTAGGCTCACCAAAACCCTCATAGCCTAAATCTTGATGCCTAACCTCCCACCTGGATAATTATCCTTTTGGTCCCCCCCTTATCCAGTCCTCTTCAAGAAGCCAATGGCCCCAAATCCCAATTACCCTTCCTCTCATATTGCGGGAAATCTCTGACTGGTACCCAATCTAGTCCCCTTCAATAATCCTCTTCCTCTCTGCTCTAATGTCAGCATCTTTAATCCTTTTCTTTCCTCTCAACTTTCCTTACTGCTTCCCAAGCGTTGTGGACGCGTGTACGAACGAGAGTGAGTGATTAAAAAAACAACCACGTATGATGAAACAGAGATATGATCAATTCTTTCTCTCTCCACAGTGACCAGGTGTCCCCCAGCAGTACGTTCTGTAAGGTGTACACCCTGACTCCCATGCTCACCAATAACAGAGAGAAGAGAGGCCTGGCTCTGGACGGGAAGCTGAAGCACGAAGACACCAACCTGGCCTCCAGCACCATGTAAGAGATTAGAGAGAGAGAGACAGGCACATGAAAACTCACATACAGTACCAGTCAAACGTTTGGACACCTACTAATTCCAGCGTTTATCTTTATTTTTTACTATTTTCCACATTGTAGAATAAAAGTGAAGACATCAAAACTATGAACACATATAGAATCATGTAGTAACCAAAAATGTTTCAAAATATATTTTATATTTGAGATTCTTCAAATTTGCCTTGACAGCTTTGCACACTTTCGGCGTTCTCTCAACCAGCTTCATGAGGTAGTCTCCTGGAATGCATTTCAATTAACAGGTGTGCCTTGTTAAAAATTAATTTGTGGAATTTCTTTCCTTCTTAATGCATTTCAGCCAAACAGTTGTGTTGTGACAAGGTAGGGGTGGTATACAGAAGATGGCCCTATTTGGTAAAAGACCAAATCCATATTATGGCAAAAACATCTCAAACAAGCAAAGAGAAAAGACAATCCATCATTACTTTAAGATGTGAAGGTCAGTCAATACAGAACATTTCAAGAACTTTCTTCAAGTGCAGACGCAAAAACCATCAAGCGCTTTGATGAAACTGGATCTCCTGAGGACCGCTACAGGAAAGGAAGACCCAGAGTTACCTCTGCTGCAGAGGATAAGTTCATTAAAGTTAACTGCACCTCAGATTGCAGCCCAAATAAATGCTTCACAGAGTTCAAGTAACAGACACATCTCAACATCAACTGTTCAGAGAAGATTGTGTGAATCAGGCCTTCATGGTTGAATTGCTGCAAAGAAACCACAACTAAACGACACCAATAAGAAGAAGAGACGTGCTGGTGGAAATCTGTCCTTTGGCCTGACAAGTCCAAATTTGAGACTCAGAGTAGGTGAACGAATGATCTCTGCATGTGTGGTTCCCTACGTGAAGCAGGGAAGGAGGAGGTTTGATGGTGTGGGGCTGTTTTTCTGGTGACACTGTCAGTGATATATTTAGAATTCAAGGCATGTTTAACCAACATGGCTACCACAGCATTCTGGAGCGATACGCCATCCCATCTGGTTTGTGCTTAGTGGGACTATCATTTGTTTTTCAACAGAACAATGACCCAATACACCTCCAGGCTGTGTAAGGGCTATTTGACCAAGAAAGAGAGTGATGGACTGCTGCATCAGACGACCTGGCCTCCACAATCACCCGACCTCAACCCAATTGAGATGGTTTGGGATGAGTCGGATCGCAGAGTGAAGGAAAAGCAGCCAACAAGTGCTCAGCATGTGTGGGAACTCCTACAAGCCTGTTGGAAAAGCATTCCAGGTGAAGCTGGTTGAGAGAATGCCAAGAGTGTGCACAGCTGTCATCAAGGCAAAGCATGGTGGTGGCAGCAGTTGTTCATCAGCAGGGACTGGGAAACTCGTCAGAATTGAAGGAATGATGGATGGCGCTAAATACAGGGAAATTATTGAGGGAAACACCAGCAGAACCCATCCAACTCGAAGGAGCTGGAGCAGTTCTGCCTTGAAAAATGGGCAAAAATCCCAGTCGCTAGATGTGCCAAGCTTATAGAGACATATCGCAAGAGACTTGCAGCTGTAATTGCTGCAAAAGGTGGCTCTAAAAAGTATTTAACCTTGTAAAAAAGACTTCATGCTGTTATCCATGCCAGAGGTGGTTGCTCTAAGTACTAAATGAGGAGTACCAATAATTATGACTTTTGGGGGGTGAATAGTTATGCACGCTCAAGTTTTCTGTTTTTTTTGGTCTTATTTCTTGTTTGTTTCACAATAAATATTTTGCATCTTCAAAGTGGTAGGCATGTTGTGTAAATCAAATGATACAAACCCCCACAAAAATATATTTTAATTCCAGGTTGTAAGGCAACAAAAGAGGAAAAATGCCAAGGGGGGTGAACGCTTTCGCAAGGCACTGTATGCCAGGCTTGTAGTGTCATACCCAATAAGGCTTGAGGCTGTAATTGCTGACAAATGTTCTTCAACAAGGTACTGAGTAAAGGGTCTGAATACTTATGTAAATTTAACATATATATATTTTTATATAAATTTGCCAAAATTTCTAAAAACCTGTTTTTGCTTTGTCGTTATGGGGTATTGTGTGTAGATTGATGAGGGGAAAAACATTTAATGCATTTTAGAATAAGGCTGTAACGTAACAAAATGTGGAAAAGTCCAGGGGTCTGAATACTTTGCGAATGCACTGTAAAAACATATACGCAACATGTAAAGTGTTGTTTCATTACCTGAAATAAAAGATCCCCGAATTTTTCCATACCCACAAAAAGCGTATTATGTCAAAAAAAATGTGTGCAGAAGTTTTCCATTCCTGTTAGTGAGCATTTCTTATTTGCCAACATAATATATCAACCTGATAGGTGTGGCATATCAAGAAGACGATTAAACAACATGATCATGACACAGGTGCACCTTGTGCTGGGGAAAATAAAAGGGCACTCTACTCTGTGCAGTTTTGTCACACAACACAATGCCACATGCTGACTGCAGGAATGTCCACCAAACAACACTGCCTCTCATATCAACGTATCACTCTATATACTCACAGGACAGTTTATTAGGTACGCCCATCTAGTACTGGGTCAGATCCCCTTTGCCTTCAGAACAGCCTGGATTCTTCGGGGCATGGATTCTACAAGTTGTAAGCGTTCCACAGAGATTTTGGTCCATGCTGACGCGATAGCATCACGCAAGTACTGCAGATTGGACGGTGGTATACCACCGCCACCAGCCTGTACCATTGACACCAGGCAGGATGGGTCCATTGACTCATGCTGCCTCTACCAAATCCTGACTCTGCCATCAGCATGACTCAACAGGAACCAGTATTCTTCAGACCAGGCAATGTTTTTCCACTCCTCAATTGTCCAGTGTTGATGATTGCGTGCCCACTGGAGCCGCTTCTTCTTGTTTTTAGCTGATAGGAGTGGAACCCCGTGTGGTCGTCTGTGGCAATAGCCCATCAGTGACAAGGATCACCGAGTTGTGCGTCCCGAGATGCCGTTCTGCACACCACTGTCGTACTGCATTGTTATTTGTCTGTTTGTGGCCCGCCTGTTAGCTTGCACGATTCTTGCCATTATCCTTCGAGCTGAGCTCTCTCATTAACAAGCTATTTTCTCCCACAGGACTGTCGTTGACTGGATGTTTTTTGTTTGTCGGAAACCCTACACACGGTTGTGTGTGAAAAGCCCAGAAGGGTGGCCGTTTTGGTATTACTGGATCCAGCGTGCCTGCCACCGATTATCACACCATGCTCAAAGTCGTTTAGGTCCCTTGTTTTCCCATTCCAAAATTTAATCAAAGAGTAACTGAATGCCTCAATGCCTGTCTGCCTGCTTATGGGGGCATTTGCGCAAAACTGAAAGAGCAAACCACCGCATTTAACCATGGAAAGATGACTGGGGAATATGGCCGAATACAAACAGTGTAGTTATTCCCTCCGCAAGGCAATCAAAAAAGCGAGATGTCGTTATAGAGACAAAATGGAGTTGCAATTGAACTAAACACCTTCTTTACCGGCTTTGAGGATAATACAGTGCCATGGACGAGGCCCGCTACCAAGGACTACAGGCCCTCCCTATCCTGCTCCATATCACCTCCACCTTACCTGCCACCCTAGACCCACTTCAATTTGCATACCGCCCCAATAGGTCCACAGACGATACAATCGCCATCACACGTCACACTGCCCTATCCCATCTCGACAAGAGGAATTCTGTTCATTGACTACAGCTCAGCATTCAACACCATAGTACCCTCCAAGCTCATCATTAAGCTTGAGGCCCTGGGTCTCACCCCCGCCCTGTGCAATTGAGTCCGGGACTTCCTGACGGGCTGCCCCCAGGTGGTGAAAGTAGGAAACAACATCTCCACTTCGCTGATCCTCAACACTGGGGCCCCACAAGGGTGCGTGCTCAACCTTCTCCTGTACTCCCTGTTCACCCACGACCGCGTGGCCATGCATGCCTCCAACTCAATCATCAAGTTTGCACACGGCACAACACTAGTGGGCTTGATTACCAACAACGATGAGACAGCCTACAGGGAGGAGGTGAGGGCACTTGGAGTGTGGTATCAGGAAAGCAACCATTCACTCAACGTCCACAAAACAAAGGAGATGATTGTGGACTTCAAGAAACAGCAAAGGGAGCACCTCCCTATCCACATCAACGGGACAACAGTGGAGAAGGTGGAAAGTTTGGAAACCTCAGGAGGCTGAAAAAATATGGCTTGTCACCTAAAACCCTCACAAACTTTTACAGATGCACAATTGAGAGCATCCTGTCGGGCTGTATCACCGCCTGGTACGGCAACTGCACCACCCACAACCGCAAGGCTCTCCAGAGGGTGGTGCGGTCTGCACAATGCATCACCGGAGGCAAACTACCTGCCCTCCAGGACACCTACAGCACCCGGTGTCACAGGAAGGCCAAAAAGATCATCAAGGACAACAACCACCCGAGCTGCCTGTTCACCCCACTACCATCAAGAAGGCGAGATCAGTACAGGTGCATCAAAGCTGGGACCGAGAGACTGAAAAACAGCTTCTATCTCAAGGCCATCGGACCGTTAAACAGCCATCACTAACACAGAGAGGCTGCTGCCTACATACAGACTTGAAATCATTGGCCACTTTAATAAATGGATCACTAGTCACTTTAATAATGCCACTTTAATAATGTTTACATATCTTGCATTTCTCATATGTATCAACTGTATTTTATACCATCTATTTAATCTTACCTATGTCGCTTGGTCATCGCTCATCCATATATTTATATGCATATATTCTTATTCCATCCCTTTACTTCGATTTGTATGTATTAGGTAGTTGTTGTGGAATTGTGAGATTACTTGCTAGATATTACTGCACTGTCGGAACTAGAAGCACAAGCATTTCGCTACACTCGCAATAACATCTGCTAACCATGCGTATGTGACCAATACAATTGGATTCGATTCATATAGGAAGCCACGATCCATTTTTCGTGAACGGGGGGGTGGCGCACCTAATAAACTGGGTGTGTATCTGCATGCAGTTTTCCTCTTGTCTATCTGTCGGGTTTCATTGATGTGTGTCTGTTTGATGTGTTCCAGAGTGAAAGATGTGTCCAATAAGGAGGTTCTGGGAATCCTGGTGTCCTACAGAGTCAAGGTCAAACTAGTGGTGTCCCGTGGCGGGTACGTTACATCTGGGCTCATACACATCCACTAAATGGTCTGTCTGACATAGATTTGCGAAGTGGTTGTAAAAAGTAAACATTTCCACCTGGATTAAGCTGGAATGTTTTACGAGTATTAGGTCCACCTCTGCCTGACATCTGATTGGTCTCCGACTTGGGGGGGGCAAATTTAGTTTAATCATAATCAACGTTGTTTTCGATTTCCTTTGTCAACCTATTGTGAATGGAGTCAACGTGGCAAATACGTTTCGAATTGGAAAAAAAACGAGTCGACGATAACTGTTGTTTGAGGGTGAAATTTCAACCACGGGATTGTGTAATCATGGTAAGCAAATTTCAACATAAAATATGTTGAATTTGTACCTTTAAAACAACGACAGATTTTCAACGTTAAATCCACTATCAGGAAAAAAACAGTAGGCTAGGCAGTACTTCCTACTAGAGAATTTCTATATCTACAGCTATCCTTTAGTCTCCCATCCAGGGTTTTAATCAAGCCCAGCCTTGCTTAACTATGATATTTGTCACTGACTTACCAATGTGCTATCGTGAGAATGATTGTTGAGAGACCTCCACTTACAAAGTAAATAGATTCAGTGTTGCTATCGAAGTCATTCCGAATGGTCATTTTAACTTTGCATCTGCGCTGTTTGAAGTAAATGTGTTTGTCATTGGAAACTGTTAAAAGTTGTCCTTGTGAATCGAGTTGAATGGTTTGTTTAACTTTGCAATCATTGGGTTTTGTTTGAGATACATTTTAAAGTGAATCTCCGTAGTGAGTCTCCGTAGTCTTTGTTAGTAGAATTGCCCTAAATCTCCTTTAAGTGTGTCGACAACCAAACACAATTCAACATCACATTTGAAATACAATAAATAGCCTATTAGCTTGTCGACAAGTTAACAAATCATATGTTGGATTCACGTCTCCATCTCAACCAAAAATAGAAGTTAAAGAATGGGATTAGGCCAGTGGCTCAGATGGAACTTTCCAAACAGCAGATACATATCCTTTTAAATGTTGATATTTGGTTGGGTTGTCAACCAAACAGAATTCGGTATTACTTTTGTATTACAGTAAATAACCTATCTTACAAGCTAATGTAACGTTCAACATTAAAATGAGTTACACATCCATTTGAAGTTACTGTAACTATAAATGTCCTCTTATGCAATCGTATAAAACGTGCTTGTTCAAGGTCGCATGCGCAGGTTGTCGCAGGTCTTAGGAGAGCTTCACAATGTCTCGACCAAATATTACCCAATTGTCCATTGTTGAAATGACTTGGTGTGCCCAGTGGGCTGGCGTTGCTTTAACATGACTGTGTATGTCCTCTGTATAGCGACGTGTCGGTGGAGCTACCTTTTGTCCTGATGCACCCCAAACCCTCAGACCAACACATTTCCAGACCTCAATCAGGTACAGACCCGTGTGTGTGTGATCGAGAGAAAATGACATTTTAGAAATAGAAGTGTTTTTCAGTGATAGTTACCTGTTTTGCCATGTCATTACTTTCTCCAACAGCCGTCCCAGAAACTGATGCCCCAGTGGACACTAACCTTATAGAGTTTGAGACAAAGTAAGAGAGCGAGAGAGAGAGAGAGAGAGAGTGTGTTTCTCAGATTTCAATTTAACCTTGTTTGTTGTTGAACACAATTTGAATCTCTTCCTCCATTCCTTCTCTGTCAGTAATTTCTCTCAGGATGATGACTTTGTGTTCGAGGACTTTGCCCGTCTCCGTCTGAAAGGAATGAAGGACGATGAGGATGACCACTTCTGCTAATTCTCCCTGCCCCAGGACCAGGCACCCAAACCTGGGGAGAGGAGCTAGGCGAGTCACTGGTCTAGCCTCAGCACCAGACAGTAGGCCCAACTCCAGAAAAGGGGTGCAGGAGCACTCAGATATTTTTAAAAGCCTCTCCCCCCCTTCTCTTCATATTCAAATTGCTCTCCCATCTTCTTTCTCCTACATTTGCGATGGCATTGTTAATTTCATCTCCTTAGTTTTGTCACTCCTTTTGTTTGAGAAACAGAGATAATGAGAGAGATGGAGATATTTAAAGGGCGTGTCGAGTCAACTGTCTCTGTTTTAGGAAATCATTCTATATGTTTTGGGTCCATTCGTTGATTCAGGGTTGATCTTATATGTTCTATAGGTCCCACAAGCGGTCAGACAGACAGATATATGTTTGTAATTAAAAAACATATCCAAAATCCCCAGGTTTACCTTAAATCCCGGTTAGAGGATTCCGGATTTCCTGCTTATTCCCTTCTGATTCCGGGATCTTCCAACCGGGATTTCTGGAAAATCTGGGAATTATTTGAAAATGTGGGGAATCTGGAACTTGAATGTACAGGACTACATTGCTGCACAACTACTTAGAGGGAACACGAGTTTAATAGTTTATGCAAATGCATTGTTATTACATGGTTATAACCTGTTATTACACTGTTATTACGTTATTATCAGTGGTGGAGTGGAGGGTAAACGCACCTAAACGCCATTTACGCAGATTTTTTTTTCTCTTCCACCTTTTTGCGGGAAAATGCATTGAAAGTATAGGGAGCATTTACTTTACTCACCGCCAATGGTGACCAGCGTTTACCCACCTATTTATTTGACCACAACATGACGGGTCACTATGCTACATGATCATTGCAGATTTTCACTTATCCTTAACACACGCTCATTACCCAATTTGTAATAACTCAATACTCTATCCATTATGGCAAGTGTAGAACGATTGCATATTGTCACAGTTGAGGGAGTGTGTAAGTGTAGTGCACTCACAGCGAGGAAGGGTTGTGAGTGTAGTGCACTAAGAGTACAGTGAGTGTTTTTAAGCGCAGTGCACTTACACGGAGGGTGCGAGTGTGGTGCACTCATCGTGAAGATACGCGGAATCGTATGTGCAGACATTGTGGCCTTTTCTGTTAGGGACTACATAGGAGACTTCCGGCATCAACACACACACACACACACACACACGCACACGCACACGCACACACACACACACACACACACACACACACACACACACACACACACACACACACACCCTACATGCATTGATTGCCATGAACACGATAAATAACTATTCTTTTACATTTATGATTTGCCAAAAGTTTATTATTTGACAAAGGTCAAATGGCATGTCCTGGTTGCAGTTTGATTGAACCCCACCATCGATAAGATTAGGGCTCATGCCTAGGATGTACTGAGCTAGGATCAGCCCCGGTCCCGTCCATGTAGTGTTATTCATTACGATCAACCTGGCTAAAACTGATTAAAAATCAGCCAAGGAGATTTTTTTGATTAGTCACAAATGTGTGTTCAATGGCACACCTGGTGTGTGATAAGCAGTACTGCAGTCTTCTGCAGGTCTCTCGAATATACTGTCGATTCTGGAGAGAAAGTTTGATGCAGGTTGAAGTTTTCCCCTAATCACTGATACACTGATTAAAACAATCTGACCGTGTAATGGTAAAGGTTAGGATTGATGGTAGAGTTATTTGATCCTAGATCTGTGGTTAAAGTGCATCTTCTACCTCAAATCGGCTAAATTGATCATTGTCCAATCTCTCAAACTTACCAGCATCCAACATTGGCCTCAATCATCAGAATCACCAATGTTGGGAGGAGTGGAAAGGGCGATGGGAGGAAAGAGGGGAAAAGCCAGGCACAGGGGATGGGAGGTAGGGAAAATAATGTCGGGAAAATAATTATATTTTTATTGTTGTAATAATCGCCAGAGATATGTGTACTTAAATGTTGCCATTATTTTTATTTTATTCTAAAGACATTTTATTTTTCATTATTAAAAAGTCATAAGTGATATAAACTAACCTTATGCTAATTCCCTGCTGTATTCTCTCAACTGCTGTAAATATTATTACTGTAAATGCAACTCAACAGCCAATAAGAGTTCACTATAGAACACTGCAGTCCAATAAGAGCACAGTTTATAGGATAGTCAGACTCCCCAATCCAGGTTCTCCAGGACCTCTTAGTATGTTGTTCTTAGTTCTGAACCGGTTTCACAGTTAAAATTGTGTAAACTGAACTTTAAAAATTCTACATCAATTGAATGTTGGTTTCACAAGTCCACGTTAAGGTCAATAAATATGTTTTGTATAGGAAACCGGTATAACCAGGGGCCCCTCTGGAACAGGATATAGAGAGATACAGTGAATCCCAAACCACCCCCTCGCCCCTCCCAACTCGCTCTGAGGGCCCTCCGTTGTCGCGTGTTGCTGACGAAACTCCGAGGGTGACGATGGAATAAGCAATAACCCCATCAACGTTGGGACACACTGAAATGAATAAAACAAGCATGAAATTCAAGTGAACAAATCCCCTCTGCCGTTTTACAAGATATAAACCTCAGTAACAGTTTAATTTGGGAGGTATTTAATCTTTTACATGTGTCAAGTCTTGAAATCAGACAAAAAAAAAACAAACGCATGTGACATATAATTAGGCACACCTCTACATTATTTTGTATGAAATTGCGCAAACTCCAAACATATCGCAGTGCATGTTGGGATTGCACTTCACTCTGAAGCCTGCAGCCTTGTTATCTGAGAGTCTAAATATCCCTTTACACCCTTGGATCATTTTCACTCCCTCAGCTTTGGGACACTTGTGCAAATGGTGGAGGAAAGCGTGAACGCGCAAATGGAGGGGCGAGGGGGTGATTTGGGATTCAGCCATAGGCTACTGCTGTAGTATCTAGATTGCAGACACCCGATAGGATAGTACAGAGAAGTACATTGCAGTCAATTACGTGTGTCTATCATGGTGTGTAGGTGCAGAACAAAGGTAGATAAGGAGGATCGATTGATGGCAACTTGGCTCACTTATCAGATTGGAAATCACTGTGTTTGATCAGGTTATAGATTTATATAACGTATAAACATAAAAGATAAAGTATCCACCTTGTGTACAGTTTCAGAAGGATAAGCTTCAACGACAGCAAACCAAGAGTTACAAATTACTAAGCCAGCAAATGCAATGTAACAACAATGACCACCTCTTCTTATATGATGTATTTTAATATCAGGGCAGAGGTGTGTTTAAATGGATTAGATTGTAACTGTAGCCATTTTGGTTCAATGACAAGAATGTGTTTTTTTCACAACGTGCTGCCTAATTCAACAACTGTCCATGGTTAACAAGAGTTATTGGTCACGTTAACAAAACATTTTGTACATTGGTTGGTTTTTACACATTTGAACGAAACCCAGATGGTTGAGGTTGTAACAATTATAGAAATATAATTACTAGAAAGGAAATCTGCATTCAAGTTAATGTTTTGCTTTTGTGTAAATATATTTCCAGGGGTGTGATGTCAGTCACAACACATTGGTTTTGAAGTTTCACATGAAGGTTATAAAGGTTCATAAGAAGGTTACGAAGCTCATACTCTGTTCGTGTTATGAATGGATCAACGCATGGCATGGTATTCTAACAATGCACTGCAACAATATGGAACATGTTGTGATATTTGTGATTAGAACTTTTAGAACCTCCAGAAACTCTTAGGGACCATGTAAACGTTACAATGAGCTTTTTGGTAACTCTGTACTTTAAGTGGCATCTTGCGAAGCGTTATAAAGCCTTATGAACATTCACAGCACCGTAGAGGCCATAGAGGTTTATTAAACTGTGTAATTAAGCAGTAAGGCCGTTATACTGATAATATATCACAGCTAAGGCTAGGGGCCTCTTGTTTTGTTACTATGTTATATTTACATGTGCTATGAATGTTTAATAAGGCATAAGACTTCATAAGAAACTGCTTCAGGTAGAAGTGTTACCAGCTTTTTTTCTTTTTTTTGTAAATCTGAATGGCGATTGTCCTCATGTCTATAAACCAGTGAAGTGTAGAAAAACTTAAAAGTCGAAGTTCAGTATTTTACAACCATGGATTAGTTTTTCCTGGCCCATAGACTACTTTCAAGGTGAGGAACCATCTAAAATATTCAGTAAAATACTTAACTTCCCCTTTTTAAAAACAAATATTTTATTTTTGTTCCCTTCAATCTTAGTTGAGGTATCTATCCATGGAAACGCACGCAATCATGTCAATTTGTAGGCTTGTGTATTGAGTCAGACATTTTATTTTAAGGACAATTTAAGCTACCACAAAAATGTAGATTCATAGAGAACTATACTTAAATGCTACCTGATACTTTATCTGTGAATTAATTAAAATTAAGACAAAGTATATTGTTATCAAGGAAACCAAGATGCTGTATAAGCAATGTTATTTTACTCAATAAAATGGAACAAAATGACAATGAAAAAAATGTAAGATTATAAAACAAATTACATTGAAGAATATATGTCGCTTCTTTATTTTGTACTGCATTTTAGAAAATGTCAAATAAAAAACTTAACATACAAAATGGTCTATTTGTAAGTGCGTGTACGTTCTGTGTATGCATGACACAAGCAGGATAATGTAATGAAACACTAACTTTATTACAGAACATTGCCAGATACATGACTGATATCATACAAAAACAAAACAAAAATGAAGTATTTCAGTCCCCACCTCTCTTCGGCAGGTGGTCCTAAAACACCATGGTGACAGCGAGCGATGGAAACATCCCCCTACTGCGCTCTGCCCGAGTGCCGACCGACCGTGTGTGTTCTCTCAGGGTTGTGGATCCAGCATGACTTCGCAGGTGCGTCCCAGCTCTCCCAGTTTGACCCTGGTGTATTCTGCTCGGTTCAAGGCCATTTGACAGTCTTTCCTGGCCGAGTATGTGGAGCCCTCGTGGGGCTGGCCTGTGGCAACCTGCAGGGGACGGAGAGAGAAGGCAGTGTGGTGAAAGGGAGAAATGTTAGTGCTGGCACAAGGCTACACTACTAGGTGAATGTGAAACAAGCATAACTTTGATGTAGAAAGAAAAGGTCAACTACATGAGAGCTATATCAACACTACCAAGTTACATGTACAGTACCAGTCAACAGTTTGGACACCTACCCATTCAAGTTTTAATTTTTTTTTTTACCATTTTCTACATTGTAGAATAATAGATTTCAGACAGACATCAGATTTCCACCGGTCGAATGTCCATTGTTCGTGTTTCTTGGCCCAAGCAAGTCTCTTCTTCTCATTGGTGTCCTTTAGTAGTGGTTTCTTTGCAGCAATTCGACCACAAAGGCCTGATTTCACGTAGTCTCCTCTGAACTGTTGTGCCTGTTACTTGAACTCTGTGAAGCATTTATTTGGGTGGCAACCTGACGTGTGGTTAACTCTAATGAACTTATCCTCTGCAGCAGAGGTAACTCTGGGTCTTCCTTTCCTGTGGCGGTCCTCATGAGAGCCAGTTTCATCATAGCTCTTGATGGTTTTTGCGACTGCACTTGAAGAAACTTTCAGTTCTTGAAATATTCCGGATTGACTGACCTTCATGTCTTAAAGTAACGATGGACAGTCGTTTCTCTTTGCTTATTTGAGCTGTTCTTGCCATAATATGGGCTTGGTCTTTTACCAAATAGGGCTATCTTCTGTATACCACCACTACCTTGTCACAACACAACTGATTGGCTCAAACGCATTATTAAGAAGGAAAGAAATTCCACAAATGAACTTTTAACAAGGCACACCTGTTAATTGAAATTCAGTCCAGGTGACTACCCAATGAGGCTGGTTGAGAGAATACCAAGAGTGTGCAAAGCTGTCATCAAGGCAAAGGGTGGCTACTTTGAAGAATATAAAATATATTTTGATTTGTTTTTTGGTTACTACATGATTCCATGTGTTATTTCATAGTTTTGATGTCTTCACCATTATTCTACAATGTGGAAAATAGTAAAATAAAGTAAAACCCTGGAATGAGTAGGTGTGTCAACGTTTGACTGGTACTGTATACGTTTCAATTCACGGCATGGCACACTGTGTGTGAGGGCATGCGTGTGTGTGTCTTCTTTCTCCTACCTATGTGAGGTACTGATCTGGGACCTGAACTCGGTCTACTCTGACAGAGCTAGTGAATTGACTGGGCCGACTGTCTGTGCATCTCTGTGTGTCCCCTCTTACCTGTGTGAGCTGAGCTCAGTCTCCACTCTGACGGCCCCAGTAAACGTACAACTGTGTCTGTCTGCGTGCGTTACCTGTGTGAGGTATCTGATTTGTGAGCTGAGCTCAGTCTCCACTCTGTTGACGGATCCAGTAAACTGGCTGAGCTGTCTGTCCAGGAAACTGGCATTGTGCTTGTCTTTAGACAGCTCCAACACAATGTTGCCTAGAGAAGATAAACACAGAAAACAGAATTAGGCCTACAGTTGATGTATTTACTTACAGAAACTGTCATGGCTTGTCTTAAACAACTACAGACATTGAGAAAATAGAGTGACAATGAATGCCCATTCCTTCTAAGAGCTCTTTTCTAGTACTATAAATGTGTGGCTAGGTACAGTTAGCTAGCTATGTAATGGCACAGGTACTACTGTTTGCTCTGGTCCAGGGTGAAGGCCCAGCGCTAGCAAGCCACGCTAACGCCCTGGATCAGAGCTAATGTACGGTGCATTCGAAAAGTATTTCAGACACCTTTCCCTTTTCCACATTTTGTAACGTTCAGCCTTATTCTAAAATGGATTAAATACATCTCTCATCAATCTACACACAATACCCCCATAATGACAAAGGCAAAAACAAGTTTAGACATTTTTGCAAATGTATTAAAAATAAACAAATACCTTATTTACATAAGCATTCAGACCCTTTGTTATGAGACTCGAAATTGAGCTCAGGTACATGCTGTTTCCATTGATCATCCTTGATGTTTTTACAACTTGGAGTACACCTGTGGTAAAATAAATTGTTGGACATGATTTGGAAAGGCACAGTTGACAGTGCATGCCAGAGCAAAAACCGAGCCATGAGGTTGAAGGAATTGTCCGTAGAGCTCCGAGACAGAATTGTGTCGACACAGATCTGGGTAAGGGTCCCCAAAAAATTATGCAGCATTGAAAGTCCCCAAGAACACAGTGGCCTCCATAATTTTTAAATGGAAGAAGTTTGGAACCACCAAGACTCTTCCTAGAGCTGGCCGCCAAGCCAAACTGAGCAATCTGGGGAATGAAAGGTCTTGGTAAGGGAGGTAGCCAAGAACCCAATGGTCACTCTGACATAGTTCCAGAAGGACACCATCTCTGCAGCACTCCACCAATCAGGCCTTTATGGTAGAGTGGCCAGAAAGAAGCCACTCCTCAGTAAAAGGCACATGACAGCTCGCTTGGAGTTTGCCAAAAGGCACCTAAAGGACTCTCAGACCATGAGAAACAAGATTCTCTGCAAGGATTGAAACCAAGATTGAACTCTTTGGCCTGAATGCCAAGCGTCACGCCTGGAGGAAACCTGGCACCATCCCTACGGTGAAGCATGGTGGAGGCAGCATCATGCTGTGGCAATGTTTTTCAGCGGCAGGGACTGGGAGACTAGTCAGGATCGAGGGAAAGATGAGCAGAGCAAAATACAGAGAGATCCTTGATGAAAACCTGCCCCAGAGCACTCAGGACCTCAGACTGGGGTGAAGATTCACCTTTCAACAGGACAATGACCCTCAGCACACAGCAAAGACAACGCAGGAGTGGATTCGGGACGAGTCTCTGAATGTCCTTGAGTGGCCCAGCCAGAGCCTGGACTTGAACCTGATCGAACGTTTCTGGAGAGACCTGAAAATAGCTGTGCAGCGACACTCCCCACCCAACCTGACAGAGCTTGAGAGGATCTGCAGAGAATAATGGGAGAAACTGCCCAAATACAGTTGAGTCAAGCTTGTAGTGTCATACCCAAGAAGACTCGAGGCTCTAATAGTTTCCAAAGGTGCTTCAACAGAGTACTGGGTAAAGGGTCTGAATACTTATGTAAATGTGGTATTTCAGTTTTTTTTACGTTTAATATATATAACATTTCTAAAATTGTAGTATCAATTTTAGAATAAGGTTGTAACGTAACAAAATGTGGAAAAAGTCAAGGGGTCTGAATACTTTCGGGAATGCATTGTATATCTAACTAGCTAGGTATGCGTTTGTTATTACAATGTATTTGAACTGTTGTTGTTGCATGCAGCGGTAGACGAACCGGCGCACTGCAGAATCGTTGCAATTTGATTCTCAACCTCTTCCAAAGCTCGCAGTCGGTCATTCGCCATCAGGATCAATTTCACACACTGGGAGTAATAAAAATAGACGATTCTTATCAGAATCGGCTACGTACGGAACACTATCGTAGAAAATAGGTTATTACTTAAATGCATTAATCCTAAATGTAGCCAAACTCCTGCATAATGCCAAAAACACTACAGAAAGCGAACATCAACAAAGCAAAAAGCTTTCCGAGTAAAGGCGCATATAAATGACTGCATGAATAACTACATCCGTCGCATAATTTAGACGTTTTAGTGTGGCGGAGTGGGAAGATAGCTGTAACAGCGGATTGGATGCATGCTAACCGAGGGTCTGGTGTCTGTTCTGAAAGAGCAGCGGACCGAATATTTACCAGCACTTTTAGCGAATTACCGGGAGCACGGCGTGTTCTCGACACAGGTAAAACTGGCTTGCTATTCTTGGAATTGGCCACGCATGGCATCCCGTCTGCTTTCTATTTTTTACCTTTATTTAACTAAGTAAGTCAGTTAAGAACTCCCAATCGCGGCCGGTTGTGATACAGCCTGGATTTGAACCAGGGTGTCTGTAGTGACGCCTCTAGCACTGAGATGCCTTAGACCGCTGCGCCACTCGGCAGCTGTCTCAATGATTGATGTCTCAATGCAATCGACTCGTGCTAGTCTTTGTTTTTCCCTTGCTGAATACCATTGTGTCATATCTTGCTACATAGCCAACTCTAATGTCGCTTTGCTTCTAAAGTTTGTATAGCAGTGTTGATGGCCTGGTTGATGTCACTTCTCGCTCTTATCACTCAGATTACTGGAACTGTCGGTGGTCTTGTGGAACTCAGCAACGCCAAACTCGGCAACAGCAAAACCAAGTTTGAGGGGCTGTGTCTTCTCTCAGTGCTGGTCAAAGACAGTTCAAGTAATGTGTTCCAACAACATTGTCTCTCATGGCTACGGTCCCTACAACAGGTCATACAGGTAAGACACAGTGTGAAGCTAAGACACTGTATGAAGACACCTGTAGACCCGTGCTTAACTTTGGCAGGAGCTCAGGAGGAGCACCTGAAATGTTCTACTGCTTGAGCTCCTGTTTCTCTTATAGAATATTAACTAAAAAGTATTGTGGATCTCCTACACCTAAATATAACTACCAGCACCTATTTCAGTCCAAGTCAAGCGCTTTTGTAGACTTTCACAATAAACACACACACACACACACTGGAGACACATCTGTTCAAAACATTTACTGAGACAAATCCAAGATACACAAGACTGCCGTGCCAGACGGATTACCAGGACGTGTGCTCCGGGCATGTGCTGACCAACTGGCAGGTGTCTTCACTGACATTTTCAACATGTCCCTGATTGAGTCTGTAATAGCAACATGTTTCAAGCAGACCACCATAGTCCCTGTGCCCAAGAACACAAAAGCAACCTGCCTAAATGACTACAGACCCGTAGCACTCACGTCCGTAGCCATGAAGTGCTTTGAAAGGCTGGTAATGGCTCACATCAACACCATTATCCCAGAAACCCTAGACCCACTCCAATTTGCATAACGCCCCAACAGATCCACAGATGATGCAATCTCTATTGCACTCTACACTGCCCTTTCCCACCTGGACAAAAGGAACACTTATGTGAGAATGCTATTCATTGACTACAGCTCAGCGTTCAACACCATAGTACCCTCGAAGCTCATCTCTAAGCTAAGGATCCTGGGACTAAACACCTCCCTCTGCCACTGGATCCTGGACTTCCTGATGGGCCGCCCCCAGGTGGTGAGGGTAGGTAACAACACGTGCCACGCTGATCCTCAACACTGGAGATCCCCAGGGGTGTGTGTTCAGTCCCCTCCTGTACTCCCTGTTCACCTACGACTGCATGGCCAGGCACGACACCAACACCATCATTATGTTTGTAGACGACACAACAGCGGTAGGCCTGATCACCGATAACGACGAGACAGCCTATAGGGAGGAGGTCAGAGACCTGGTCGGGGGGTGCCAGAATAACAACCTATCCCTCAACGTAACCAAGACTAAGGAGATGGTTGTGGACGACAGGAAAAGGAGGACCGAGCACGCACCCCATTCTCATCGACGGGGCTGTAGTGGAGCAGGTTGAGAGCTTCAAGTTCATTGGTGTCCACATCAACAACAAACTAGAATGTTCCAAACACACCAAGACAGTCGTGAAGAGTTCACCTGCCATCCAGGACCTCTACACCAGGCGGTGTCAGAGGAAGGCTCTAAACATTGTCAGACTGTTTACTCTACTACCGCATGGCAAGCGGTACCGGAGTGCCAAGTCTAGGACAAAAAGGCTTCTTTACGCTGCTGCAACTCTCTCTGTTTATCAAAAATGCATTGTCACTTTAACTATACATTCATGTACATACTACCTCAATTGGGCTGAGCAACCAGTGCTTCCGCACATTGGCTAACCGGGCTATCTACATTGTGTCCCGCCACCCCCTCTTTTACGCTACTACTACTCTCTGTTCATCATATATGCATAGTCACTTTAACCATATCTACATGTACATACTACCTCAATCAGCCTGACTAACCGGTGTCTGTATGTAGCCTCGCTACTTTTATAGCCTTGCTAATGTATATAGCCTGTCTTTTTACTGTTGTTTTATTTCTTTACTTACCTATTGTTCACCTAATACCTTTTTTGCACTATTGGATAGAGCCTACACCTGTTGTATTCGGCACACGTGACAAATAAACTTTGATTTGAAGACGCACACCTGTACAGCACAATGCATAGCCTAGAGAGAGGCACAGATTTTTATGAATTTGCTTAATCAAATGTGGATAGGGACATCAGAAAGAACTGGGTTAAATCTCTTGACATTTCTTATTTATTTATTTTTATTTTTTTACTTAAGCTAATTCAAACCCTTTTTTTCCTCTCTCCCCCCCAGTCCCAGGACCCCCTCCCGTCCGTCCAGCTAGCGGCGGGGGTCCTCCAGGACCTGCTCCAGTATTCCTCCCAGCTACCTGAGCTGGCCAGGGAGGTGGGCCTCAACTCTATCCTGGGGATCCTCACCTCCCTGCTAGGCCTCAAGTCTGAGGTAAGTTAGGGCTGGGGAAATTGCTTGTATACAGTAGTAGTTAACTACGTAAGCTGGAGGATCCTAAAGCAAAAAGGTGGCAAAGGAAACACGAGTGATTCATTCTCTGTTGGACTTTTTATTGAGAAATACTAGTGCAGAATTCGGTAACTGTGTGTGTATGTTTAGTGTCACCTAGCTGCCATTGAGGGGATGACTGCATGACCTTCTATCCCCAAGCTTGTGGCTCCCTGAGGGTGAGCATTACAACACACTCATAAACTACATTACAATTAGGATGCTCTTTTAGTACATCCTATTTGGGAGACACTGTGTTGTTGTTTTATCTGTATGACAATTTGTCTTCAACAGGACAAACTGGGTGCCTATTTCTTAGCAAAATGGACAGTGCCAACCCAAAAGGACAAGAGGTTTGTCTTCAGTTTATTTGTGACTCACCACCTGGATTCGGTCCTATGTAGTGAAATAGTGTTTTTTACATTGGATAAAAGTAGAGACTCCGATCTAGAAAATGGTATATCATACACTGCAGTTGAGGAACAATGGGAAAGTAATTGTGCTTTTGAAAGTTGATCAATTTTCAAACCTCACTTTAGAGAAAATGGCCTGTGAATGTTTTGGTACACCTGCTGGAGAGCTCTTCTTTGTCTACACCCATTCAGCATTGTTCATACCCTCGTAAAACCTTAGTCCCACCCAACTCTTTAAGGACTCCCAGTGTAGTAAACAACCAAAGGTTTCAAGACTAAATGTGGTGAAAGTAGTAGCAGTAGATTCACTGATGTCTTTTACTCATGTCATTTTATTTCCCCCATTCGAAAATACCTCTTGTCTTTTGTGACTGAATAGACTGAATAGTAGCCTAACTAAGCACGTAAATGTGTGTGACAGTCATTGATCTCCAAGCCAGATGATAACTGTGTGCGCGCACAGAGCGCAGCTGCTCATGCCAACAAGTGCTAGGCATACCCCCTGATTAGGGATGCGCCGATATGACATTTTTGGCCGATAACGATAGCCAATATTTTCCTTGCCAAAAAAAAGATACTGATATAAAAAAAAAATGCTGCCTTTTTAAGCATAGTTGAAACACACACACTGACCAAAAAGTTATTTTGTTGGCATTTACATACAGTGGGGCAAAAAAGTATTTAGTCAGCCACCAATTGTGCAAGTTCTCCCACTTAAAAAGATGAGAGGCCTGTCATTTTCATCATAGGTACACTTCAACTATGACAGACAAAATGAGAAAAAAAAATCCAGAAAATCACATGGTATGATTTTTTATTAATTTATTTGCAAATTATGGTGGAAAATATGTATTTGGTCACCTACAAACAAGCAAGATTTCTGTCTCTCACAGACCTGTAACTTCTTCCTTAAGAGGCTCCTCTGTCCTCCACTCGTTACCTGTATTAATGGCACCTGTTTGAACTTGTTATCAGTATAAAAGACACCTGTCCACAACCTCAGTCACACTCCAAACTCCACTATGGCCAAGACCAAAGAGCTGTCTGTCAAAGGACACCAGAAACAAATTTGTAGAACTGCACCAGCCTGGGAAGACTGAATCTGCAATGGGTAAGCAGCTTGTTTTGAAGAAATCAACTGTGGGAGCAATTATTAGGAAATGGAAGACATACAAGACCACTGATAATCTCCCTCGATCTGGGGCTCCACGCAAGATCACAAAATGATCACAAGAACAGTGAGCAAAAATCGCAGAACCACACGGGGGGACCTAGTGAATGACCTGCAGACAGCTGGGACCAAAGTAACAAAGCCTACCATCAGTAACACACTACGCCGCCAGGGACTCAAATCCTGCAGTGCCAGACTTGTCCCCCTGCTTAAGCCAGTACATGTCCAGGCCCGTCTGAAGTTTGCTAGAGAGCATTTCGATGATCCAGAAGAAGATTGGGAGAATGTCATATGGTCAGATGAAACCAAAATATAACTTTTTGGTAAAAACTCAACTCGTCGTGTTTGGAGGACAAATAACAGCCCCAAAACATCACTGCTCTAGAGGAGATCTGCATGGAGGAATGGGCCAAAATACCAGCAAGCGTGTGAAAACCTTGTGAAGACTAACAGAAAACGTTTGACCTCTGTCATTGCCAACAAAGGGTATATAACAAAGTATTGAGAAACTTTTGTTATTGACCAAATACTTATTTTCCACCATCATTTGCAAGTAAATTAATTAAAAATCCTACAATGTGATTTTCTGGATTTTTTCCCCTCATTTTGTCTGTCATTGTTGAAGAGTACTTATGATGAAAATTACAGGCCTCATCTTTTTAAGTGGGAGAACTTGCACAATTGGTGGCTGACTAAATACTTTTTTTGCCCCACTGTATATCCCCATTACCAGTAAAACATAATCAAAACCTATTTCTTTCACTTACTTGTTGTGCTGTTTTCTTGTTCAATCAATCACATTTATTTATAAAGCCCTTAAGTGCTGTACAGAATCCCATCCTAAAAACCCCAAACAGCAAAAACTCCCTAGAAAGGCCGGAACCTAGGAAGAAACCTAGAGAGGAACCAGCCTATGAGGGGTGGCCAGTCCTCTTCTGGCTGTGGCTGGTGGATATTATAACAGAACATGGCCAAGATGTTCAAATGTTCATAGATTACCAACAGGGTCAAATAATAATAATCACAGTGGTTGTTGAGGGTGCAACAGGTCAGCATCTCAAGAGTAAATGTCAGTTGGCTTTTCATAGCCAATCATTCAGAGTATCTCAACCGCTCCTGCTGTCTCTAGAGAGTTGAAAGCAGCAGGTCTGGGACAAGGTAGCACGTACGGTGAACAGGTCAGGGTTCCATAGCCTCAGGCAGAACAGTTGAAACTGGAGCAGCAGCATAACCAGGTGGACTGGGGACAGCATGGAGTCATCAGGCCAAGTAGTCCTGAGGCATGGTCCTAGGGCTCAGGTCCTCAGAGAGAAAGGGAGAGGATTAGAGAGAGCATACATACAGTTGAAGTCGGAAGTTTACATACAACTTAGCCAAATACATTTATACTCAGTTCTTCACAATTCCTGACATTTAATCCTAGTAAAAATTCCCTGTCTTAGGTCAGTTAGGATCACCACTTTATTTTAAGAGTGTGAAATGTCAGAAAAATAGTAGAGAATGATTTATTTCAGTTTTTATTTCTTTCATCACATTCCCAGTGGGTCAGAGGTTTACATACACTCAATTAGTATTTGGTAGCATTGCCTAAATTGGGTCAAATGTTTTGGGTAGCATTCCACAAGCTTCCCACAATAATTTGGGTGAATTTTGGCCCATTCCGCCTGACAGCTGGTGTAACTGAGTCAGGATATACAGTGGGGAGAACAAGTATTTGATACACTGCCGATTTTGCAGGTTTTCCTACTTACAAAGCATGTAGAGCTCTGTAATTTTTTATCATAGGTACACTTCAACTGTGAGACGGAATCTAAAACAAAAAGCCAGAAAATCACACATGATTTTTAAGTAATTAATTTTCATTGTATTGCATGACACAAGTATGCTCTTACTGAGGGAAGGAGGTTGTTGGCCAGACAGGTCTACTATCTTTTTTTCTGAGGTCTTGGCTGATTTCTTTTGATTTTTCCCATGATGTCAAGCAAAGAGGCACTGAGTTTGAAGGTAGGCCTTGAAATGCATCCACAGGGACACCTCCAATTGACACAAATGATGTCAATTAGCCTATCAGAAGCTTCTAAAGCCATGACAACATTTTTGGGAATTTCCAAGCTGTTTAAAGGCACAGTCAACTTAGTGTACAGTGCCTTGCGAAAGTATTCGGCCCCCTTGAACTTTGCGACCTTTTGCCACATTTCAGGCTTCAAACATAAAGATATAAAACTGTATTTTTTTGTGAAGAATCAACAAGTGGGACACAATCATGAAGTGGAACGACATTTATTGGATATTTCAAACTTTTTTAACAAATCAAAAACTGAAACATTGGGCGTGCAAAATTATTCAGCCCCCTTAAGTTAATACTTTGTAGCGCCACCTTTTGCTGCGATTACAGCTGTAAGTCGCTTGGGGTATGTCTCTATCAGTTTTGCACATCGAGAGACTGACATTTTTTTCCCATTCCTCCTTGCAAAACAGCTCGAGCTCAGTGAGGTTGGATGGAGAGCATTTGTGAACAGCAGTTTTCAGTTCTTTCCACAGATTCTCGATTGGATTCAGGTCTGGACTTTGACTTGGCCATTCTAACACCTGGATATGTTTATTTTTGAACCATTCCATTGTAGATTTTGCTTTATGTTTTGGATCATTGTCTTGTTGGAAGACAAATCTCCGTCCCAGTCTCAGGTCTTTTGCAGACTCCATCAGGTTTTCTTCCAGAATGGTCCTGTATTTGGCTCCATCCATCTTCCCATCAATTTTAATTTTAACTCTTCCCTGTCCCTGCTGAAGAAAAGCAGGCCCAAACCATGATGCTGCCACCACCATGTTTGACAGTGGGGATGGTGTGTTCAGCTGTGTTGCTTTTACGCCAAACATAACGTTTTGTATTGTTGCCAAAAAGTTCAATTTTGGTTTCATCTGACCAGAGCACCTTCTTCCACATGTTTGGTGTGTCTCCCAGGTGGCTTGTGGCAAACTTTAAACAACACTTTTTATGGATATCTTTAAGAAATGGCTTTCTTCTTGCCACTCTTCCATAAAGGCCAGATTTGTGCAATATACAACTGATTGTTGTCCTATGGACAGAGTCTCCCCACCTCAGCTGTAGATCTCTGCAGTTCATCCAGAGTGATCATGGGCCTCTTGGCTGCATCTCTGATCAGTCTTCTCCTTGTATGAGCTGAAAGTTTAGAGTGACGGCCAGGTTTTGGTAGATTTGCAGTTGTCTGATACTCCTTCCATTTCAATATTATCGCTTGCACAGTGCTCCTTGGGATGTTTAAAGCTTGGGAAATCTTTTTGTATCCAAATCCGGCTTTAAACTTCTTCACAACAGTATCTCGGACCTGCCTGGTGTGTTCCTTGTTCTTCATGATGCTCTCTGCGCTTTTAACGGATCTCTGAGACTATCACAGTGCAGGTGCATTTATACGGAGACTTGATTACACACAGGTGGATTGTATTTATCATCATTAGTCATTTAGGTCAACATTGGATCATTCAGAGATCCTCACTGAACTTCTGGAGAGAGTTTGCTGCACTGAAAGTAAAGGGACTGAATAATTTTGCACGCCCAATTTTTCAGTTTTTGATTTGTTAAAAAAGTTTGAAATATCCAATAAATGTCGTTCCACTTCATGATTGTGTCCCACTTGTTGTTGATTCTTCACAAAAAAATACAGTTTTATATCTTTATGTTTGAAGCCTGAAATGTGGCAAAAGGTCGCAAAGTTCAAGGGGGCCGAATACTTTCGCAAGGCACTGTATGTAAACTTCTGACCCACTGGAATTGTGATACAGTGAGTTATAAGTGAAATAATCTGTCTGTAAACAATTGTTGGAAAAATGACTTGTGTCATGTACAAAGTAGATGTCCTAACCGACTTGCCAAAACTATAGTTTGTTAATTAACAAGAAATTTGTGGAGTGGTTGAAAACAAGTTTTAATGACTCCAACCTAAGTGTATGTAAACTTCTGATTCCAACTGTAAATTCACACAGGACACCAGATAAGACAGGAGAAATACTCCAGATTAGTTCAGTCTCAACCAGGATTTCATCATACATGTCAAGCAGTGAAGTTTTAGCTCTGTCTGTCCGTGGCCTCTCATCCTCGGTGCGCACTGTCACTGTCCGTTTCTGTCTTATCCAGCTGTGTCTGTAACATTTCAAGTAAACCCTGTTTCTTGCCTCCATCGACGTAGAGGTACCTAGCACCGAGCATGATGCTAGGCACCGAGCATGGTGGCGACTCAGAGAATTCCACCGAACCGCTTGTTCACAGCCTCTTGTGGAATACTTTTGCAAGTTTTAACCCCACGGTCTGTGTTTTGTTGAGCAGGCGTATCAATGCCATGACAGAGGCTATTACGTCTGCTGCAGACGCGGTTTATTAGCTTATTTCTCCAGTCAGTTGTTCGAATGGAGCTAGGAGTGTGTTCATGTTTCCAAGTTTCAAACATGTTCTCAAATGCCATTGAAATGGCAGCAGCGGTATGTGAACCAGCACATTCTTGAGCAATACGGCTTTCCTCAGTACGCAAGCCTCGTCGACCCACGGTGCTGTCAGACTCAGCATGCCCATGTGGCTGACTTCGCTGGTCCAAATGTCAGTCGTGAAGCTAATAGCAGTGACGCTCATAGAACGTAGCTCATGGATGTGCGTTTCAACAATACTGTGTAACTCTGGTAGGGCAACATCTAAAAATAGCGCCTACTTGGTAGTGTGTACCGGGGCTCGAGGTGTTCGACCAGTCTGTGAAAGCCAACATCATCCAGGACAAGAGAGCGGTTGATTGTCAATGGCAATGAATTCCATTATCTTGGCATTAATGGATTTCACCTTTGAGTTGTCTCGCTGAAACTTTCTTACTCTTTCAAATGACTGCTCGACTTGAAGTTGTTTAGTTGTTGGAAGTTTGCGCTTAGTATTTTTCTGCTTTTGTTGGCATGTTGGCATTTTTAGCTAAGGTCGTCCGATTCCGATATGCTTACCGATATATCGTGCATCTCTACCACTGATCTTATATTCAAACTCCTGCATGGCAACTTCAGCATTCCAATGCTTGTAAAATGGCTTTTGCAATGTCAAATCATAGGCTTTATTAGTTGGGTGACAACCATTTTAATTTGCTGGGTTATTGTTACTAAATGCATTGTAGAAAATTGTGTTTTACCGGTGGAGTTGTGTAGGCTACCGGAGTGGACACAACTTACATCTTGCTGATTTGCACATCTAACTGCTGATTGGGTCTTTTCGATTGCCAGGTTTGACCATAAGAAATAGTTTTGGTAGTTTTGCTTTAAACAGTTATTGCATTTGGTCATTTTTACAGGAACAGTTAAAATGTGTAATTTCATAACAAGTGCAGCAATCATTTTTTTGCGAGTTTCACCATTTTGTTTTTGAGACGGGGGTGAAATCCAAAGCTGTGTTTTTATATTAATTGGCTATCAATATTGAATCATTATTATAAAAAAAGCATCTGTTAAAATGGCAAGTTAAACAGTATGTGATGGGGAGTTCAGATAAAACATCCCCCCCCCTAATCTGGATGCTCAGGTCCTCAGCTCCCGTTTCCTGGCAACCCAGACTCCTTGCTCCAGCCAAATGCTACGCCATGCCCACGGACATTAGTTTCTCCTCCGCAATGAATACCTCCCCAACCCTTCACCAAATTTGAACACATTCTGATTGGTTTAGAAGCCAATGGGTTGGGCCAGAGCGGCGGTTTGAAAATGAGTCTTTGGATTTGATACTCTGATTGGTTAGAGACGATCAAATCGCTGAGGACTTTTTGTACAAAGCCCCACGTGCCCTCGTCACCACGAACAACTTCAATGATGACAGTCTCGGACTAAAGTCGGTAGCGAACAACAGAGCAGCGTGAGAATTTAGTGTGAGTCGTCAGGCTATAGCACCATCGGTAACAGGTTTGAATTTAGAACGGAAAATTAATGTTTTCATGCAACAAATGTTGTTCCCCAAATCAAAAAGAAACGTTTCACACTAAAAGTATCCATATCAGAGCCCATGTATCTAGATCGTGCTTGAAAGGAACGATTCCCATCCCTATTATCTAGTCTAGTGAGTCATGCCTCTTTCCCTACTGTGTGTTCTGCCCTCTTGTGTTTCAGAAGGGACAGTGCAGTATGAAGGGCCAGGTGTAGAGCTGCCCTACTCTCCTCTGCATGACACAGACCCCCTCCTCCTGCTGCAGTTACAACACAGACACAGAGCTACCTGCCTGGCTCTCAAACACACACTCCGGTAGGTCCACACACACACACACTGGAAGCTTTTACTAACTACCCAAATTACAATTGTTCATGTCTTGTCTCTTCTCTCTCGCTCTCTCTCACACACAGTGTGGACCCGGCCTCTGCAGTGCGTCTACCTGTACAGCAGGTGCTAAACCTGGTCTGTCGCGCCCTGGCGGTCAGCTCCAAGAGCATAGTGAGTTCTCACTCACTCACTCACTCACTCACCACTGTTTTGTCAAACCAAAAATGCAGTAAGGTTAGGTACACGGGGGTCTTGGTGTATCGTTAACAAGGCTCTCTTTATCAACAGAATGTAACAGCTGATGGGTGTGTGAAGCTGCTGGTGTTGCCTGCCATACACAAAGATACTCTGCGGGTGCTGCACGCTCTCATCACAGCGTAAGCACCTACTGAAGGCAACCCAAGTGCTAGCCTGGTCCCAGATCTGTTTGTGCGCTCATGCCAACTCCATTGCTGTCATTGTCTAGTCAAACAATGAGGGACAAGGAGTTGGCATGACCGCACAAACAGATCTGGGATCAGGCTACGCAAGTGCTGGCTTGAAAAAAAAAAATCTAAATGCAATGAGTGTTTTATTAATTAGTGGACTGATGGACTTGAATTCTTCTTTCCTATCTCAGTTTAGGCAGTGGGTTGGTGCAGTATTCCAGTGTGCTACAGAGACTGTTCTCTCAGACCCTGTCTGCCTGGACCCCTCTACCTGAAACCAGGTATCTCACACACACACACAAACCCCCTGCGCGCTACGCGTACATACAAACCAAAGGAGGTTGGTGGCTTCCGCTAGCGGAACCCCCCCCTGCAACAGCCAGTGAAAGTCCAGGGCGCCAAATTCAAAACAACAAAAATCTCATAATTAAAATTCCTCAAGCATACAAGTATTTTACACCATTTTAAAGATAAAATTCTCGTTAATCCAGCCACAGTGTCTGATGTCAAAAATGATTTACAGTGAAAGCACCACAAACGATTATGTTAGGTCACCACCATGCTACAGAAAAACACAGCCATTTTTTCCAGCCAAAGAGAGGAGTCACAAAAAGCACAAATAGAGGTAAAATTGATCACTAACCTTTGATGATCTTCATCAGATGACACTCATAGGATTTCATGTTACACAATACATGCATGTTTTGTTTGATAAAGTTCATATTTATATAAACAAATCTGAGTTTACATTGGCGCGTTACGTTCAGTAGTTCTAAAACATGCGGTGATATTGCAGAGAGCCACATCAATTTACAGAAATACTCATAATAAACATTGATAAAGATACGACTATTATACATGGAACTTTAGATAAACCTCTCCTTAATGCAACCGCTGTGTCAGATTTTTTAAAAACTTTACGGATAAAGCAAACCATGCAATAATCTGAGTACAGAGTACAAAGCAGCCAAAAAGATATCCGCCATATTGGGTAGTCAACATTACTCAGAAATAGCATTTTAAATATTCACTTACCTTTGATGATCTTCATCAGAATGCACTCCCAGGAATCCCAGTTCCACCATAAATGTTTGATTTGTTCGATAATGTCCATCAGTTATGTTCAAATATCTTCTTTTGTTAGGGCGTTTGGTAAACAAATCCAAAAGCGTGTTCAGGTTGCGCCGAACGTCGGACGAAAAGTTCAAAAAGTTCCGTTACAGCCTGTAGAAACATGCCAACCTAAATATGGAATCAATCTTTAGGATGTTTTTAACATAAAACTACATTTATGTTCCAACCGGACAATTCCTTTGTTTGTACAAATGAAGTGGAACGTAGTTACCTTTCACGTGAGCGCGCCAGACCTAAGCTGTGGCACTCTGCCAAACCACTCACTCAAAGAGCCCTTATGAGCCCCTCCTTTAGAGTAGAATCCTCAAAACAGGTTCTAAATACTGGTGACATCTAGTGGATGTCCTCCCCTCAGCCGTCCTCCCCTCAGCAGCCTCCACTGACACACACTGGCGAACTACACACACTCCAAACCTCCTTTATTTGTATTCGTATGTTCATAATCTCTCTCCTTTTGACCCATAGTGCAGTGCGTGTGTCCTTGTACCGTACCATAGAACTCTAGGTAAGAGTGGGAGGAGCCTCAGCCAGTGTCTTGCAGGGAAGCGACACCCACTCCGAGCGCCTACTGGCCCACCTGCTGGGTGACAACACACCCTTGGCGGACTCTGTTAGGGTAAGAGGATCTGATTGGTATATTGCCAACGAGAAGCTTAGGATGGTCATTACTATGGCTATGTAGTGCACTATTTCTGGTCAAAAGATTTTGGTCAATAGTAGTGCACTACATAGGGAATAGGGTGCCATTGCGCGATATTTACTCACGCTCCACTTAAGTCTAACACCATCCCCCTCTCCTCTCTTTTTCCTCCTCCTCTCCAGCCCACCAGCTCTCCTCAGCTCCGTGATCTGGTTTCCAAAAAGCCCTGCACTAAAAGCCGGAAGCCTGGATTGGCTGTGAGCGACAGGGGCGGCGCCTCTTTCCAGAGGAAAGGAGTCTCGCTGGCCAATCAGGACACCTGCCTGTCTGCACTCAGAGGTGAGGGGGTTTATCTAGTGTGCTGACATTTGTTGATTATTGGAGATGTGGGTAAGCAAAACAAATGTATACATTTTCCAGTCCATGTTGCCAATGAATGACCAATCCCTTTCATAGTGTATTTTTAGCATTTACAATCAATCACAGGTCAATGATATCTTGACGAGCTGTGATGAGTATAGTAATACAGCATATGACTTGTCTCTCTCTTTGCAGCATTGAGACAAGTCATACTGACCAGTGGATCTCTACTGAAGGAAGATATACACTAGGTCAGTTGTGTGTGTGTCTCATATGTGTGTTGTATTACCTTCCTTGTAATACAGCCATGAACGACATTATTGGCACCCTTGATAAAGACGAGCAAAAAAAAAAAAGACTGTATAGAATAAATAATAATACAAGTACTGAGCTATATTGTATGCTAATTTGTTTGTGAAATGATTTTATACTAATACAATTGAACCCCATATTTTGTTTAACAAGTAATAAAAAAATTATCTTAAAAAATAAGGTTTCAAAATGATTATATCAAAGATCTCCACCATATTTTACAGTAGGTATGGGGTTGTTTTCTGCTTATTACATCCTGCTTTCAACGCCAAACCTACTACTGGTGTGCGCGGCCAAAGAGCTCTATTTTGCTGTCTTCTGGCCATAGCACCGGTTCCGATCCAATTGCCAATGCCGTTTAGCAAACTCCAAGCATCTACATTTGTAAGATGACATGACAATGAAAACTATTTGGCCACGCACACCAGTGGTGGGTTTGGTGTTTGAAATAAGTTGTGATAAGCAGAGATGAACCCCATACCTACTGTCAAATATGGTGGTGGTTGGATCGCTGATATTATGGGCCAATTTTGCTTCTACTGGTCCTGGGGCCCTTGTTAAGGTCAACAGCATTATGAACTTTACCCAATACCAGGACATTTTAGCCAAAAACCCGGTTGCCTCTGCTAGGAAGCTGAAACTTGACAAGTGGAGTAGATTTTTCAGTAAGACAATAACCCCAAGCAAACAGCAAATTCCACAAAGAAATGGTTAATTGACCACAAAATCAACATTTTGCAATGGCCATTTTAGTCTCCGGACTTGAACCCCATTGAAAACCTGTGGTTTGAATTGAAGAAGGCAGACGAAGGATATCAAGGTTCTGGAAAGATTCTGTATGGATGAAGTCTAAGATCCCCCCCAATGTGTTCTCCAGTCTCATAAAACATTTTAGAAAAAGGCTCAGTGCCGGAGTAATTGAAAACAAGGGTGCCAATAATTTTGACCGGTGTGTTTTTGAGTGTGAAAATATTAACAAAATCTTTCTCTGAGCAGTTGTATTAGTATAGTTTCCATTTTATGGAGCGTACAATATGGTTCAGTATTTGCATAAAATAGTCTTTTTTTTACTCTACTTTACCAAGGGTGCCAATAATTTTGGTCATGTTTGTGATCATGTTTCTTTATGCGTGTGCTCCTTTCCTCCCCGCTCTCTCTTCCCCCCCCCCCCCCTCTCTCCTGCCCCTTTGTGTATCTATGTGATCGCTGTGTATGTTAACCCTGTATCCCTCTCCCCCTAGCGTGTCCACGATGTCGTCCTCCCCCTGTGTGTGTGTCTGCAGCAACAGCATGGTGCTAATTGGAGTGACAGCGGGGCTGGGGGGGGTGAGTGGCCAGTATGGCAGTGCACCCACCCCCACCCCGTAGGGAGCTGTACCGTCTGCAACTGGCTCTGGTCTTAGTGCCCCCACCCCTCAACTTTACTGTGCCCATGCTCAGCCACGGGAGGAGGGATAGGAGTCTGAAGGTAGGGGGTAATATACCCACAGGGACCACACACGCATGCGTACACACACACACACACACACACACACACACTAATAGACATGCATGCACACACACACACACACACACACACACACACATGCAGGAACCTGACCTACACACAGAGGGACTGCAACCTGAAAGTACATACACACACACACACTCAGGGAGGGGGACTAAAGGGTTATTTGGGGGCTGTGACTAGCACACTGTCGTGTTTTGGTTTGGTGGTCTGTGTTTAAGCAACCAAGTAAACATGATTCTGCCTCTTCCGTTCCACTTTAAATAAGAACATATACACACACACACTCACCAACTCATACACTGCAAGCACACAATCAACACATGCACAAACACAAGTACACGTATAGAACACACACACAGATATATCTATACATGCATACATACAGTGCCTTCGGAAAGTATTCAGACCACTTGACTTTTTCCACAGCCTTATTATAAAATGGATTAAAAAAATTATATTCCTCAGCAATCAACACACAATATCCCACAATGACAAAGCGGAAACACGTTTGTTGAAATTTTTGCAAATGTATTAAAAATAAAAACTGAAATACCTTATTTACTTAAGTATTCAGACCTTTTGCTTTGAGACTCGAAATTGAGCTCAGGTGCATCCTGTTTCCATTGATCATACTTGAGATGTTTCTACAACTTGATTGGAGTTCACCTGTGGTAAATTCAATTGATTGGACATGATTTGGAAAGACACAACTGTCTATATGACAGTTCTGTACAGTACTTTGAGATATCAGCTGATGCACGAAGGGCTATATAAATACATTTGATTTGATTCTATATTAGCCTGTTCAACTTCTCTTTCGTGTTGTCTGAGATTCCCAAAGATTGGAAAGCAGCTGCGGTCATCCCCCTCTTCAAAGGGGGGGACACTCTTGACCCAAACTGCTACAGACCTATATCTATCCTACCATGCCTTTCTAAGGTTTTCGAAAGCCAAGTCAACAAACAGATTACCGACCATTTCGAATCTCACCATACCTTCTCTGCTATGCAATCTGGTTTCAGATCTGGTCATGGGTGCACCTCAGCCACGCTCAAGGTCCTAAACGATATCTTAACCGCCATCGATAAGAAACATTACTGTGCAGCCGTATTCATTGATCTGGCCAAGGCTTTCGACTCTGTCAATCACCACATCCTCATCGGCAGACTCGACAGCCTTGGTTTCTCAAATAATTGCCTCGCCTGGTTCACCAACTACTTCTCTGATAGAGTTCAGTGTGTCAAATCGGAGGGTCTGTTGTCCGGACCTCTGGCAGTCTCTATGGGGGTGCCACAGGGTTCAATTCTTGGACCGACTCTCTTCTCTGTATACATCAATGAGGTCGCTCTTGCTGCTGGTGAGTCTCTGATCCACCTCTACGCAGACGACACCATTCTGTATACTTCCGGCCCTTCTTTGGACACTGTGTTAACAACCCTCCAGGCAAGCTTCAATGCCATACAACTCTCCTTCCGTGGCCTCCAATTGCTCTTAAATACAAGTAAAACTAAATGCATGCTCTTCAACCGATCGCTACCTGCACCTACCCGCCTGTCCAACATCACTACTCTGGACGGCTCTGACTTAGAATACGTGGACAACTACAAATACTTAGGTGTCTGGTTAGACTGTAAACTCTCCTTCCAGACCCATATCAAACATCTCCAATCCAAAGTTAAATCTAGAATTGGCTTCCTATTCCGCAACAAAGCATCCTTCACTCATGCTGCCAAACATACCCTTGTAAAACTGACCATCCTACCAATCCTCGACTTTGGCGATGTCATTTACAAAATAGCCTCCAATACCCTACTCAACAAATTGGATGCAGTCTATCACAGTGCAATCCGTTTTGTCACCAAAGCCCCATATACTACCCACCATTGCGACCTGTACGCTCTCGTTGGCTGGCCCTCGCTTCATACTCGTCGCCAAACCCACTGGCTCCATGTCATCTACAAGACCCTGCTAGGTAAAGTCCCCCCTTATCTCAGCTCGCTGGTCACCATAGCATCTCCCACCTGTAGCACACGCTCCAGCAGGTATATCTCTCTAGTCACCCCCAAAACCAATTCTTTCTTTGGCCGCCTCTCTTTCCAGTTCTCTGCTGCCAATGACTGGAACGAACTACAAAAATCTCTGAAACTGGAAACACTTATCTCCCTCACTAGCTTTAAGCACCAACTGTCAGAGCAGCGCACAGATTACTGCACCTGTACATAGCCCACCTATAATTTAGCCCAAACAACTACCTCTTTCCCAACTGTATTTAATTAATTTATTTTGCTCCTTTGCACCCCATTATTTTTATTTCTACTTTGCACATTCTTCCATTGCAAAACTACCATTCCAGTGTTTTACTTGCTATATTGTATTTACCTTGCCACCATGGCCTTTTTTGCCTTTACCTCCCTTCTCACCTCATTTGCTCACGTTGTATATAGACTTGTTTATACTGTATTATTGACTGTATGTTTGTTTTACTCCATGTGTAACTCTGTGTCGTTGTATCTGTCGAACTGCTTTGCTTTATCTTGGCCAGGTCGCAATTGTAAATGAGAACTTGTTCTCAACTTGCCTACCTGGTTAAATAAAGGTAAAATAAATAAATAAAATAAAATATATGGTCCCATAGTTGACAGTGCATGTCAGAGCAAAAAAACAAGCCATGAGGTCGAAGGAATTGTCCGTAGAGCTCCGAGACAGGATTGTGTCGAGGCACAGATCTGGGGAAGGGTACCAAAAAATGTGTGCAGCATTGACGGTCCTCAAGAACACAGTGGCCTCCATCATTCTTAAATGGAAGAAGTTTGGAACCACCAAGACTCTTCCTAGAGCTGTCCTCCCTGCCAAACTGAGCAATCGGGGGGAGAAGGGCCTTGGTTAGGGAGGTGACCAAGAACCCGATGGTCACTCTGACAGAGCTCTAGAGTTCCTCTTGGAGATGGGAGAACCATCCAGAAGGACAACCATCTCTGCAGCACTCCACCAATCAGGCCTTTATGGTAGAATGGCCAGACAGAAGCCACTCCTCAGTAAAAGGCACATGACAGCCCGCTTGGAGTTTCCCAAAAGGCACCTAAAGACTCAGACCATGAGAAACATGATTATCTGGTCTGATGGCCTGAATGCCAAGCGTCACGTCTGGAGGAAACCTGGCACCATCCCTACGGTGAAGCATGGTGGTAGCAGCAAAATGCTGGGGGATGTTTTTCAGTGGCGGGCACTGGGAGACTAGTCAGGAACGAGGCAAAGATGAACAGAGCAAAGTACAGAGATCCTTGATGAAAACCTGCTCAGGACAGACTGGGTTTCACCTTCCAACTGGACAACGTCCCTAAGCACACAGCCAAGACAACGCAGGAGTGGCTTCGGGACAAGTCTCTGAATGTTCTTGAGTGGCCCAGCCAGAGCCCGATCTAATATTTCTGGAGAGACCTGAAAATAGCTGTGCAGCGACTCTCCCCATCCACACTGACAGAGCTTGATAGGATCTGCAGGGAAGAATGGGAGAAACTCCCAAAATACAGGTGTGCCAAGCTTGTAGCGTGTGAGGAGAAAATTATGTATTCACCTTATTTGTTTGAGATGAGTAGTTAGCAATTATTGACTTAACTAATACTGTAGTAAGAAATGTATTTCCTTCATTCTGAGTGAACTGAGAGGAGTTTTTTAAACTGGGGCTGGCAACTAAGTGATGGCTAGGTAAAAACCTACAGCTGGCATTCCATAGATAAGATGTGGGTGGTGTCACTGAGATAGAGAGAGCCTGGAGGAACAAAGGCCTCAGTATCCCTAATCTTCATGACATATGGGAGACAGTACCAGAGGTAGATCACCAGTTCATTAAGTCAGGATTCCTATTTGACTCAGCTATGCCTCCTTGTCCGTCCAACATTTCCTCATCTCCCACCCCTTCTAATGCGACTATCCCCGATGCTTCTCCCTGTTTTTCCCCCTGTCCCACTACAAAGTTTCTCCCTGCAGGCAGTTACTGAGTCCGAGGTGCTAAAGGAGCTCCTTAAACTTGACCCCAAAAAAAACATCTGGGTCAGATTGTTTAGACCCTTATTTAAGGTTGCTGCCCCTATCATCGCCAAGCCCATCTCCAACCTTTTTAACCTTTCTGGGGAGGTTCCCATTGCTTGGAAGGCAGCCACAGTCCTTCATTTCATTAAGGGGGTGATCAAGCTGATCCTAACTGTTATAGGCCTATTTCTATTTTGCCTTGTTTATCAAAAGTGTTGGACAAACTTGTCAATAATCAACTGACTGGGTTTCTTGATGTCTCTGGTATGCAATCCGGTTTCCGCTCAGGTTATGGATGTCACTGCAACCTTAAAGGTCCTCAATGATGTCACCATTGTCCTTGATTCTAAGCAATATTGTGCTTCTATTTTTATTGACTTGGCCACAGCTTTTGATACGGTAGACCATTCCATTCTTGTGGGCCGGCTAAGGAGTATTGGTGTCTCTGAGGGGTCTTTGGCCTGGTTTGTTAAGAGTGCAGTGTATTAAGTCAGAAAATCTGCTGTCTTAGCCACTGCCTGTCACCAAGGGAGTACCCCAAGGGTCAATCCTAGGCCCCACACTCTTCTCAATTTACATCAACAACATAGCTCAGGCAGTAGAAAGCTCTCTCATCCATTTATATGCAGATGCAGATGATAGTCTTTTACTCAGCTGGCCCCTCCCTGGATGTTGTGCTCTACAACAAAGCTTTCTTAGTGTCCAACAAGCTTTCTCTACCCTTAACCTTGTTCTGAACACCTCCAAAAACAAAGGTCATGTGGTTTGGTAAGAAGAATGCCCCTCTTCCCACAGGTGTGATTACTAACTCTGGGGGTTTAGAGCTTGAGGTAGTCACTGCATACAAGTATTTGGGAGTATGGCACCGTCCTTCTCTCAGCACATATCAAAGCTGCAGGCTAAGGTTAAATCTAGACTTGGTTTCCTCTATCGTAATCGCTCCTCTTTCACCCCAACTGCCAAACTAACCCTGATTCAGATGACCATCCTACCCATGCTAGATTACGGAGACATAATTCATAGATCGGCAGGTAAGGATGCTCTCGAACGGCTAGATGTTCTTTACCATTCGGCCATCAGATTTGCCACCAATGTGCCTCATACGACATATCATTGCCCTCCATACTCCTCTGTAAACTGGTCATCTCTGTATACGTCGCAAGACCCACTGGTTGATACTTATTTATAAAACCCCCATAGCCTCACTCCCCCCTATTTGATATATCTACTGCATACTGAACAAAAATATAAACACAACATGGAACAATTTCAACAACACATACATGCACTGTGTGTGTGTGTGTGTGTGTGTGTGTGTACGTGCAGTACCAGTCAAAGGTATGGACACACCTACTCATTCCAGGGTTTTTCTTTATTTTGACTATTTTCTACATTGCAGAATAATAGTGAAGACATCAAAACTGATGAAATAACACATATGGAATCATGTAACCAACATTTTTTTTAAACAAATCAAAATATATTTTCTATTTGAGATTGTTCAAAGTAGCCACCCTTATAGTGTAACCTTATGAACATGTCCAATGAAAGCATTTACAACAGCGGATTCATTTTCTAGAGTTGATTGTGCAGTTTGTTCTGAGGCGTGTGAAGGATGCGACCGTAATTACATGCATTTCAGTCATCGTCTCTTAGCTGAAGCTCAGGTGATAAAGCTACTGGACGAACACCTGAGTGTGTTCAGTGGTGTAATTTTACCCTCGTGCTGTTGAGGACTATTTAGACTGGTTTAGAGAGGTGTAATACTCTGGGAAGATTTGTTTATAGCGTAGGAGTGTTTTCCATGTGTGCTGTTGTTTTCTGCTTTTGGTTAGCTCAGGCAAATTTGTATCCTTAGTGATATGTACTAGACTGGCAAGCGACCTTTTTGGAATACATTTGCTTCCTGAATCTGTTTCTCTTTATCCCCATCTCTCCCCATCTTTCTCCAGGTATCCTCCTTCTGTACAGAGGCCCTGACCATATGCAACTCCCTCCTCCATCCGCGCACCCCCTCACCCTCAAACCCCCCCAGGCATCCAACCTCCTAGGGGGGCCCACCCCCGGACCTCCTTTCCCCAGCTCCCTGGACAACCACCTACCTCTGGTTCTTCCAGGGCTCTCCGGCGGCCAGAGACCCGTTTTCATCCTCTACGACAAAGAAGAGGCATCGGATGTGGAGATTTCGCTAGAGAGCGATTCGGACGATGGCGTGTTAATCGTGCCACAGAGGATGCTGATGTTGGAAAGCCAAGATGGCACCAGCGCTGCGGCCACTCTTCCCGGGTCTTCCTTAGCACCAGGTGGCGTCAGGTCGCCTCCCCATGCCCTGTCCAAGGGGCGACCCGGGTGGGGACATTTCCCTCCCCCTTTCCAACGACCTTCCCTCTACCTCCCTCCTCCACCCCAAACTACACCGTCAACTTGTTCCCTCCAGCTCCGCTAGTCTCTCTGGTTCCCCCTCTCAACTCCACCGGTGTGGCCCAACTCGGGGAACCCTCTGTGGGGTTAGGAGTCGGAACTGACTCCCTGCCTGGAGCCCAGCTCCAGCAGATGTTGCTCCAGGGCCAGCCTCCAGCACCGGGTCAACCTACAGCACTGGATCTCCCCATACAGGTACAAAAATCACTTAATTTTCACTTAAATGTCCTGTCATTAAATTTCGCTTGTGAGTCATTTATCATTTGATTTTGTACGCCAGCTGAAAATACAATATTTTGGGTTATTGAAAATACATTTCACAAAGGTACGGATGTTACAATGATTATCTACACTACACATAGCTTGTTTTGTCACAAACTGAAATCAGGCCAAAAAAATATGAATTTTAGAAACCAGGAAATGGCTATTTCTACGTATTGCGCCTTTTAAATACAATTCTCAAACTCTACAGGTTCACCAGAACCAGTTAGCCCAGTCCAGCAGAGCCCTACAGCAGCAACATTAATCCGTTGACGAAGATCACACTGTCATTCATATCAACCGCTCTGATGAAGAAGAGGAGGATGAGCTGGAAGAGGAAGAGAGCGATTTCCCAGATGAGGATATTTGATGATGAAGACCTTGATGATTATGAGGCGGAAGAGGGGGGAGATGGAGGATGAAGAAGAGGGAGAGATTCGGCTGTTGGACGGAGAAGGGAGGAGAGGCGGGATGGGAGGACGAGAGGAAGGAGAGGTGCTCAGAGGGTAGGTGGAGGAGGGAGGGATAGGAGGATTCCGAGTGGAGAGCGAGGGGGAGGGAGGGATAGGAGGATTCCGAGTGGAGAGCAAGGGGGAAGGAGGGATAAAGGCTCAGGAGGTAGAGCGCATCAGAGTGCTGGAGGAAGAGAGAGAGGGAGACGAGGATGCCAATGAAGGAATGAATGATCCGACCATGCCTCAGATTCTGTGTGTGACGGGCGGAGCTCTGAGAGAGAGCTAGCTCAGGCAGAGCTAGATGAGGAAGGGGCCGGGCATGGGCAGAAAGTGAGGTCATGGGAGCAGAAGGGAGGCAATCGGCTGGAGGGAACGTTCTCTTCTGAAGACGGTCCTGCTGCTCAACACCAACAGGAGGCGGAGCCTGCACCGGAAGTGAGGGTGGACGGTGACGATCAGCCATCCAATCAGGAGGGAGAAATATCCAAACAGGGCGGCGACAATACCGGACAGGATATGAGGTCATCAACAGCTCCGAGGGAGAGCAAGGGAGAGGGGCCTGAACGAGAGAAAGAAGGAGAGGATGGGAGAGGGATGAAGAGAGAGAGAAAGGAGGAAGGAACAGGACAGGAACAGAGAAGAAAAATGTAAGAAAAAGACTCTCAAACACACTGTTCGAAATGTGTCCATATAACCATTACACCACTCAGGCTTTTTATACTGTACAACCCACACATTTCCCATGTGTTACATGGACATGGCTTAGGGGGAATACTTTGCAGATATACAAATGATGTTGGTTAATGACCGTTGTGCATTTCCTCTGCCACAGAATTGGCCAACAAGAGTTATCTAACAACCCACACTCTCTCTCTCAGTTGGATGAAGAAGCGATGGCGTCCATGCTAGCCGACATCGTAGCCTGCCCTCCAGACAATGTAGAAAATGTGCCCTCTGCCCATCCTAAACAAGGCCAGGCACGGCTCCATCACAATACCTTCAGAACAACTCGATTTTTAGCCCCTAGTCTCACACATTCTTTCATTATCAACATACTGCTAAGACAATGTTCAACACATTGAGGCTGGGTTTAGACAGGCACCCCAATTCTGATCTTTTTTCCACTAATTTGTCTGTTTTATTTTAATTTTATTTTTTACACCCCTTTTTCTTCCCAATTTCATGGTATCCAATTGGTCTTGTCTCATCGCTGCAACTCCCGTACGGACTCGGGAGAGGTGAAGTTCGAGAGCTGTGTGTCCTCCGAAACACGACTCAACCAAGCCGCACTGCTTCTTGACACAATGCCCACCACTTAACCTGGAAAGCCAGCCGTACCAATGTGTCGGAGGAAACACTGTACACCTGGTGACCGTGTCAGCGTGGAGTCTCTAGTGCTCGATGGGATGAGGACATCCCTGCCGGCCAAACCCTCCCCTAACCTGGACGACGCTGGGCCAACTGTGCGCCATCCCATGGGTCTCCCGGTCGCGGTCGGCTGCGACAGAGCCTGGACTCGAACCCAGAATCTCTAGTGGCACAGCTTAGCACTGCGATGCAGAGCCTTAGACCACTGTGCCACTCGGGAGGCCTCTCACTAATTGGTCTTTTGACCAATCACATCAGATCTTTTTCAGAGCTGATCTAATTGTTCAAAAGACGGATTTAGTGAAATAAATATCAGAACTGGGCTGCCTGTGTAAACACAGCCAGCCATAGAGGTTGGAATTAGATCGGTCTTAAACGATCACGTTTCGTCTTGAATGCAGGACAGTAGATGCATTTGTTATACAACTCTCTGGGCTATTATTATTTAAAAAACGCTTCAATTATTTTACATCAAAACATAAAGACTTTGCAGCTCGTACTGGTGTGTGCTGTGTTACTGAGTGGAGTAGTCACGTGTTTTTGGATCTTTATAGACAGTATATGACTTCTGTTCTTTTTGTTCTCACGTCTTTTCTTACAAAATAAACGTCAAATGCAAACCTGTTGAAACGGATAACTGCTAAGTCTCTATTGTCTTGTCTCAGGAGCCGTTTCAGTTTGTGTGTTCACTTTGGGAATGAGTCAACTTGGGTTTTTATGCTGTGTTGAGGGTGTGAACCCGCCTTGTCAATGCTTAATTTAGAGGCGTAAGTGTATGCAGACATTCTGTGAAGGTTTTGAAGTTGTTCCTTCATCCTACATACACCCAAACAACTTTACTGCTAAAAACTGTTTTGCAATACCAAATGTTCTCCACTTAGGAAATGTACGCCTTTCCTACACTTCTCAGAAGTTGGTATTCAGACTTACTTGATGCAGGTGGGTAACGGGCTTTGCAGGCGTGGTTTCCATGCGCACGCTGAATACGCAGAATTGAATTAAACCGCTGAAAACCCTCCCACTTGCTGGCCAACGGATTTCCTCTGAGTTTTCATTAAATTGATCTATAAGTCATCCCTTTTAAATAAGGTGTACCTTTTCAATTAGAATTTAGTCAACAGACTCACTAGAATCCATTGAGCGAACGAGTGCAGAATTATAGGGATCAATGAAAGAAAGACCTAAATGGAAATGTAACAGCTGCAAAGATTTTACTGAGTTACAGATCACATAAGGAAATCAGTCAATTGAAATAAATGTATTAGGCCCTAATCTATGGATTTCACATAACTAAGCATAAATATTTATTTCATAACTCCATTTCTTGAACTGCATTGTTGGTTAAGGGCTTTATAAGTAAGCGTTTTACAGTAAGGTTGTGTTCGAAAGCACGTGACAAAATAAAATGTTATTTGAAATACTGTGTCGAATCTAGGTTGAATCCTGGGGCATCTTGACTGAGCGTTTTTAACAAAGAGTTTTGTGACGGGGACCTGTCAGTTAAGTCTTTGCCCAAAGATGACACGTTTAGAACCAGCATGATTCTAGCCCACGGGATGAAGCAGCAGATCCTGTCACCGTCTACACATTCCACACTAACGCTCACAATCTATCCCTCTTGGACGAAACACAATAGGGCAGTCTCTAAGGCAACTCCCATTTTGCAGATAGAAGTAAGGTCTACTCAGACCGCATCTCTTAGATGTGTAAAAGCTATACGCAGAGTGACATTATGCATGTTGACATGTGCGAGAACCTCATTTGAATTTGTGAAGTCCTATTTTCTCTGAATACATTTCATTTTATTTATTTTTTGACTCAGTATTGTGCTTCTCTGTAGGGGTTGTCTGAAGAGAACATCAGATATGACACTAATTATATAGTATATATATATATATATATATATATATATATATATAGTATATAACAGTGTGTAAACGATTACACAGTAAGTTCAGGAGAGGTGCTTGTTGTGTTGGTTACATATTTTTAGACTAGGTTTTTGCATGATGCCTCAGTGGTCTTTTGTATGCCTTATCTCTCTGTATGTGCTCAGAGGTTGGTGTACTTCTCATTTCCTTGTGCTAGAGAGAGAAAGAGAGAGAGAGAAGGGGAGAGGTGCCAGGGGGAGGAGGGCATGTAGACATAAAGTGATAGAGGGAGGGGGAGAGAGAGAAGCCAAGTCATTAGCTTGGAAACGTGGACAGGTAGTGAGAGGGTGTGAATGAAAGAGGATTTTTTTTAAAGTGTATTTTGAAGTGTAGCAGACTGCTGGTGGATGACTGAACCGGTTGACAGTGGAGTGGACTGACTAACTTTCTGAGTGAGATTTCAGAGAGAGGGAAGAGAGGAGAGGGGGAAGAGGAGAGAGAGAGAGAGGGTTGCTCTGGAGTGAAGAAAATTTGCACTCTACACAAAGAAAGAGAGAGAGTGAGGGAAGAGGAAATGGGGACGGGGGAAGAGTTAGGTACACGGAAATAAACAGGAGAGAGAGAGAGGTGTAGAGAAAAGTGTCCGGAGCCTAACAGTGAATGTTGTATCTTTCCCTAACAGCAGTGAGGTAAGTTCTTCCTTTTGCTGTTATACTGTCTGATGAACAAACTGTACACACATTCTGAATGGATATGAATTAATGCATTTAGTCTGCAATAGATTACATACAGACTAGATTACATACCTAAGGGAATGCTATAGGAATGCAAGGTAGAAAAGTACTGAAATGTAAAGTAGAAAAGTACTTAAATACAAGGTAGAAAAGTACTGAAATGCAAAGTAGAAAAGTACTTGTTTCCAACAAGTTAGTTTGTCAAATTTCTGCCCTGCTGGAGCTCTTCCGGTCAACGTTAAGCACTGTTATTGCGAAGTTGGAAACGTCTAGGAGCAAAAACGGCTCAGCCGTGAAGTGGTAGGCCACACAAGCTCACAGAACGGGACCGCCGACAGCTGAAACGCGTAGAGCATAAAAGTCGTCTGTCCTTGGTTGTGAACACTCACTACCGAGTTCCAAACTGCCTCTGGAAGCAACGTCAGCACAAGAACTGTTTTGTCGGGAGCTTCATGAAATGAGTTTCCATGGCCGAGCAGCCGCACACAAGCCTAAGATTACCATGTGCAATGCCAAGGTGTCGACTGAAAAATCTGGGTTTGGCGGATGCCAGGAGAACGCTCCCTGCCCGAATGCATAGGGTGCCATTTGGAAGGCAGGCAAAGTTAATAAGTGATATTGCCATAGGGAAAGGGCTGGACCGGCTACACGCTGTAAAAAAAAAAAAAAAAACAGATAAAAGCACAAGTGCAAACATTAGCTTTAAGTTTTGAGTCTTGGGTGCGTTTTTCTCAGCTCACAGTCTCTCCATTGTTTTAGAGCGAGGGGTGCCGTACCTATTGGGTGTGTACCGATAACTGTGTGCCTGACGTAGGCTATTAATCCATGCAAAGTTTCAAACGTTTATTCGCCACGTACAGGATACAACAGGTAAAACAGTCGAGTTCAATTCTCCCCTTGAGAGCTCTTTCCCAACAATGCAGTGATAATATAGATAATAATGAAAAATATAATATAAAATTTTAAACACATGAACTACAATAAGAGTTAAAGTAACATTAGAATGCAAGTATATACAGGTCAGTGCCAGTACCTTATTCAATGTGCAGGGTTACTGGAGCGGTTCAGGTGGGTTTATACATAAAAAGTGACTGCTAGTAGGATATGCATGCAAACCGGGCCAAAAAGCCAAACCTAACACAATATCTGGCAATTAATTTCCAGCAATATTGCCCAGCTGTCTGTGTGGTGCGTGCGTTTGTCTATCTCTCTGTGTGTACCAGTTGATGTGATAACAGTCTTGTGGGTTGACAGAAAAACTTTCCCCAAAAAGTTCTCAATTAGGCCTAAATGTTAACTCCAAAGTAGGCTTACCTGTCAAGTTAATCAATAATTTGTATCTATTTTTTTGTATTGTTATTTGCTAACTTTGCCATGAGATGAGCAGCAGCAGTACAGAACCATTGCTAGACCGGCACATTAGATGACACATTCTTCACTCGCTAGATGTGCAACTAAAGGGCCAGATGGCAAACAAAGGGGAATTACACTCAAATCTATTTGTTCGTTTTTTTGCCAGACCTAAAAAAAAATTGGTATTTTGGTGTGATTTAAGCATGACATGGACTCACAACATCCAAATTCGTTGTTTATCTATGAACAATTGTAATTTCTTGTGCAAATAATAATCTAAAACCAGGAACAATGTCCCAGATCATTTTGTTTGGGGAAAATACTAAACTGATATCATAGTGCTTAACCCTTAGAGTTACGTACAACGCAATGCATGCCTGGATACAGCCCTTAGCCGTGATATATTGACCATATACCACAAACCCCTGAGGTGCCTTATTGCTATTATAAACCGGTTAACAATGTAATTAGAGCAGTAAAAATACATGTTTTGTCATACCCGTGGTATACGGTCTGATATACCACAGCTGTCAGCCAATCAGCATTCAGGGCTTGAACCACCCAGTTTATAATAACCATTATTTTACCAGGTATATTGACAGAAAGCACTACCTTCTCTGGTACACTAAGGACCTGGGGGAAGAGTTGCAGGGGAGAGGAGAAAAGAAGAATGTGAAAAGAAGAATTTGAAAGCTCGAAAACAATATATATAGCACGCAACGTTTCATTTAAAAAAAAAAAATTAAGTAGCTCTCCTGCTAGAAAAGGTTGGAGACACCTGGTCTATGGTGTCTGGGATGATGGAGGTTATGTATGCCATGACCAGCATTTCAAAGCACTTCATGATTACAGATTTTAGTGCTACAGAGAGGTAGTCTATGTCGCAGGTAGCCTTAGAGCTCCTGAGAGCAGGAATGATGGTGGTCAGCTTGAGACATGTCGGGATTATAGACTGCGATAAGGAGAGATTGAAAATGACCATGAAATTGCCTGCCAGCTGGTCTACCTTTAGGCACAGATATAGGATCAGGTTACCCTCCTCAAGTCTTTTTTATTTTTTTATTTATTTCACCTTTATTTAACCAGGTAGGCTAGTTGAGAACAAGTTCTCATTTGCAACTGCGACCTGGCCAAGATAAGGCATAGCAGTGTGAACAGACAACACAGAGTTACACATGGAGTAAACAATTAACAAGTCAATAACACAGTAGAAAAAAGGGGAGTCTATATATACATTGTGTGCAAAAGGCATGAGAAGGTAGGCAAATAATTACAATTATGCAGATTAACACTGGAGTGATAAATGATCAGATGGTTATGTAAAGGTAGAGATAGAGATATTGGTGTGCAAAAGAGCAGAAAAATAAATAAAAACAGTATGGGGATGAGGTAGGTGAAAATGGGTGGGCTATTTACCAATAGACTATGTACAGCTGCAGCGATCGGTTAGCTGCTCAGATAGCAGATGTTTGAAGTTGGTGAGGGAGATATAAGTCTCCAACTTCAGCGATTTTTGCAATTCGTTCCAATCACAGGCAGCAGAGAACTGGAACGAAAGGCGGCCAAATGAGGTGTTGGCTTTAGGGATGATCAGTGAGATACACCTGCTGGAGCGCGTGCTACGGATGGGTGTTGCCATCGTAACCAGTGAACTGAGATAAGGCGGAGCTTTACCTAGCATGGACTTGTAGATGACCTGGAGCCAGTGGGTCTGGCGACGAATATGTAGCGAGGGCCAGCCGACTAGAGCATACAAGTCGCAGTGGTGGGTGGTATAAGGTGCTTTAGTGACAAAACGGATGGCACTGTGATAAACTGCATCCAGTTTGCTGAGTAGAGTGTTGGAAGCAATTTTGTAGATGACATCGCCGAAGTCGAGGATCGGTAGGATAGTCAGTTTTACTAGGGTAAGTTTGGCGGCGTGAGTGAAGGAGGCTTTGTTGCGGAATAGAAAGCCGACTCTTGATTTGATTTTCGATTGGAGATGTTTGATATGGGTCTGGAAGGAGAGTTTAGAGTCTAGCCAGACACCTAGGTACTTATAGATGTCCACATATTCAAGGTCGGAACCATCCAGGGTGGTGATGCTGGTCAGGCGTGCGGGTGCAGGCAGCGAACGGTTGAAAAGCATGCATTTGGTTTTACTAGCGTTTAAGAGCAGTTGGAGGCCACGGAAGGAGTGCTGTATGGCATTGAAGCTCGTTTGGAGGTTAGATAGCACAGTGTCCAAGGACGGGCCGGAAGTATATAGAATGGTGTCGTCTGCGTAGAGGTGGATCAGGGAATCGCCCGCAGCATGAGAAACATCATTGATATATACAGAGAAAAGAGTCGGCCCGAGAATTGAACCCTGTGGCACCCCCATAGAGACTGCCAGAGGACCGGACAGCATGCCCTCCGATTTGACACACTGAACTCTGTCTGCAAAGTAATTGGTGAACCAGGCAAGGCAGTCATCCGAAAAACCGAGGCTACTGAGTCTGCCGATAAGAATACGGTGATTGACAGAGTCGAAAGCCTTGGCAAGGTCTATGAAGACGGCTGCACAGTACTGTCTTTTATCGATGGCGGTTATGATATCGTTTAGTACCTTGAGCGTGGCTGAGGTACACCCGTGACCGGCTCGGAAACCAGATTGCACAGCGGAGAAGGTACGGCGGGATTCAAGATGGTCAGTGATCTGTTTGTTGACTTGGCTTTCGAAGACCTTAGATAGGCAGGGCAGGATGGATATTGGTCTGTAACAGTTTGGGTCCAGGGTGTCGCCCCCTTTGAAGAGGGGGATGACTGCGGCAGCTTTCCAATCCTTGGGGATCTCAGACGATATGAAAGAGAGGTTGAACAGGCTGGTAATAGGGGTTGCGACAATGGCGGCGGATAGTTTCAGGAATAGAGGGTCCAGATTGTCAAGCCCAGCTGATTTGTACGGGTCCAGGTTTTGCAGCTCTTTCAGAACATCTGCTATCTGGATTTGGGTAAAGGAGAACCTGGAGAGGCTTGGGCGAGTAGCTGCGGGGGGGGGGGGGCTGTTGGACGAGGTTGGAGTAGCCAGGCGGAAGGCATGGCCAGCCGTTGAGAAATGCTTGTTGAAGTTTTCGATAATCATGGATTTATCGGTGGTGACCGTGTTACCTAGCCTCAGTGCAGTGGGCAGCTGGGAGGAGGTGCTCTTGTTCTCCATGGACTTCACAGTGTCCCAGAACTTTTTGGAGTTGGAGCTACAGGATGCAAACTTCTGCCTGAAGAAGTTGGCTTTAGCTTTCCTGACTGACTGTGTGTATTGGTTCCTGACTTCCCTGAACAGTTGCATATCGCGGGGACTGTTCGATGTTAGTGCAGTCCGCCACAGGATGTTTTTGTGCTGGTCGAGGGCAGTCAGGTCTGGAGTGAACCAGGGGCTATATCTGTTCTTAGTTCTGCATTTTTTGAACGGAGCATGCTTATCTAAAATGGTGAGGAAGTTACTTTTAAAGAAAGACCAGGCATCCTCAACTGACGGGATGAGGTCAATGTCCTTCCAGGATACCCGGGCCAGGTCGATTAGAAAGGCCTGCTCACAGAAGTGTTTTAGGGAGCGTTTGACAGTGATGAGGGGTGGTCGTTTGACTGCGGCTCCATAGCGGATACAGGTCTTAACCTGAACCATAAGAGGATAAACATTAAACTGACCTGAGATCAGTGTTTGAGGACACACCAGACTCCTCAGCCCCTATGCATCACACTCAGAAATGTTCTGACATAGAGCCAACAATCTCAGCCTTGTGTGTGTGTGTATGTGTGTGTGTGTGTGTGTGCATGCATGTACCAGTGTTTTTCGATGGAGGAATATAAGGTGACAGTTGCCACAGGCACATCAGAGTATTCCGGCACCAATAACTACATATATGTCACCCTGGTTGGAGAGAATGGACAGAGTGAGAGAACAATCCTGGACAACCCTGGACTGGACTTCTGTAGAGGAGCGGTAAGTAGGGCTGTGTTGTGCGTGTGATCCAAGAGGAGTACAAGGTGTATGTGTGCGTCATTTTTAGGTAGGTTCATATCAAGTGTGTGTGTCTCTCCCTCCCTACCCCCCCAGGTGGATGAGTACAAGGTGTGTAGCCCAGCCCCTCTGGGTCCTCTCCTCCTGGTTCGTCTGGAGAAGCAGCGTTACTGGGTTGAGGATAACTGGTTCTGTCGCTATGTCACCGTGGAGCCACCAGGTAGTGGTATAGCCCTCACCTTCCCCTGCTACCGCTGGCTCATAGGAGACGTCAAGGTGGAGATACGAGAAGGCACAGGTAATTAATTGGTAAAGGAAAGAAGTTGCCCCTCAATATACTGCTCTCAAGTCAGTTTGCGTTTTTTTCCCTTTCGTGTTAAAGGTTAATGTTTTGGGGTGAGAAAGCAGATCCTAGATCTGTGTCCTAGATTTGGTCAAACAAAGGGCACGAGTCACCAGAATAGCTTCAATGCACCTTGGCATAGAAATTCCATCATTTGATGTTTAGTTGTTGGTGGTGCAAAACGCTGTCTCAGGGGCTGCTCCGAAAATTCCCATAAGTGTTCACACTCACACACCTTTCAAAACCCCTCTGCTCCTTTGACACCCCTCTTTCAAAGGTCACTGAGATCTCTTCTTCTAGCCATGGTAGCCAAAATAATGAGCAACTGGGCATTTTTATACATGACTCTAAGCATGATGGGATATTAATTGCTTAATTAACTCTGGAACCACACCTGTGCAAAATGACGCCGGAGGGGAGGGCTGCCGTTTCATCAGCTCTTAACCAACCATGCTATTTTGTTTTGTTATTTCGCGTTGTTCGTAACTTGTTTTGTACACAATGTTGCTGCTACTGTCTCTTATGACCGAAAATACATATTCTGGACATCAGAACTGGGATTACTCACCTCAAATTGAAGAAGAACTCTCGCTCGTCAAACTATTACAGACCACAAAGGGAAGCACAGCCGAGAGCTGCCCAGTGACAGGAGCCTACCAGACGAGCTAAATAAATTCTATGCTCGCTTCGAGGCAGGTAACACTGAAACATGCATGAGAGCATCAGCTGTTCTGGATGACTGTGTGATCACGCTCTCTGCAGCCGATGTGAGTAAGACCTTTAAACAGGTCAACATTCACAAGGCCGCTGGGCCAGACGGATTAACAGGACGTGGACTCTGAGCATGCGCTGACCAACTGGCAAGTGTCTTCACTGACATTTTCAACCTCTCCCTGTCCGAGTCTGTAACACCAACATGTTTCAAGCAGACCACCATAATCCCTGTGCCCAAGAACGCTAAGGTAACCTGCCTAAATGACTACCGACCTGTAGCACTCACATCTGTAGCCATGAAATGCTTTGAAAGGCTGGTCATGGCTCACATCAACACCATTATCCCGGAAACCCTAGACCCACTCCAATTTGCATACCGCACCAACAGATCCACAGATGACGCAATCTCTATTGCACTCTACACTGCCCTTTCCCACCTGGACAAAAGGAACATCCATGTGAGAATTTTGTTCATTGACTACAGCTCAGCGTTCAACACCATAGTGTCCACAAAGCTCATCACTAAGCTAAGGACCCTGGAACAAAACACCTCCCTCTGCAACTGGATCCTGGACTTCCTGACGCCCCCAGGTGGTGAGGGTAGGTAACAACACATCCGCCACACTGATCCCCTCAGGGTAATCCCTGTTCACTCATGACTGCACGGCCAGGCACAACTCCAACACCATCATTTTCTGATGACACAACAGTGGTAGGCCTGATCACCGAAAACGACGAGACAACCTATAGGGAGGAGGTCAGAGACCTGACCGTGTGATGCAAGGGCAACAACCTCTCCCTCAACGTGATCAAGACAAAGGAGATGATTGTGGACTACAGGAAAAGGAGGACCGAGCATGCCCTCATTCTCATCGACGGGGCTGCAGTGGAGCAGGTTGAGAGCTTCAAGTTCCTTGGTGTCCACATCACCAACAAACTAGCATGGTCCACCAAGACAGTTGTGAAGAGGGCACGACAAAACCTATTCCCCCTTAGAAGACTGAAAAGATTTTAGATGGGTCCTCAGATCCTCAAAAGGTTTTATAGCTGCACCATCGAGAGCATCCTGACGGGTTGCATCACTTCCTGGTAAGGCAACTGCTCAGCCTCTGACCACAAGGCACTATAGAGGGTAGTGTGAATGGCCCAGTTCATCACTGGGGCCAAGCTTTCTGCCATCCAGGACCTCTATACCAGGTGGTGTCAGTGGAAGGCCCTAAAAATGGTCAAAGACTCCAGCCACTCTAGTCATAGACTGTTCTCCCTGCTACTGCATGGCAAGCGGTACTGGAGCGCCAAGTCTAGGTCAAAGAGGCTTCTAAAACAGCTTCTACCCCCAAGCGATAAGACTCCTGAACAGCTAATCAAATAGCTACCCAGATTATTTGCATTACCCCCCCCCCCCTTCCATGCTGCTGCTAATCTCTTATTTTCTATGCATAGTCACTTTAATAACTCTACCTACATGTACATATTACCTCAGTTACCTCGACACCGGTGCCCCCTGCACAATGACTCTGTATCGGTACCCTCTGTATATAGCCCCGATATTGTTATTTACTGCTGCTATTTAATTATTTGTTATTCTTATCTCTTACATTTTTTTGGGAAATGTTCTTAACTGCATTGTTGGTTAAGGGCTTTGTAAGTAAGCATTTCACTGTAAGGTCCTGTTGTATTTGGCGCATGTGACAAATACAATTTGGATTTGATTTGTGTGGAAGCACCTGCGTTCAATATAATTTGTATCCCTCATTTACTCAAGTGTTCCCTTTACTTTGGCAGTTACCTGTATGTGTGAGTGAGTCATCCCACTCTCTCGCTGTCTCTCTCCCTCCTTTAGCGAAGAGACTCTGTGAAGATACCTCTCCTCAGCTATTGGCTCACAGAAAAGCAGAACTGCAGGAGAGACAAACGATATACAGGTCAGTAAGATTACAGAAATGTTGTTACACACACACACACACCTATTTATGTACACAGTCACAGAAATACGAATGCACACACGCGTCCCAATTCCAATCGCTCCAGAAAGAGAGCCTAGTTCTTACAGTTATGTTTGCTTATCCAGATGGACTGCATGGGCTTCTGGGATTCCCAAGTGTATCGATGCCAAGACCGAAGCAGACCTGCATCAGGACGTACGTTTTGACAGCGAGAAAAGGAGCGACTTTGAGGGTTCCTTACACTATGCGTGAGTTACACAAATTTTTCTGTGTGATGTTATTCTTACGCATTGACATTCACACATGCTGGTCAAATTTCCCCTAAATATAATGTAAAATGTCCCTCACTTGCTCAGACATACAGTGCCTTGCAAAAGTATTCGGCCCCCTTGAACTTTGCGACCTTTTGCCACATTTCAGGCTTCAAACATGAATATATAAAACTGTATTTTTTTGTGAAGAATCAACAACAAGTGGGACACAATCATGAAGTGGAACGACATTTATTGGATATTTCAAACTTTTTTAACAAATCAAAAACTGAAACATTGGGCGTGCAAAATTATTCAGCCCCCTTAAGTTAATACTTTGTAGTGCCACCTTTTGCTGCGATTACAGCTGTAAGTCGCTTGGGGTATGTCTCTATCAGTTTTGCACATCGAGAGACTGACATTTTTTCCCATTCCTCCTTGCAAAACAGCTCGAGCTCAGTGAGGTTGGATGGAGAGCATTTGTGAACAGCAGTTTTCAGTTCTTTCCACAGATTCTCGATTGGATTCAGGTCTGGACTTTGACTTGGCCATTCTAACACCTGGATATGTTTATTTTTGAACCATTCCATTGTAGATTTTGCTTTATGTTTTGGATCATTGTCTTGTTGGAAGACAAATCTCCGTCCCAGTCTCAGGTCTTTTGCAGACTCCATCAGGTTTTCTTCCAGAATGGTCCTGTATTTGGCTCCATCCATCTTCCCATCAATTGTAACCATCTTCCCTGTCCCTGCTGAAGAAAAGCAGGCCCAAACCATGATGCTGCCACCACCATGTTTGACAGTGGGGATGGTGTGTTCAGCTGTGTTGCTTTTACGCCAAACATAACGTTTTGCATTGTTGCCAAAAAGTTCAATTTTGGTTTCATCTGACCAGAGCACCTTCTTCCACATGTTTGGTGTGTCTCCCAGGTGGCTTGTGGCAAACTTTAAACAACACTTTTTATGGATATCTTTAAGAAATGGCTTTCTTCTTGCCACTCTTCCATAAAGGCCAGATTTGTGCAATATACGACTGATTGTTGTCCTATGGACAGAGTCTCCCACCTCAGCTGTAGATCTCTGCAGTTCATCCAGAGTGATCATGGGCCTCTTGGCTGCATCTCTGATCAGTCTTCTCCTTGTATGAGCTGAAAGTTTAGAGGGACGGCCAGGTCTTGGTAGATTTGCAGTGGTCTGATACTCCTTCCATTTCAATATTATTGCTTGCACAGTGCTCCTTGGGATGTTTAAAGCTTGGGAAATCTTTTTGTATCCAAATCCGGCTTTAAACTTCTTCACAACAGTATCTCGGACCTGCCTGGTGTGTTCCTTGTTCTTCATGATGCTCTCTGCGCTTTTGACGGACCTCTGAGACTATCACAGTGCAGGTGCATTTATACGGAGACTTGATTACACACAGGTGGATTGTATTTATCATCATTAGTCATTTAGGTCAACATTGGATCATTCAGAGATCCTCACTGAACTTCTGGAGAGAGTTTGCTGCACTGAAAGTAAAGGGGCTGAATAATTTTGCACGCCCAATTTTTCAGTTTTTGATTTGTTAAAAAAGTTTGAAATATCCAATAAATGTTGTTCCACTTCATGATTGTGTCCCACTTGTTGTTGATTCTTCACAAAAAAATACAGTTTTATATCTTTATGTTTGAAGCCTGAGATGTGGCAAAAGGTTGCAAAGTTCAAGGGGGCCGAATATTTTCGCAAGGCACTGTATGTCTTACCCACATTATGTGTCTCAACTTCCCCCTTTCTTTAAAAAATATGTTCCATTTCTTTCTCCTTACCCCACCTCACCCCCTCGATCTCTTTCTCTACCCCCCTCTCGCACCCATCGCCCCCTCTCTCTCGCACCCATCGCCCCCTCTCTCTCGCACCCATCACCCCCTCTCTCTCACACCCATCACCCCCTCTCTCTCACACCCATCACCCCCTCTCTCTCACACCCATCACCCCCTCGCTCTACTCTCTCTCGCACCCATCGCCCCCTCTCTCTACCCTCTCTCACCCATCTCTCCCTCCCTCCCTTCTTCTCTCTCCAAGTATTCTAGAGCTGTCTCTGAAGAAACTAGCCATCAGGTTTGGAAAGTCATGGGATGATCTGGAGGACTTTAAACGATGCTTCTGGAAACTCAAAAGCCCCATAGCTGGTAGAGTACAGTAAAACAAATATACAATATTTACATTCAGTGCTTTAGCCCTCCCTCCCATCTGCATCAGAGGTGTTATTGGTTGTAGAGTACAGGCCGACACTTTTTTTATTGCCAGTCTCTTCCTGTTCCTAATCACAGACATTTAGGAAGGGAGGCCTCGGAGTAATGCAACAACAGTTTTCACCGAACTTAATCAGTGTTTCATCTACTGTTTCACATTGCAATATATGTTCATATAAAGTAATTAGGTCAATTTAGAATATTTTAAAGAATTGATTAAATAATTGTTTCATATATGGTCAATTAATTTCCCCACATTACGTATAACACTTCTCTATATTTACTCTCTCAGTCCTATTATTATACAGTATATCATATATTACAGTTTTTGTATTGCTTTGGTGCTATTTTCACAAGTATTTTGTACCTTTTTACAATTCTTAGTACAAAACTCAAAACACATCATCAAACAGGAAGTGGTTTCAAAACTCTAAGCACATGTTCAAGTGACTTAAGTACAACACACAAAATCATACAGTCACTTTTTCACCAAACTTAGTCAGCGTTTCATCTACCGTTTCACATTGCAACACATTTTCATTTGAAGTCGTGGCCTTTCACAATGCAATGCTCACATTTACTTTTGATATGATTCTCTTTTTTCTTCAAATACATTTTACTATTACTTAATCCGACGCCTCTTGATGATCACCTAAACGTTTTGGTAAACCTATAGAACTGGTTCGTCTACTACAGATTTTGAGAACTAATTCAAATGTACAGTATGTCTGTAAAGTAGAAACATAAGTATATATACTCAAATGTACTACTATGATGATTGCTTATGATTTTACTTCATAGCAAGTTTTTTTAAACATTTGTATCTGATATTCGCATGATCAGAGATGTACTGTATGTAACAAATGAAAGTTTATTGGTTGCGTACACAGATTAGCAGGTGTTACAGCAGGTGCAGTGAAATGCTTGTGTTTCTAGCTCCTACAGTGCAGTAATACAATACCACTACGCAAATCATCCAAAAAGTCCAAAACAAGAAAGAAATACATCCCCTATAAACTAAACATGTGTCCAGTATTGTATTGTACGTAGTTGCTCGTGTTTCTTGGCCCAAGCAAGTCTCTTCTTATTATTGGTGTCCTTTAGTAGTGGTTTCTTTGCAGCAATTCGACCACGAAGGCCTGATTCACACAATCTCCTCTGAACAGTTGATGTTGAGATGTGTCTGTTACTTGAACTCTGTGAAGTATTTATTTGGGCTGCAATTTCTGAGGCTGGTAACTCTAATGAACTTATCCTCTGCAGCAGAGGTAACTCTGGGTCTTCCTTTCCTGTAGCGGTCATCATGAGAGTCAGTTTCATCATAGCGTGGTCGATTGCACTTGAAGAAACTTTAAAAGTTCTTGAAATGTTCTGTATTGACTGACCTTCATGTCTTAAAGTAATGATGGACTGTAGTTTCTCTTTGTTTATTTGAGCTGTTCTTGCCATAATATGGACTTGGTCTTTTACCAAATAGAGTTACCTTCTGTATACCACCCGTACCTTGTCACAACACAACTGATTGGCTCAAACGCATTAAGAAGGATAGAAATTCCACAAATGAACTTTTAAGAAAACACACCTGTTAATTGAAATGCATTCCTGGTGACTATCTCATGCAGCTGGTAGAGAGAATGCCAAGAGTGTGCAAAGCTGTCATCAAGGCAAAGGGTGGCTATTTGAAGAATTTGATTATTACATGATTCCATATGTGTTATTTCATAGTTTTGATGTCTTCACTATTATTCAACAATGTAGAAAATAGTGAAAATACAGAAAAACCCTTGAATGAGTGTTCTAAAACTTTTGACCGGTAGTGTAGATTATTATATTAAGAAATTATTATTGATACATTCAGACAGTACTTTTTCATTCTGTTCATTTGATTGATTATCCCTATGGTTCCAGAGTACTGTATGGAGCACTGGAAGGAAGATTGGTTCTTTGGGTACCAGTGTTTGAATGGTTCAAACCCCCGCATGATCCAGCGCTGCAAGGAGCTTCCAGGAAACTTCCCCGTCTCTGGGGACATGGTGCAGGGGTCGCTGGCACCCAGGACCACTCTGGACAAGGAGCTCAAGGTGGGGCCCATCTATCTATCTCTTTGACCCCCCCTAGGGTCCATCTACCTGTCCTTCTGTGTACGTACCAAAATAGCACCCTATTCCCAAAAATTGTGCCCTACTTTTCACCAGAGCTCTAATTGCAAAATAGTGTACTTTTGTCCGGAGCCCTATTCCCTACACTCTTAGAAAAAAGGGTTCCAAAAGGGTTCCTTGGCTGTCCCTCTGTGGAAAGGGTTCTACCTGGAGCAAAAAAGGGTTCTTCTAAGGGTTATTCTATGGGGACACCTAAAGAACCGTTGTAGGTTCTAGAGAACACTTTTTTTCTAATAATGTATATAGTGCACTACTTTTAAACAGAGCTCTATTCCCTATATAGTGCACTACTTTTAAACAGAGCTCTATTCCCTATATAGTGCACTACTTTTAAACAGAGCTCTATTCCCTATATAGTGCACTACTTTTAAACAGAGCTCTATTCCCTATATAGTGCACTACTTTTAAACAGAGCTCTATTCCCTATATAGTGCACTACTTTTAAACAGAGCTCTATTCCCTATATAGTGCACTACTTTTAAACAGAGCTCTATTCCCTATATAGTGCACTACTTTTAAACAGAGCTCTATTCCCTATATAGTGCACTACTTTTAAACAGAGCTCTATTCCCTATATAGTGCACTACTTTTAAACAGAGCTCTATTCCCTATATAGTGCACTACTTTTAAACAGAGCTCTATTCCCTATATAGTGCACTACTTTTAAACAGAGCTCTATTCCCTATATAGTGCACTACTTTTAAACAGAGCCTTTTCTCTATATGGGTGACTCTACAGAAGTGGTGTAAATTGCTGTCCCACACCAGAATTTTTTTTTTTTAAACAATTATGTCTCCAAACTTAGGACATTTATTTACATCATGATATGTTCTAATTGAATCCAAGGCAATAACAAACATAAGTTAATATAGTACAAAGTAACCGTTTATACACCTGTCCCAAACCCTGATTTCCTAAACTTCATGTTTGAAAATAAAGCAAGGTAAAAAATATTATTACACTTTCATTTCAATAGAACATCTTGAGTTGTTCTATTATTACATTCAGTATACTGATCTAATTATTTGTTTGGGTTATTTTTAAACACCTTTTGATGTCACTCCCGAAACACACACTTTAAAAGACTGTAGAATGAAGGTGCCTTAAGCTACAACCCTACAAATACCACCAGGTGATGGGATTGCACCCCTGTCCAGGATGGCCACATGGTGGTCTGTCTGCAAACATTTTGGAGAAATTTTGTGAGCAAGTTGGTAAATATTTATGTATTTTGAAGTGTCACTACGAACATCTAATACAGTTGAAGTCTGAAGTTTACATACACTTAGGTTGGAGTCATTAAAAATCGTTTTTCAACCACTCCACACATTTCTTGTTAACAATCTATAGTTTTGGCGATATAGTTTCATAGTTTTGTCAGTTAGGACATCTACTTTGTGCAATTTTCCCAACAATTGTTTACAGACAGATTATTTCACTTATAATTCACTGAATCACAATTCCAGTGGGTCAGAAGTTTACATAAACTAAGTAGACTGGGCCTTTAAACAGCTTGGAAAATTCCAGAAAATGATGTCATGGCTTTAGAAGCTTCTGACATCATTTGAGTCAATTGGAGGTGTACCTGTGGATGTATTTCAAGGCCTACCTTCAAACTCAGTGCCTCTTCGCTTGACATCATCATCAAAAATTGTAGACCTCCACAAGTCTGGTTTATCCTTGGGAGCAATTTCCAAACGCCTGAAGGTACCACGTTCATCTGTACAAACAATAGCACGCAAGTATAAACACCATGAGACCACGCAGCCATCATACCGCTCAGGAAGGAGGTGCGTTCTGTCTCCTAGAGATGAACGTACTTTGGTGCGAAAAGTACAAATCAATCCCAGAACAACAGCAAAGGACCTTGTGAAGATGCTGGAGGAAACCGGTACAAAAGTATCTATATCCACAGTAAAACGAGTCCTATATTGACATAACCTGAAAGGCTGCTGCTCCAAAACTGCCATAAAAAAAGCCAGACTACGGTTTGCAACTGCACATGGGGACAAAGATCGTACTTTTTGGAGAAATGTCCTCTGGTCTGATGAAACAAAAATATAACTTTTTGGCCATAATGACCATCGTCGTTATGTTTGGAGGAAAAAGGCGGAGGCTTGCAAGCCGAAGAACACCATCCCAACCATGAAGCACGGGGGTGGCAACATCATGTAGTGGGGGTGCTTTGCTGCAGGAGGGACTGGTGCACTTCACAAATGTGTCTGTTCCTTGAACTCTGTGAAGCATATATTTGGGCTGCAATTTTTCTTTTTTTTTTTTCTTTTTTTTTACATTTTTATTTTTTACCCCTTTTTCTCCCCAATTTCGTGGTATCCAATTGTTGTAGTAGCTACTATCTTGTCTCATCGCTACAACTCCCGTACGGGCTCGGGAGAGACGAAGGTTGAAAGTCGTGCGTCCTCCGATACACAACCCAACCAAGCCGCACTGCTTCTTAACACAGCGCGCATCCAACCCGGAAGCCAGCCGCACCAATGCGCCGGAGGAAACACCGTGCACCTGGCCACCTTGGTTAGCGCACACTGCGCCCAGCCCGCCACAGGAGTCGCTGGTGCGCGATGAGACAAGGACACCCCTACCGACCAAGCCCTCCCTAACCCGGGCGACGCTAGGCCAATTGTGCGTCGCCCCACAGACCTCCCGGTCGCGGCCGGTTACGACAGAGCCTGGGCGCGGACCCAGACTCTGATGGCACAGCTGGCGCTGCAGTACAGCGCCCTTAACCACTGCGCCACCCGGGAGGCTGGGCTGCAATTTCTGAGGCTTTTAACTCTAATTAACTTATCTTCTGCAGCAGAGGTAACTCTGGGTCTTCCATTCCTGTGGCGGTCCTCATGAGAGCCAGTTTCATCAGCGCTTGATGGTTTTTGCGATTGCACTTGAAGAAACATTCAAGTTCCTGAAATGTTGCGGATTGACTGACCTTCATGTCTTAAAGTAATGATGGACTGTCGTTTCTCTTTGCTTATTTGAGCTGTTCTTGCCATAATATGGAATTGGTCTTTTACCAAATAGGGCTATTGTCTGTACACCACCCCTACCTTGTCACAACACAACTGATTGGCTCATACGCATTAAGGAAATACATTCCGGTGCACCTTTTAAGAAGGCACACCTGTTAATTGAAATGCATTCCAGGTGACTACCTCATAAAGCTGGTTGAGAGAATGCCAAGAATCTGCAAAGCTGTCATCAAGGCATAGGGTGGCTACTTTGAAAAATCTAAAATAGATTTAGATTTGTTTAACACTTCTTTAGTTACTACATGATTCCATGTGTAATTTCATAGTTTTGATTTCTTCACCATTATTCTACAATGTAGAAAATAGTCAAAATAAACAAAAACCCTTGAATGAGTAGGTGTGTCCAAACTTTTGACTGGTACTGTATATATATATATATACATTTACAAAAAAATATATATGGGATTTGGAAATGATGCAGTTGATTACATTGACAGAACTGCAATATTAAAGCTGATCTACCCCCTAAAAAAGAGACTATCTTATCCCTAGCCTCAGCTGCCTCTACAGATTTTCCGCTCTCCTCCCTTCATCTCTAGGCTGGTAACATCTACTTGATTGACTATGCCATTATGGATGGTGTTCCCACCAATGTAATCAGGGGGAAACCACAGTACATCGCTGCACCTCTGTGTCTACTATATGAGCACCCTGACCAGGGACTCATACCCATTGCCATACAGGTAGGACTGAACACACACACACACACACACACACACACACACACACACACACACACACACACACACACACACACACACACACACACACACACACACACACACACACACACACACACACACACACACACACACACACACACACACACACACACACACACACACACACTTTATTAATCCCTTCTCTTCTCCAGCTAGGACAGACTCCTGGCTTGGACACCCCCATCTTCCTGCCTAATGACCCCCCCCTGGCCTGGCTATTGGCTAAGATTTGGGTCCGTCACTCAGAGTTCCAGGTGTTCCAGTTGCTGTCACACCTGTTGAGAACGCACCTGTTGGTAGAAGTGTTCTGTGTGGCTACGTTACGTCAACTTCCCGCTGTACACCCTGTATACAAGGTAGGAGCGTGTGTGCGTGTATGTGCGCGAGCGCGAACGTGTGTGCGTGTGTTGCTGTCTCATCCCCCTCTCTTGTCTTTAGCTCCTGGCCCCCCACCTGCGCTACACTCTGGAGATCAACTGCAGGGGACGGACTCAGCTCGTCTCCGCTGACGGCATCTTCAAAAGGGTCAGCTCACTATTCTCTTCTTTGACGATTCATTTTCCCCATTTCACCATATTTTGTAACTCCCCCCGAACGTGCGAAATGTCATATAGGGACACAGATAGGACAGCTTTGAAAGTGGTGGACCAGTGGTTCGATTTCCCACCATTGCGGTCTAAGCTGACAGCATCCTCCTGCTCTCTTCCTCCAGGTGGTGTCTACAGGAGGGGAGGGCCTGCTCGTCCTGTCCCAGAGAGAGTACAAGGTCCTGACCTACCGCTCTCTCCAGCCCTGCTGGGACTTCCAACAGCGCGGAGCCACCACGCTCAAAGACTACTTCTACAGGGAGCACAGCCTCATGCTGTGGGACGCCATACACAGGTTTTTACTTATTTTACCCCTCTGCGGCTGTCGTCGAAATGGCATCTTATTCCCTATAGGCCCTGGTCAACAGCAGTGCACTAAATGGGGGAATAGGGTGCAGAGCCACTAAGCTCAGAGACTACTTCTACATGGAACACAGTCTGATGCCGTGGGACGCCATACACAGGTGCAATACCCGTGTGACCACTTCTTTATGACCACAGACACATTGTTTATTAGGTTGTAAGCGGAAAGCAAGGAGGGGACATGCTCTTAGGCCTGAAATATGGACACGCTGAAATTCATATTGGGGAAAATAAGACGTTCTCATCGTTGTGCAGTATTAACTCCTTTAATTAGCCTTCTCGTACTCTCCATCTTTATTTCTACCTCACTGTTTGTTTACACCCCCCCCCCCCCCTCCCTCCCTCCCTCTCTCTCCGCCCCTCCATAGTTTTGTCTCAGGGATGATATCTGTGTACTACCAATGTGACAGTGATGTGGTGGAGGACCCTGAGCTACAGACCTGGATAAAGGACATCGCTGAGGAGGGCTTTGTCGATGTCCCCACGTTTGGCTTGTCCAACGAACTCAAAAACAAAGCAGAGCTGGTTACCTTGCTGAGTGTAGCCATCTTCACGAGCACAGCACAGCACGCAGCCACCAACAATGGACAGGTACTTCACAAACACACACACGCACACACACACACCAGGCACGCGAACAAGCAAGCACACATGCGCGCACATTTCTATGAACTCACTCCGCTCTCTTTAACATAGTTTGACTGGTGTGCTTGGGTACCCAACACCCCGTGCACCATGCGTCACCCCACGCCAACCGACAAGGATGCTGTTACCATGGAGATGATAATGGACAGCCTGCCTGATGTCAGCCAAACATGTTTGGAGATGGCGATCACATGGCACCTGGGGCGGCCACAACCTGATGCAGTAAGTTAAAGGGTTACGCTGACGCTAGCCGAGCCCATAGAATTCCAGTCAAACTTGTGAGTAGTTACGCATATTATTTTAAGTGGGGGTGGTACCACCTCAACATACATTTTTGGTTCCATTTCAAAACGCTTTCTCCCGTTTGCTCCAACTGAATGAAACCCTTGTCTAACACCTCCTTTCGTTCTTTCTCTCCCGCTCTGTCTCTCTCTCTCTCTCTCTTCCGCTATCCCCCTCTCTGCTCCAGGTCCCATTGGGTCAGTATCCAGAGCAGTACTTCACTGAGCCACAGGCCCAGGAGGTGATTGACAGGTTCAGAAAGGAACTGAAGGATATAGAGGAACACATCCTGAGCCAGAACCAGGGACTGGAGCTACCTTACCTCTTCCTCCTGCCCAGTCGCATCGAGAACAGCATTACTATATAGATTAGACCCCAATGTCTTATCACCATTACTTTTTTACTAACTGAGGAGCAGGGCCGGACAATCGCATTTGGGGCCCCGGGGCCCTGCTGAGGAGCATCCCACTGGGCACAGACATCAGTTCAACTTCTAGTTTTGATATACAGTTCCAGTCAAAAGTTTGGACACACCTACTCATTCAAGGGCTTTTCTTTACTTTGACTATTTTCTACATTGTAGAATAATAGTAAATACATAAAAACTATGAAATAACACATATGGATTCATGTAGTAACCAACAAAGTGTTAAACAAATTCTTCAAAGTAGCAACCCTTTGCCTTGATGACAGCTTTGCACACTCTTGGCATTCTCTCAACCAGCTTCATAAGGTAGTCACCTGGGATGCATTTCAATTAACAGGTGTACCTTCTTAAAAGTTCATCTGTGGAATTTCTATCTTTCTTAATGTGTTTGAGACAATCAGTTGTGTTGTGACAAGGTATGGGTGGTATACAGAAGGTAGCTCTATTTGGTAAAAGACCAATTCCATATCATGGCAAGAACAGCTTAAATAAGCAAAGAGAAACGGCATAAAGGTCAGTCCAAGTACAGTCGCAAAAACCATCAAGCGCTACGATGAAACTGGCTCTCATGAAGACCGCCACAGGAAAGGAAGACACACAGTTACACAGTTACCTCTGCTGCAGAGGATAAGTTCATTAGAGTTACCAGCCTCAGAAATTGCAGCCCAAATAAATGCTTCAGAGTTCAAGTAACAGATGCATCTCAATAGCAACTGTTCAGAGAAGACTGCGTGAATCAGGCCTTCATGGTCGATTTTACTACCAAAATAAAACAGCACTATAGGACACCAATGAGAATTAGAGACTTGCATGGGCCAAGAAACACAAGCAATGGACATTAGACCAGTGGAAATCTGTCCTTTGGTCTGATGAGTCCAAATTTGAGATTTTTAGTTCCAACCGCCATGTCTTTGTGAGACGCAGAGTAGGTGAATGGATGATCTCCGCATGTGTGGTTCCCACCATGAAGCATGGAGGAGTGATGGTGTGGGGGTGCTTTACTGGTGACACTGTCTGTGATTTATTTAGAATTCAAGGCACATTTAACCAGCATGGCTACCACAGCATACTGCAGCTATACACCATCCCATCTGGTTTGTGCTTAGTGGAACTATAATTTGTTTATCAGGACAATGATCTATAACACACCTCCAGGCTTTGTATGGGCTATTTGACCAAGAATGAGATTGATGGAGTGGTGCATCAGATAACCGGGCCTCCACAAACACCCGACCTCAACCCAATTACGATGGTTTAGGATGAGTTGGAGTGAAGAAAAAGCAGCCAACAAGTGCTCAGCATATGTGGGAACTCCTTCAAGACTGTTGGAAAAGCATTCCTCATGAAACTGGTTGAGAGAATGTCAAGAGTGTGTAAAGCTATCATCAAGGCAAAGGGTGGCTAATTTGAAGAATCTCATATAAAACATATTGATTTATTTAACTTTTTTTTGGTTACTACAAGATTTCATGTGTTATTTCATAGTGTTGATGTCTTCACTATTATTCTACAATGTAGAAAATAGTAAATAAAATAAAGAAAAACCCTTGAATGAATAAGTGTGTGCAAACTTTTGACTGGTTCTGTACATTGGTTGAGTTCTCAACTAACGTGAATTCAACGTGAAATCAACAACAAAAATTCACCATGTCATTGGAGTTAAACCTTGGGTGAAAAAAAAGACTAAATGCCGTTACATTGATCGCTTTTTGCAAATCCAATTCATTTTCCACGTCATCACATTGATTTTTGGGGTTGAAATTATGTGGAAACTACATTGATTCAATGTTTTTGCCCAGTGGATAGGCCATCAATTATAGTTCTCCAGCAAACACTGCCTTAACCTTTATCTCAACCTAAATCCAGATTATGCACCAGGACTAAGGGAGCAGTTGAAATCGGTGAGGGGGATACATTTTGGGGGGATTCTTGCATTGGAATTATATTGAATTCTGCTTATATATAATTATTCTATACCACAATAAACAAAGTTCAAATGCAGATGCTCTGAGATCTTTGAGTGCTTTTGAAATAGCCAATCTCTGCTGTGCTGTATCAGCACAATGGACAGCGCCCTACAACTAGGCCATTTTGGTCATGAATATAAGCTACAAGATAGATAGGCTGTTTGTAATATGTGAATTGCCTTATATGAATGCAGCCTTACACACAGCTGTCTTACCAAAATCATGCAAACTAGTTTTTCATGCATGCAAACAAAAATACTGAATACCAGTTTGGCTTAGAATACCGACATAACTGTGAATTTGAAAGAATGGAACAGAACAAAACAGCGGTACCGGTAGTTAAACAAAATATCAGATTGATAAAGGCATGAAACAATCCAGATTTAGGCGAGTTACATTAACAGTGAACAAAATCAGAATGGATATCCAAATAACCAAAACATAGCCTACTACAGTGAGATCCAGCCAGCTGTCTTGCCAAATAAATAGGCCCACTTTAAACATGGAACAGCATGCCGCTCGCTCATGAGTTCAGCAACACGTTGTGATATGGCACAATACACTTCTGTGAATAAAACCCGACCCACGTAATTAATTAAACAATGCCAGCCTAACACGGAACCCAAACTGGCTGTGCGCAAAACTCTGAACCAATGACAATGTGGGGACAGGTCAAAAATAATTAAACATGTATGGCAATTTAGCTAGTTAGCTTGCACTTGCTAGCTAATTTGTCCTATTTAGCTAGCTTGCTGTTACTAGCTAATTTGTCCTGAGATAAACATTGAGTTGTTATTTTACCTGAAATGCACAAGGTCCTCCACACATAAAAACGGCCAACCGAATCGTTTCTAGTCATCTCTCCTCCTTCCAGGCTTTTTCATCTTTGATCCATCTACACTTTCATAGTATTATCACGACAACCGGCAAAACAGTTTGTCTTTCAATTACCCTGTGGGTATAACCACGTGGGTACCTCCTTCTATAAACCAATGAGGAGATGGGAGAGGCAGGACTTGCAGCACGATCTACGTCAGAAATAGAAAGGAGTTATATTTTAGCCCTTGGCATCGCAGACGCTTGTTGGCCGTGAGCAGTGTGGGTGCAATGATTGAATAACATGGATTTCTAAATGTATTTTGCGATGCTTGCGCACGCGACGTGTCCGGTCTGGTCAGCATGTAACATAAACACGTTTCCAATACCTACAGTTCTACATACATCAACGAAAACCAATAGGAAACCAAGAAAACCATAATAGAATGTAGCATATGTATTTCTATGATGACACATACTGGTAGGTAGCTATACCCAGGGGCGTCATTTTGGGTTCTTGCATTGCTAATTTCACGCTATACCACAAACTCAAACGTTTAAAACATGTTTTTGACCAAGCAGTGACAGGTTCAATGCCACGAAATCTCGCAGCGCTCTATCAGCACCATGGACAGCGCCGTACACACTAAAGCAAGATTAAGATATTTTTTTTTATAACTCGATTGTTTCAATCTTACCTTTTCAAAAGAGTTGCAGCTTCCTTGATGCTCTGTGGAACTTCCTGAGTAATCGATCATTCCATTCTCCCCGAAATCTTCTTGTATGATCCCCTCAAATGCCAGTTGGGTGAGTTGAGCTTTCCTCGGATGTAGCATGCTTCTTCTGAGGTTACTGAACACGTTTGTCAAAAGTGGAAAATTAGTTGGACGCCCCAAAAGTCAGTCCATGTTTCAGTGCAGCAAGCACAGTCGGCATAGCGGAGAGAGGCCCAGAGAATCATTGCAGGATATCAAGTGGGGTCCATTTGTTCTCATTGGAGCCAGAGCAGGCGATTTCATTCTTCAAAAACTGGCAAGCGGCACTAAACTCAGCTTCCACCAAATCAGTTTTGCTTAGATCCAGCATTGGTTTAATCTTTTTCACATCTAAAAAGTAATGGCTCTCTGGGTCAAGGGCACACAGAGCCTCCGCCAGTTGGCTGTTGCACTCGCTGAATCGTTCTGACATTTCACCAATGACAGCATCCAACTACAACGTGCTGAAGAAAATTGTTTACACTCAGTCTCTTCTCATCTGTCCTACTGTACTGGTCACTACCTATTGCTGGAGATTTGTACTTACATAACGTCTTCGTTTGCTTGAACCTGGTGCGTGCCACTGACACTGCGCCCAAATGGCTTCGAACTCGCTGTCGCACCTCAACTTCTCGACGCACTGCAGACCACTTTGACTCCGGTATAAAGACGGTCCGTTGCTTTTGCGACGCTTGCGCAACTACGGGGAAAAACAGGAGGGTTTGGCTTAGACTTTTGACAACATGTAGGTTTACATTAGCTATATTTCCTCTGCAATGTTTATTTAAAAAATAAATGTACACATTATCACAACGAGCACTTGTTGTCTCTCAAATACATCCTTACAGTTGTTGGTTAGCTAGCAAGCGAATTCTAACCATATTAGCATCATTGACATGAAATTAGTCAAAACACCTACAAGCAAGACGTGGTATCAAAACATGAAACGAGCCCATTACGATTCCCCACATGGCAGTTTCTTGGCATTCTTGCTAGCAATCTGGACAAGACATCCAGAATCACATAGTTTCCGTGATGTTGTCAGCTAACGCATCTATTTGTTTGGAGGCTAGAGAAGACAAAGGGTTCTGTGCAACCCTGTAGCCTCGCGTCTTAGTCCTGTGTTGTAGGAACCGTTGAGTTTTTCCCCGCTTTTTATGGAAATCCAAAGGAGTCATGCCTAACCGCCCAATGGATTTCCATAGCTCCCCTTCACACGTCGCGCTCCGTCCAATGTGCGGACACAGCACAGCGGATATATTTTTTTTACGCCACCTGACACTCAATCATTTTATATAGTAACATAAAATTAAACGGGGAGTGCTGAAGTTTGTACTGAGAGGGCTAAACTCCCTAGCGGAGCCGGGCCGTAATAATATATCAACGAGAGATTACATGACTCTAACCTTTAGGCCTATCAGAGTATTGGGTGCATGCCAATAGTCTGCAGTGGCTTCCTCTCCCTTGACCTCAACGTGTTGGGTTCACCCCAATAGTAGTCTTGAGTGGTGTCCTCTCATTTGACCTCAATGTGGTGTGCACCCCAATAGTTAGAATAGAAATCATCAGAGATTGGTCAATACAAGGGAATATACTGCGATTCGGGTCCTGTACTATTTATATTAATGTAATAAGATGTGTTCTGTAACTAGGACTTCATACTTTGTCCTATAGATTTCTATAATATGGTTGTAGCCTACTGTAAACGTTGTACTTTTACTGAAACTATTTCATACAGTGATGCACATGATCCGAGTAGGCTACTACTGCCTACATCACATCTTTGCAGTAAAGAAACTCATCGAATCAACTTCTTTACAATCACATTTTATAACATGAGAAAAAAGTATCATGGCCGACCAACAGTTGGTCCACGGAAAGGCAGAGCGAAAGAACACTGTCCAAAAAGGCACACTAGATTCGGAGAGAAGTCAAATGGGTTTCAAAGAGAAACATATTTTCACGATTTCAGTTATAACATCACAATCAATAAATCAAACACGTTTTTGGCCTCATTCAGTTTTTACGCGATAAAGTAGAATACTTTTGAAAAATAATGTTAAAAGATGGCTATAATGGATATTCCTAAAACATCATTTGAAATACTGTTGCTGCTTCCTGTTGTCATCAACTTTTTACTTATAGCTCAGTGTCAAAACACCAGTTCAAATGTCTAAGTTCATAATCAATATGCTGAAGATTGGTTGAAATATTTAAGACCAAACATAAAGTACTCCCTACACAAAGGCCTACATGTCGGGGGTGGCAGGTAGCCTAGCGGTTAGAGCGTTGGACTAGTAACCGAAAGGTTGCAAGATCAAATCCCAAATCTGTTGTTATACCCCTAAACAAGGCAGTTAACCCACTGTTCCTAGGCCATCATTGAAAATAAGAATTTGTTCTTCACTGACTTGCCTAGTTAAAAAAAAGTCACACATGCTCAGATCATTTTTGTATTTTGATAAATAAGTACCTTCTAAAATGCACACACCATTTACCAAGCGGCCACTCTAAATGAACATTGTTCAGTGCCTGTGTTCAGTTCCTTCCAAATGTAATGGTATTGTGAGCTTCCATAGTTTCCCGGTCGATGTAGAGCTCAGAAAAAGGTTGTTGGTGGCAGTATGTCGTGCCAACTTGGAGCTGTCACTTTTGTGTCATCGTTGTATGCTGGATCTGTGAGTGACAAGGAGATCGTCAAGCAGTCTAATTATTTCCTTACTCAACCCTGACAGGGCCATTATGGTGGATAAGGGCTTTCTCGTAGATGATATTGTTCCGTGCAAGGTCTACCGGCCAGCCTTTCTGTCAAGACGCTCACAGATGCCAGCGCATGAGGTTGGGGAGACCCAATCCATTGCCAGGATGAGAGTGCATGTTGACAGAATGATTCGCAGAGTAAAGGAGCACAAGCTGTTTGAGAGTCATCCCCCTGACCATCTCAGGGACCATCAACCAATTATTTGCAGTGGCGTGCCTGTTAGTCAACTATCAAAACGGACCTTTGGTCAGAGCATGGGCCAAGCCAATGTAAATGTGTTTATTTGCTAGCAGCAAAATAATTTGTTAATCTACGACATGTATCAATCATTTGTGTTGTGGCGAATATCAGTTTGTGTAGAGCTTGTATTGGCTTTAATTAGGCAATGAGTTTAGGGGAAAGAAATCAAGTAAACACAGAATAGCCACAATGCAAAATTGAATACAATGTTAGAGATGTGTAATTGATTAACTGAACTGTTTAAACAAATCTATTCTACTGTAGTTTTCTTCACAAGAACATCAATACTTATTTTTCATGAAGCCACTAAACGTTGCACCCGTGCAGGGGATCCATTCAGGTGCGAGATAGACACTGATGCAAGTAGTGGTAAAAATACAAGTGGTCAACGTTCTCTCTTATAGTTTTTGAAACCTGTAGATCTTTATATATCCTTTCAACTAGCATGTCCTCCTGTGCACAGACAAAGTCACACCAGCTACAATCTGTGAGAAGGATTTGACCTTACACCTGCCAGTAGAAAGCATGAGATCTCTTCAACTTCAGCTCTCCATTCTGCATCGTCAGGTAAGGACATCATCTCTCCATTTTGTATCTTCAGGTAAGGACATCAGCTCTTCATTCTGTATCTTCAGGCAAGGGCAGTCAACATAACTTGGTACATTTTGGCACTTGACCTCAGAGTCCAAAGTGTGGTCTCACACTGGAATCAAATATGATGCCATCTGGAGAGGATCCTAACCACAGGGCATCTGGGTGCACTACGAAGCCACACGGAAAGAAGTTAACATTCTCCAGTGTGCAGTAGTCCTGTACAGCCACTGGCTCCATGGCTAGCCCCCTCTTCATCTCCATGGTCTGCATACCAGATCCCTTGAACAGCTAGGCGGTCAGCTGAGATCTCTCCCTGGATATGGCAAACCTCTCGGAAACGAGAGGATGTTATTCTCATTTTCCTGAGCTGATGCCATTCAGAGCTGCTGCTCTGCTCCCTTGTAGCAACCTCGACTTTGTGTAACATCTCGTAGGTTGTCTCTAATGCCTTGACGTGGAACTTCTCCTGATGGCTAAGGACGTAAGCACACTGTGAAGACTGAAGCCTGTGGAAGTAATGGAAGTATTGGTGGAGAAGGGGCATCGGCAATCTTCACAATTTCATGGGTCTTTGGCTGTGGAAGTTGATAGGACAGCACACTGCCAGCTTGCACTGGCCCAAAGGCGGACTCAACGAGGGCACGTCAGCTGACATTTCCATTGTTGTCACGAGGGGCAGTAAAGTGGAGAAAAGTTGGCATACGTTTCTGAGATGCGGAAAAGGCCCATGTCAGGCATGTATCCATTGAGTGCTTTGTAGAGAGAACTTCTGCAAAACATTTTAAAACCTTAACATCAGGTTGGAGAGATTACTATGACAAAGACTAATGTAACTTTTACAGAAACAGCACAAGCCCGAAAGTTCAAATATTTTTTTCACCTTTATTTAACCAGGTAGGCTGGTTGAGAACAAGATCTCATTTGCAACTGCGACATGGCCAAGATAAAGCAAAGAAGTTTGACAAATACACATGGAATAATCAAACATACAATCAATAATACAGTAAGAAAATCTATATACAGCCTGTGCAAATGAAGTAGGATAAGAGAGGTAAAGGCAATAAATAGGCCATGGTGGCGAAGTAATTACAATGTAGCAATTAAACACTGGAATGGTAGGGTGTGCAGAGGATGAATGTTCAAGTTGAGATACTGGGGTGCAAAGGAGCAAGATAAATACATAAATACAGTATTGGGATGAGGTAGATTGGATGGGCTATTTACAGATGAGCTATGTACAGGTGCAGTGATCTGTGAGCTGCTCTTGACAGCTGGTGCTTAAAGCTAGTGAGGGAGGTAAGAGTAAAGAATAAAATGGATTAACATATACAGATTTATAGATTCTATATTTCCCCCCTGTCTTCGTCCCAAACATTTGTCATTACATCGTAAAGATGCCACTGTAAAGGCTTATCTGGATACAACATAAAAAATCACAATAACATTTTTTCATTCAGGGAACCTCCAACTTACCTTATTCCACCAGCACACGAGTTAGTAGGTTTACGGAACTCTATCCCATCAACTGGACCTGGCTTCACACCCTAATTAACAATGATTTACTGTTACAAAGGCTGAACACTTTTCAGGTGCATTTTTTTAATGGATATCGATTAACTCATAAACAACAATAAACATAGTAGTGTCTAGTCTTCTTAACTAGGGGCTCATTTAACTATACAGGAATACATTGTGTCTCAGTAACACAATTACCAAACACTGCATCAACAGATCTTCATCAAATAACCTGTTAAGTGGGCAATTATAAATTGAGATTGGGACCCATCATTAACATCTATCTATTGATAAGATAAAACATTGACACGGTCTCCACTTCCAGGGACCTTGTTAAACATCTCCTGTGAGACACTGTCATCATGGTCAAATGTGTTGGTGTGTTTAGATCGTTCGATCATGGAATGTGAATAAGGGCTATTTAAGAGCTAATTCTACTGTAATCAATAGCGCATGCAAATTAAATCACTCACATCGATATAGAATAGAAATCAATGGAACTGGGAAAATAACCGTGGCGACATGTACCATTTGCAATCTTCTAAAAGACAAACCACAACGAACTTGGGTAGACTACATATACTTGTCGATAACTAAGAACATGAGGTAGCCATTTATCAACAAATCTTCTGCCATAATGTTTGTGTTAGATTGCCAATAGAAAAAGGAAACACAACACTTTTTTTGGACTGAATAATCATCAGCTTTTTCAGCCTGGGACCCAAATGAGAAATTCCGTGTTTTCCTGGGACCCAAATTTAGGAAAATATGCAACTATACGTAAATATTGGAACATTTCATTGCCCTTATGCCTAAAAAAAATGCAATATATACAAAAACAAATAACAATGAAATAACCACAAATGTATGTGTTTATTTTCCCCCATTAAAAACACTCTTACATGTCTAGGTTGGAACTGTTGCTGTTAAAATACAAAAATAATTTCATTCTGAACTGGAATAAACAGATTGATCACGTCACACAGATGTATAATTGGAGACTCGGTTTATCTAATGACTGCCTTGCCTGGTTCACCAACTACTTTGCAGACAGAGTTCAGTGTGTCAAATCGGAGGGCATGTTGTCCGGTCCTCTGGCAGTCTCTATGGGGGTGCCACAGGGTTCAATTCTCGGGCCGACTCTTTTCTCTGTATATGTCAGTAATGTTGCTCTTGCTGCGGGCGATTCCCTGATCCACCTCTACGCAGATGACACCATTCTGTATACTTCTGGCCCTTCCTTGGACACTGTGCTATCTAACCTCCAAACGAGCTTCAATGCCATACAACACTCCTTCCGTGGCCTCCAACTGCTCTTAAATGCTAGTAAAACCAAATGCATGCTTTTCAACCATTCGCTGCCTGCACCCGCACGCCCGACTAGCATCATCACCCTGGATGGTTCCAACCTAGAATATGTGGACATCTATAAGTACCTAGGTGTCTGGCTAGACTGTAAACTCTCCAATCTAAAATCAAATCTAGAGTCGGCTTTCTATTCCGCAACAAAGCCTCCTTCACTCACACCGCCAAACTTACCCTAGTAAAACTGACTATCCTACCGATCCTCGACTTCGGCGATGTCATCTACAAAATAGCTTCCAATACTCTACTCAGCAAACTGGATGCAGTTTATCACAGTGCCATCCGTTTTGTTACTAAAGCACCTTATATCACCCACCACTGCGACCTGTATGCTCTAGTCGGCTGGCCCTCGCTACATATTTGTCGCCAGACCCACTGGCTCCAGGTCATCTACAAGTCCATGCTAGGTAAAGCTCCGCCTTGTCTCAGTTCACTGGTCATGATGGCAACACGCGCTCCAGCAGTGTGTATCTCACTGATCATCCCCAAAGCCAACACCTCATTTGGCCGCCTTTCCTTCCAGTTCTCTGCTGCCTGTGACTGGAACGAATTGCAAAAATCGCTGAAGTTGGAGACTTTTATCTCCCTCACCAACTTTAAACATCTCCTATCTGAGCAGCTAACCGATCGCTGCAGCTGTACATAGTCCATCGGTAAATAGCCCACCCAATTGACCTACTTCATCCCCATACTGTTTTTATTTATTTACTTTTCTGCTCTTTTGCACACCAGTATCTCTACCTGCACATGACCATCTGATCATTTATCACTCCAGTGTTAATCTGCTAAATTGTAATTATTCGCCTCCCTCATGCCTTTTGCACACAATGTATATAGACTCTCTTTTTTCTTTTTTTCTACTGTGTTATTGACTTGTTTATTGTTTACTCCATGTATAACTCTGTGTTGTTGTCTGTTCACACTGCTATGCTTTATCTTGGCCAGGTCGCAGTTGTAAATGAGAACTTGTTCTCAACTAGCCTACCTGGTTAAATAAAGGTGAAATAAAATAAAAATAACAGAATACACACACACAGGCCTTTTGATCGCGCAACCCTAAGTAACAGTACAGATTTTTTTTAAACCTGGCCTACTGTACATCTTACTATATAAATCATTGTTGATAGAAAATCTAGGTTGGAACTGTTGCTCTTAATTAAAATACTTATTTCTTTATTCTGAACTGGAATAAACTGATTGATCACAAAAGATGCAGACCAGAAAACACACACATATACACAGTCCTAATGAGAGGTGTGTGGCTGGTTGAAGTTTTCAACAAGCATGTCTATTCTGGGCTCAGTTTTTGACAGTGCAACACTGAGGTGATGCTCAGCATTGACACCGTTTCTGTACTTGAGAACCCTGACCTGCATATAGGTATGAGGTGCCAAACTGGGTCTGAACATCTTACTGCTTTCTCAGTCAGGCAGGAGACTGCTTCCTGCTGCAGATCAGCAAATCAGAACTGCGAGTATTTGTCTCAAAAAGCATCTTGCTTCAATCAATTTATTCCAGTTCAGAATAAAAAGTATTACTTGTGACAGCAATAATAATTTCTACAGTAAAATGTACTGTAGGCCTGAATTTTTCATCTGTACTGTTTCTTAGGGTTGCACTATCAGTAGCTAACGTAAAGTCACCCCATTCCGTACAAATGTGTGCAACTGCAACATTCAAACGAGGCTACAAAGAAAACTGATGGGATTGTAGCGACTGTGTTGACGTCAAAATCGGGGGTGTGAACTAGGTTTCTATTCAAGCGTTGATTGACATGGTAATGGCACTATAGTATTGGAGAAAAGTTGAAAAAACGGACCCTCCGTTACATCGTGGCGTGCCATCTCGTAACGTACAGCACGCATATAGCAACTATTTATGTCTTACAATCTCTCTACACCAGGTGTAGCACTTCTATCATCCTTTAAAAACAAGAAATGGACAGTGACTGGGTAAGGGGGGGATAGTCATTTTTTTCGTCATCATTGCATGCGATCATCATTCTCAAAGCCGCTGTTTACTTCTAAGATCACTTTAGCACCGCCCTAAAAACCTGATTCAAATTTGACACAAACTTTCAAATAGGTATGTAATGACACATTATATAAACTCTTTAAAGTTGTATTTACATTTTAGAGGCGACAAGGTGATTGGCTGGACAGATCGAGTGAAAAAAAGTAGTTCCCACACATCTCCTCTCCTTCTCACTATCACGCATTAGTTTCGCTTCCCCACCCGCCATTTTTAAAAAGACACGACGGGGCTCATTGCCTGCTTGACTTATGCAGAAACGGCAGCGTTTAGGTCATGTAATTGATTTTGTTGGAAAGGGGAGAAATTGTGCTTTTACAATGGTATTGACATTACAGTTGATCTGGAAGTATTACGTTTTTGGGGCGCTAAAATAAGGGCAATTGTACAGACCAAGGCGATGTACGAGTTTACGTTAGTTAGCTTGCTTTGGCTAACGTTAGATATTACCTGTGTAACGTTACAAAGCCAGTTCATTGTTTGAAAGAGAAACTCGCATCTGTAACAGTATAACTTTAGTCCGTCCCCTCGCCCATACCCAGGCTCGAACCAGTTACCCACAAAGCATCATTACCCATTGGTCCACAAAAGCCGCGGCCCTTGCAAAGCAAGGGGAACCACTACTTCAAGGTCTCAGAGCAAGTGACGTCACCAATTGAAACGCTATTTAGCGCGCACCACCGCTAACTAGCTAGCCGTTTCACATCCGTTACACATCTACTATGAGAGATCGCACTCCCTCAGTTCTGCTTATCGCCGGTTATAAAATGACAATGCCTTGCTAATTGACTTTTCCACTTTCGAAGCACTGTTTCCTGAAGCATTCTGCCCTCTTCTGAAATAACTCCCTGGGTTTACGGTCATGTTGTGCCTGGATGTTTGGTCAGGACGTGTCGTTTAATTAATTTGCTCGTTTCGAGAGACTCATTACAAAGCACTTCCCCACACAAAACACATTGTTTTTCCCGCTCCTCGTTATTTCTCAAAGTGTGTATGAACGAGACAGTCACGGTATTTGCGTTTCATGACGATTGAGCTCAGTCAAAACTTGTGGCTAGCATGAGTCCATTTCATGACGGAGGTGAGTGATGGCGAGCGGGAATAATAAATCAGTGGTTTGAACCACAGCGCTGCAGCGTGTGGGTCGCGGAGTGATCTTCAAGAACACCGCAGAAAAAAGATCAGGTAAACCGCGAAGCACATGGGCATCTCCCTCTACAACCTCTTCTCCAAACTGAGCAGAGAGCGCACAGAACCGAGAGCGCAGTTGCACTTGGCCAAATTAATCCAATTAATGAAATAATTATACATTTACGTCAAGACCCACAATTAACAGTTCCGCGACCAGACCCACACTTTAAGGAACGCTGCTCTAGACTATAGCTTCTGTAGTGTTTGTGCAGCAGTTCGTCTTCGCTCAACTATTTATTTTTATTTTTTACAACTAGACAAGTCAGTTAAGAACAAATTCTTATTTACAATGACGCCCTACCAAGAGGCCTCCTGCGGGGGCGGGGGATGAGATGTGTTTTTAAATGAGACAAAACACGACAAGACAAGAGAGACAACACTACATAAAGACAGACCTAAGACATATCAAGGCATCAACACGTGACAACAAAGCATGGTAACAGCATTAAACACGGTACAAACATTATTGGGCACGGACAACAGCACAATGGGCAAGAACGTAGAAAAAAAAACAATACAGCCACAGCTGCCAGTATAAGTTCTAAAACACTAACGAAACTTCCTTGCATCTACTACACAAGCTAAGGCCTCAAACTGGTTTCAAACAAATACAACTGTCATTTGATACATTTCTACAGAGTTTTTTGTTTTTTACCTGAGGGGAAGACAGGCACAGCGAATTAACAGGGTAGTTATCATTCCCAGTTCTGAAGACATTAGCTAGGAAATAATACAACTCTGGTGATTTAATTTGCGTAGATAAATAATAGCAAGGTGTTAGGGATTTGTTAATCATACACAGACAAAGTCTCCTGATTCTCCACCCTTCTCCAAAAGTGTGCACTTGCACACTCCCTCTCATAGATTTAATAACAGTGGATACTCCCTCCAGCCAATGCTTAGATGTTTTATTTAACTAGGCAAGTCAGTTAAGAACACATTCTTATTTACAATGACTGCCTAGGAACAGTGGGTTAACTTCCTTGTTCAGGGGCAGAACAACAGATTTGTACCTTGTCAACTCAGGGGTTTGATTTACCAACCTTCTGGTTACTGGCCCAACGCTCTAACTCCTAGGCTACCTGCCACCTCAATCCCAATGCTTTTAAATCCATGATGGAGAGTGTACAAGTGAACACTTTGGGATAAGTGTGGAGAATCAGGACACAGCCAGACAATAACAACAGCCATTCAGACTCAGTATAGAACATTTACGGAAAAAGCCACTCTTCTTCTCCAGACAGTGTTTTGCTGTGTTGCAGAAGTAGCATGCCCAGTCCAGCAGGTGATATTAGTGCACCATGAACTCCTTGCGCTTGTTTAGTTTGATCTGGCAGAAAGAGAGCTGCAACCAGCTGCGATGAAACAGTTATAGCCAACTTGGTTGTACAGGTCGTAGATGATATGTGGAGGGTTTTGACTGCGAGGGAGAAAAATGGTGAGAAAATAAAAGAGTAGGGCTCTACCTCAACTTGTCTTTCCATGATTCCTCACAGGTTGGCATTTGTTGTAATGAATCTTTCCCTGGAGGCAGCTCTGCAGAGTGGTCACTAGCTGGCACAGCCAAAAATGTATAAAATCAGATTTTAAACATAACCACACTGCTAACCCTGACCTTAAATTAAAAGTTAGGGTTAGAATAGTTTTATGCACAAACTTTTGTTTTAATACATTTTTTCTATAGAGCCAATTTTGACTGCTGCTGGCCAAGATTGCGGAAATTGCTCAGTTCTGCTATGGGTCAAGATTCATGACAATAAACGCCATCCGCTGATTCCTCGCCTCTTGTCCTTTTCAACATTTTTGGTCCTCCTCTCTGACCTTCTCCAATGAGTTATGAGCAGGAGGTGAGAAATCAAGGAAAGACGAGCCCTCTTTTCTACATCCCCTACTGTATAGACATAGACTGACTCCTATTGGGGCAGCAGGTAGCCTAGAGCTTTGGGCCAGTAACCGGAAGGTTGCTGGATCGAATCCCCGAGCTGACAAGTTAAAATGTCCTTCTGCCCTGAACAAGGAAGATAACCCACTGTTCCCCAGTAGGCCGTCATTGTAAATAAGAATTTGTTCTTAATTGACTTGCCGAGTTAAATTAAAAATATCCTCCCCTCCCTATGTTACATTACACCCATGTGCATGTCTCCATCTCGTGTGTGTGACATTTCTGAAGTTATTCTTTCACTGTGAGTCAGTGTGTGTGTGTGTGCACTCACTCGTTGTGCATGCATTCCTCATTGAAAGGCACATCCTCTATCAGCACAGCAGAATGTGTGGTGAAGAAAATACCTAACATTGCCTAAGGAGAGAATCTGATTATTGCTAGGTTGCAAATGACTTACTGTGATGACATGACTATTCTAAAACAAACATGGATGTGATGAGCAGAACAAAAGCCTAAAGGGAAATTAAACCTCACAATGAGATTTCCTTTGATAACAAACACCTGTAACAGAGCTAAATCACTTCTATGCTTGCTTCAAGGCAAGCAACACTGAGGCATGCATGAGAGCGTCAGCTGTTCCGGACGACTGTGTGATCACGCTCTCCGTAGCCGACGTGAGTAAGACCTTTACACAGGTCAACATACACAAGGCTGCGGGGCCAGGCGGATTACCAGGACATGTGCTCCGGGCATGTGCTGACCAGCTGGCAGGTGTCTTCACTGACATTTTCACCCTCTCCCTGTGAGTCTGTAATACCAAATATGTTTCATGCAGACCACCATAGTCCCTGTGCCCAAGAACACTAAGATAACCTGCCTAAATGACTACCGACCCGTAGCACTCACATCTGTAGGTATGAAAGGCTGGTCATGGCTCACATCAACACCATTATCCCAGAAACACTAGACCCACTCCAATTTGCATACCGCACCAACAGATCCACAGATGACGCAATCTCTATTGCACTCCACACTGCCCTTTCCCACCTTGACAAAAGAAACATCTATGTGAAAATGTTATTCATTGACTACAGCTCAGCATTCAACACCAAAGTGCCCTCAAAGCTAATCACTAATTGAAGGAACATGGGACAAAACAACTCTCTCTGCAACTGGATTCTGAACTTTCTGAGGAAGATAACAACACATCCGCCATGCTGATCCTCAACACAGGGGTCCCTCAGGGGTGGGTGCTCAGTCCCATCCTGTACTCCCTGTTCACTCATGACTGCATGGCCAAACACAACTCCAACACCATCATCAAGTTTGCAGATGACACAACAGTGGTAGGCCTGATCACCGACAACGATGAGACAGCCTATAGGGAGGAGGTCAGAGACCTGGCCGTGTGGTGCCAGGACAACAACCTCTCCCTCAACGTGATCAAGACAAAGGAGATGATTGTGGACTACAGGAAAAAGAGGATCGAGCACGCCCCCATTCTCATCGACGGGGCTAAGACCTTCAAGTTCCTTGGTGTCCACATCTCCAACAAACTATCATGGTCCAAACACACTAAGACAGTCATGAAGAGAGCACGACAAAATCTATTCCCCCTCAGGAGACTGAAAAGATTTGGCATGGGTCCTCAAATCCTCAAAAGATTCTACAGCTGCACCATCGAGAGCATCCTGACTGGTTCCATCACTGCCTGGTATGGCAACTGCCCGGCCTCCGACCGCAAGGCACTACAGGGGGTTGTGCGTACTGCCCAGTACATCACTGGGGCCAAGCTTCCTGCCACCTAGGACCTCTATACCAGGCGGTGTCGGAGGATGGCCCTAAAAATTGTCAAAGACCCCAGCCATAGACTGTTCTCCTTGCTACAGCACGGCCTAGGTACCGGAGCGCCAAGTCTAGGTCCAAAAGGCTTCTTAACAGATTCTACCCCCAAGCCATAAGACTCCTGAACAGCAAATCAAAGGGCTACCCAGACCCCTTTTTTACACTGCTGCTACTATCTGTTCATTATCAGTGCATAGTCACTTTAACTCTACCTACATGTACATATTACCTCAATTACCTTGACTAACCGATGCCCCCGCACACATTGACTCTGTACCGGTACCCCCTGTATATAGCCTCACTATTGTTATTTTACTTCTGCTGTTTAATTATTTGTAATTTGAATTTCCATTTTTTACTACCCACTTATTTTTACTTAACTTCTCAAAGCCTTGTTGGTTAAGGGCTTGTAAGTGAGCATGTGACAATTCAAATGTGATTTGTGGGAACACCTTCAAGACTGTTGGAAAAGCATTCCTCGTGTAGCTGGTTGGGAGAATACCAAGAGTGTGCAAAGCTGTCATCAAGGCAAAGAGTGGCTACTTTGAAGAATAACAAATATATGTAACATGTTCGACCACACAATCCCGCACAGTAGGTGGTGGTATGCACAAACAAAATGTGCGTCGTGATACCAAAGAAGAATCACAAACACGTGGTGTGAATTTTGGACCAATCAGCATTTGGGATTTATTAGCGCACGTTAAATCTTGCGTTTGTCCACATTGTCATTTGTGTACGTCATTTATTTTTAGCTACACATTTCTGATTATTGCAACAACAAAAACATAAGATCCGTTTTAACACAATTCACAGGCTCACTGAAAACAATTGAGGACTGCAGACAAAAATATAAATATTGTAAGACGTGGACGAAGTTGGTATTTGTATTAACCGCTGAGCCTGCAGTGCAAGCAGGCTAACTAACCTGAAGCGTAGCTGAAGCCTAGCTTCTCTAAACGGCATTATTCACAGGAAAATCTGCATCTGTTCAGCAACTACAAAAAGAAAAATGACTTCAGCCTCAACGAAGGTAGGTTATTCTCACGTTTTGATTTTAGCCGTATATTTTGCTGTTAGCTAGGTCCTGCACAAATCTAGCTCATGTTAGCTACCTAACGTCGTCAGCTAACAAGCGAATTCGAATGGCAGCCATGTAACCGCTATTTAAGCTCACATGGGTTATTCCAAAGATACATTTGCATTTTACTGTCTTTCCTATACCAGGCAACTGAACTTTTTGAAGGAAGAAAAAAAACATTATTCGTGTTATAAGTCAAGCACCCAGGACGTGGCTGAATGTTGTCAATGTCATGCATGAACTTTTCTCACTTCCATGTGTACTTACTTTGTATGGAAGCTACCACACGAAGGCGCTGTCTGCATGAAGGAAAACCCCTCATTAATGATCTCTTAAAATAAAGATTACGGCATTGCAACCGTACAAAACACCAATGCTGGATAAAATGGACTAATCCTGTTTTGATATTATTCCAACAAATCAATCTTTGTCACATGCGTAGACCTTACCGTGAAATGCTTACACGCCCTTAACCAACTGTGCAGTTCAAGAAGAGCTAAGAAAACAAACTAAAGTAACAACAAAACAATAACGAGGCTGCTATATACAGGGGGTACCGGTACTGAGTCAGTGTGTGGGGGTTAGTTGAGGTAATTTGTACATGTAGGTAGGTAGGTAGGTAGGTAGGGGTGAAGTGACTATGCATAGATAAACAGTGAGTAGCAGCATTGTACAAAACAATTTGATTAATTGTTCAGTAGTTTTGTGGCTTGGGGGGTAGGAGCTGTTAAGGAGCTTTTTTGTTCTGGACTTGGTGCTCTGGTATCGCTTGACGTGCGGTGGCAGAGAAAAGTCTGTGACTGGAGTCTGACAATTTTATGGGCTTTCCTCTGACACCGCCTATTATATAGGTCCTGGATGTACTGGGTCATATGATGTACTGGGCCATATGCACTACCCTCTAGGGCCTTGCGGTCAGATGCCAAGCAGTTGCCATACCAGGCGGTGATGCAACCGGTCAGGATGCTCTCAATGGTACAGTCAAAAGGTTCTACAGCTGGGGACTCATGCCAAATCTATTCAGTCGCCTGAGGGGGAAAACGTTTTGTTGTTCCCTCTTCAAGACTGTCTTTGGACTAGGGGTTTGGACTAGGGGTTGACCAATTATGATTTTTCAACACTAATACCGATTATTGGAGGACCAAAACAGCCGATACCGATTAATCGGCCAATTTAAAAAAATATATATGTTTATATTTTTTTTAATTAAAATTTTAAACATTTATTTGTAATAATGACAATTACAACAATACTGAATTAACACTTATTTTAACTTAATATAATACATCAATAAAATCAATTTAGCCTCAAGTAGATAATGAAACATGTTCAATTTGGTTTAAATAATTCAAAAACAAAGTGTTGGAGAAGAACGTAAAAGTGCATAGTGTGTTACTGATGGTAGTTATTACTTATTTTCCAACATAATTTGCAAATAAATGCATTAAAAATCCTACAATGTGATTTTCTGACTTTTTTTTTCTCATTTTGTCTGTCATAGTTGAAGTGTACCTATGATGAAAATTACAGGCCTCATCTTTTTAAGTGGGAGAACTTGCACAATTGGTGGCTGACTAAATACTTTTTTGCCTCACTGTATGCTTGTATGCTCAGTCAGATTATATGCAACACAGGACACGCTAGATAATATCTAGTAATATCATCAACCATGTGTAGTTAACTAGTGATTATGATTGATTGTTTTTTATAAGATGAGTTTAATGCTAGCTAGCAACTTACCTTGGCTTACTGCATTTGCGTAACAGGCCTCCTTGTGGAGTGCAATGAGAGAGAGGCAGGTCGTTATTGTGTTGGACTAGTTAACTGTAAGGTTGCAAGATTGGATCCCCCAAGCTGACAAGGTTATCCCACCGTTCCTAGGCCGTCATTGAAAATAAGAATGTGTTCTTAACTGACTTGCCTAGTCAAATAAAGATTAAATAAAGGTGTAATTTTTGTTTTAAAAAATTGGCAAATCGGCGCCCAAAATACCGATTTCCGATTGTTATGACAACTTGAAATCGGCCCTAATTAATCGGCCATTCCGATTAATCAGTCGACCTCAGTTGGTATGCGCATGGATTGAGTGCACATCCTGGTAATCCGTCTGGCCCCACGGATTTGTGAATCTTGACCTGTTTTTAACGGTTTTGCACACATCGGCTACCGAGAGCGTTATCACACAGGTGCACTCTGCATGCTTCAGTGTTGCTGGCCTCGACGCAAGGATAAGACATTTAGCTCGTCTGGTACACTGGGCTGCTCGCGTCTGGGTTTCCCTTTGTAGTCCGTAAAAGTTTTCAACAAGGCATTGCCTTGTAATACAGTTGATCATACAGTGCATTTGGGTTTCTTTACAGCCTTATTCTAAAATTGATTAAATACAATCAATCTACACACAACCCATAATGATACAGCGTTAAGTAAAAAAATATATAAAAAATGTTTAAACCCATTTTATTTACATAGGTAATCAGACCCTTAGCTATGAGACTCGAAATTGACCTCAGGTGCATCCTGTTTCCATTGATCATCCTTGGGATGTTTCTACAACTTGATTGATGTCCACCTGTGGTAAATTCAATTGATTGGACATGATTTGGAAAGGCACACACCCGTCTATATAAGATCCCACAGTTGACCGTGCATGTCAGAGAAGAAACCAAGCCATGAGTTCGAAGGAATTGTCTGTAGAGCTCAAAGACAGGATTGTGTTGGCACAGATCTGGGGAATGGTACTCTAACATTTCTGCAGCATTGAAGGTCCCCATGAACACAGTGGCCTCCATTCTTAAGTGGAAATAGTTTGGATCTACCAGGCCTTTGTTAAGAGTGGCCAGACGGAAGCCACTCTTCAGTAAAAGGCACAACAGCCCGCTTGGAGTTTGCCAAAAGGCACATAAAGGACTCTCAGACCATGAGAAACCGGATTCTCTGGTCTGATGATTGAACTATTTGGCCTGAATCCCAAGCGTCACGTCTGAAGGAGACCTGGCACCATCCCTAAGGTGAATCACGGTGGTGGCAGCATCATGCTGTGGGGATGTTTCTCAGCGGCAGGGACTGGGAGACTAGTCGGGATCGAGGGAAAGATTAACAGAGCAAAGTACAGAGAGATCCTTAATGAAAACCTGCTCAGGACCTCTGACTGGGGTGACGGTTCACCTTTCAACAGGACAACAACCCTAAGCACACAGCGAAGACGCAGAAGTGGCTTCTGGACAAGTCTCTGAATGTCCTTCAGTGAACCAGCCAGAGCCCGGACTTGAACCCAAACATCTCTGGAGAGTCCTGAAAATAGCTGTGCAGCAACACTCACCATCCAACCTGACAGTGCTTGAGAGGATCTGCAAAGAAGAATGGGATAAACTCGACTACAGCTTGTAGCGTCAAACCCAAGAAGACTCGGCTGTAATCGCTGCCAAAGGTGCTTTACTAAAGTACCGTGTGAAGGGTCTGAATACGTATGTAAATGTTATTATTAAAAAATAAAATGTCTAATCCTGTCTTTGCTTTGTCATTATGGGGTATTGTGTGTACAATGAGGAATAAGGCTAATGTAACAATGTGGAAAGACCTTAGCTACTGTCTCAAAAGAAAATAGGATAATTCAAAGGTATTGATTTATGTGTTTTCTGCTTTAATTTTCAAGGTTGGGGAGATCTTCTCAGCAGCAGGAGCTGCTTTCACCAAGTTAGGGGAGCTGACCATGCAACTGCACCCCGTAGCTGACTCCAGTCCCGCAGGGTGAGAATACACACACCAAGTTACAGATAGAGATAAATATCTGAATCGATTATGTAGAGTTCTAAAATCAGACTAAACTTGGAAGTCTACTGATCATGACTTTAATTTCTGGGCTTGTGTCACTTGTAGCACACTGTACACATTACAATGATATGTGCTCCATCTTGAATATCCCTGCCAAGAAGTCATTCTGAGGAAACGCTGTTGCGTCATTATTACCAGAAAGCACTCGTCACCCGCCCACGCCATGTCCACTCTCTTTTCGTCTCTGGCCGCGTTCAAGGACATCAATCGCTGATCACCAACTGACCAGACTAATCTACAAATTCATAATGTGTCATTATTTAGGACGCTAGGTCATTTGTAGATCTGTGCAACTGCAATGTAGTCTAGTGGATCTGAAACGCCCTGTGTGTCGTTGCAGAGCTAAGTGGACGGACACTGAGATTGGGCAGCTGAGATCGGCCGTGGTGAGGTTTGGTGATGACCTGAACTCCCTCAGCGCTGTTATCAAGGAACGCACCGTGTAAGGCACCCCCCCTGGTCTCTTTTCATTCCTAATGGCCCTCTATCATTGTAGTCCTTCACCCGGTCTTGGTCTCTTACCCCTTGTATCTCTCTACTTCGCTCCATTCGCGTCTGGGTGACGTGTCCAATGAGATGTTTTCAGAGGTAGCTCTAAAGCAATAGAAAGATAGTCTATCAGTGACACAAGCCCTGATGAGCTAAACCATCACTAGATCTAAAATATTGCATTCAGATCTATTTACTCACACATGCATTGTACTATCCACCTGCTAGTGCTAAAGATCTATCAATTCATGATGGTTTACTTAAAAAAAAAAAAATTGACAGGTTGCTGGTTTAATTACCACCGCTAACCTCATCCTACCTTGTCTCCTCTTTCCAAAGGGTCCAGATTAAAAGTACAGTGAAGAGGAAGCTCTATGACGAGACTGGGATGCCCATTTCCACCGACTCCCCAAAAAAGACCGCCAAGAAGACTGCTGTTACCATGGCCACCACGGCAACCCCAACTGTCATTGCTGTGCCGACCTCACAGGTTGTCATGAAGGCAGGTGTCCAGGGAAATGTGACTCTGGCCATTCCCACCATGAAGAAACAGAAGTCTGCAGGTGAGTGGGGATGGATGAAGGAAGGAATCAATCAATACATTTTGTAGTTGCCATCTTGGTAATGATTTCTAATCAGTCCCACCTTCAGCTTTTTTTTTTTTTACCTCAATATTGAAAGGATTATTTTTCAACAAAATATGTGCAATGCAATTAGACAAGTCCTTGCAGATCAAATTGAATAGTTTTAACTGTAAATATGTAGTCTGTCTATATTTCAAACAATAGGATAAAGAAAAATACTTAGCTCTTCCTGCCTGTGTGTTCCAGCAGATGTGACTCTGAGTGCTCTGAATGACTCTGACGTCAACTCTGACCTGGTAGACATAGAGGGACTGGGAGAGGGATCCAACTCCAAGAAACTCAACTTCGATCAGGGTGAGAGAGAACGGGCTTATTTTGACTACTATCTAGTGATAATGCACAGCCTTTGCTATTGCCCGAATGAGGGGAAACCAATAATTATTGGTCTTCAAGACAGGAATCAAGAACTCTCCGGGAAGAAGAAAGGTGGGGGTGTATGTTTCATGATCAAACACTCATGGTGTGATTGTGATTAACATACAGAAACTAAAGTCCTTTTGTTCACCCGACCTAGAATACTACAATCAAATGCCGACCGTATTACCTCCCAAGAGAATTCTCTTCTGTCATAATCACAGCCCTGTATATTCCCCCTCAAGCTGATGCCACAATGGTCCTAAAATAACTACACTGGACTTTATGCAAACTGGAAACTATATTTATTGTAGCTGGTGATTTTAACAAAGCAAATTTGAGGAAAACGCTGGTCAAACTTGGGTAGCGTTTTCCTCAAATTTGCTAACACATTGACCATTGACTGCAGTATTTGCGCTGGTAAAACTTTGGACCACTGTCACTCAACTTTTCGAAATGCCTACAAGGCCCTCCCCCCACACATTCTTCGGCAAATCTGATCACGACTCCATTTTGCTCCTCCCTTCCTATAGGTAGAAACTCAAGCAAGAAGTACCCGTGTTAAGGTCTATTCAACAATCGGAATCCATGCTTCAAGATTGTTTTGATCACGCGGACTAGGATATGTTCCGGGTAGCCTCTGAGAATAACATTGACGGATACACGGATAACCATGACGGAGTATATCAGGAAGTGTATAGGAGATATTGTACCCACTGTGACTTAAAACCTACTCAAACCAGAAACTGGATGGATGGCAGCATTCGCACAGAACTGAAAGTGCGAACCACAGCATTTAACCATGGCAAGTGACTGGGAAAATGTAAGGCAAACAGGCAAAACGTCAGTACAGAGACAAAGTGGAGTCTCAATTCAACGGCTCAGAAATGAGACGTACAGTTGAAGTCGGAAGTTTACATACACTTAGATTGGACTCATTACAGCTCATTTATCAACCACTCAACAAAATTCTTGTTAACAAACTATAGTTTTGGCAAGTCGGTTAGGACATCTACTTTGTGCATGACAAGTAATTTTTCCAACTATTGTTTAGACAGATTATTTCACTTAATTCACTGTATCACAATTCCAGTTGGGCAGAAGTTAACATACACTAAGTTGACTGCCTTTAAACACTTTGGAAAATTCCAGAAAATGTCATGGCTTTAGAAGCTTCTGATAGACTAATTGACATCGTTTGAGTCAATTGGAGATGTGGATGTATTTCAAGCCCTACCTTCAAACTCAGTGCCTCTGCTTGACATCATGAGAAAATCAAAATAAATCAGCCAAGATCTCAGAAAAAATATTGTAGACCTCCACAAGTCTGGTTCATCCTCGGGAGCAATTTCCAAATGCCTGAAGGTACCACGTTCATCTGTACAAACAATAGTACGCACGTATAAACACCATGGGACCACGCAGATGTCATACCGCTCAGGAAGGAGACGCGTTCTGTCTCCTAGAGATGAACGTACTTTGGTGTGAAAAGTGCGAATCAATCCCAGAACAACAGCAAAAGACCTTGTGAAGATGCGGGAGACAACAGGTACAAAAGTATCTATATCCACAGTAAAACGAGTCCTATATCGACATAACCTGAAAGGCCGCTCAGCAAGGAAGAAGCCATTGCTCCAAATCAACCATTAAAAAAGCCAGACTATGGTTTGCAACTGCACATGGGGACAAAGATCGTACTTTTTGGAGAAATGTCATCTGGTCTGATGAAACAAAAACAGAATGGTTTGGCCATATAGACCATTGTTATGTTTGGAGGAAAAGGGGGGATGCTTGCAAACTGAAGAACACCATCCCAACTGTGAAGCACGGGGGTGGCAGCATCATGTTGTGGGGGTGCTTTGCTGCAGAGGGGACTGGTGCACTTCACAAAATAGATGGCATCATGAGGAAGTTAAATTATGTGGATATATTGAAGCAACATCTCAAGAGTCAGGAAGTTCAAGCTTGGTTGCAAATGGGTCTTCCAAATGGACAATGACCCCAAGCATACTTCCAAGCATACTTTGTGGAAAAATGGCGTAATGACAACAAAGTCAAGGTATTGGAATGGCATCACAAAGCTCTGACCTCAGTCCTATAGAACATTTGTGGGCAGAACTGGAAAAGCGTGTTCTAGCAAGGAGGCCTACAAACCTGACTCAGTTACACCAGCTCTGTCAGGAGGAATGGGCCAACATTCACCCAAATTATTGTGGGAAGCTTGTGGAAGGGTACCTGGAATGTTTGACCCAAGTTAAACAATTTAAGGGCAATGCTACCAAAAACGAATTGAGGGTATATAAACGTATGACCCACTGGGAAGGTGATGAAAGAAATAAAAGCTGAAATGAATTCTGAATTCTATTATTCTGACATTTCACTTTCTTAAAATAAAGTGGTGATCCTAACTGACCTAAAACAGAGTTTTTACTAGGATTAAATGTCAGAAATTGTGAAACTGAGTATAAATGTATTTGGCCAAGGTGTATGTAAACTTCAGACTTCAACTGTATGTGGCAGGGTCTACAGACAATCACGGACTACAAAGGAAAAACCAGCCATGTCGCGGACATCGTCTTGTTTCCGGACAAGCTAAACACCTTCGCCCGCTTTGAGGATAAAACAGTGCCACCTACACGGCCCGTTACCAAGGACTGTGGGCTCTCCTTCCCTGTGGCCGACGTGAGTAAGACATTTTAAGCGTGTTAACCCTCGCAAGGCTGCCGCCCCAGACGGCATCCCTAGCCGCGTCCTCAGAGCACACACAGACCAGCTGGCTGGAGTGTTTGTACTAGTGATACACCAATGACATTTTTGGCCGATACCGATATCCAATATTTTCCTTGCCAAAAAAAAAACCAATACCGATATTTACAATTTGTGGCCTTTTAAGCATTCTAGTACAGTTAACTATTGTAACTATAATGGGTTACAGAGTTAATGTTTAAGTTAATTAATTGAGCTGTATCTAAAGATATTTTCTTTACAGCTTACATATGTAATTGTATTAGAATTTGTGCGTTTGAGATTGAGAGAACTACATACATTTTTTTGTTGTATTGGATTACGCTTTTACTGCAAGTTCCAGAATGCCTTGCGACAGGAAGTAGAGAGAACGCGCAAGTTATGTACAAGTGATTATCTTGACTTTCGCTAGCAACTTTCTGTTATTGTTTTGTAGAATCTAATGTTGTTAAATTTAACGCAAACAAGTAGTATTACTAAAAGAAGCTTTCATTTCAAACCCGACGTCCCGAGTCATTACTTTGAAGATAGTTATTCTATATTTTGGTGCCGAAACCCGGGAAAAGTATGAGCTGCGACAAAGATTGTAGGGATGAAGCGGCTGAGGAGGCATGAAGCAGAAAGAATGAGACGAAAGCGGGGTACCATTTTGAGGTGCCACAACACGAATTTTGAATCAGATTGATGTGGAAATAACCCAGTCAAATTTGGATACCGATCACTTGAGTACATTGTTGAAATTTCTATCGGCTAAGGAGGACAGCTTGTTTGAACTTGATCGTGGAATTGAACAGTTAACGCCATTGGACGGATTGGAAGCGAAGATTGCATGCACGGAGGATTACAAAGAGCGCGTTATCATGCTGAAGAGCCGTGCATAACGAGTGATCAAGAAAAAACAGGACCTCAATCCACTACCAGCACGGGTGGATGACGCTAACTCAAACAGATCAGAGACAATCAGTAAGGCTACCAAAGTTGATTATTGAGAAATACTATGGAGATGTCAGTATGTGGCAGGAGTTGGAGCCCGCTATTCACAACAATGATTCACTGTGTAATAAAGAGAAGTTTACCTATCTCACTGGACCAGCTGCAAAGGCAATAGCAGGACTGATGCTAACAGACAGTAACTATGATGATGCAATCGCTCTGCTCGAGCAGATTTGGAAGGAAAGCTCTTGTGATTAGTGCTCACATGTCAAAGTTGCTGAATCTCACTCCTGTGAAGAAATCCTGACCTAAAATGCATTGAGGCAGCTATAAGATGAATGTGAAATTCAGATTAGAAGCTTGGAATCACTGGGTGTAGTGTCAGAAACCTATGGAAGCCTACTATGCCCAATCTTACTGCAGATGATTCCAGAGGACATAGCTCTTGAATATAGTCGTCAGAGGGGAGTAGATGATGAATGGAAAGTGGCTGAGATCGTCGGAAGTGGCTGAGATCGTCAGAAGGAGGTTCAGAGCAGGGAGAGAGCACTACAAATGACAAGATCATGCAACCAACAGAAAGAGGGCAAACCATGGAACAAGTCATGCTCCTCCGATGAAATAAACAAAAAGACCCAACATGCCATCTGCTGCGGCAATGCACACAGCCAGCCAGAAGGAACAAAACTGTCTATTCTGTGACAGTGCAGAACACAAATCAGAAAACTGCCCTGACCACAATATTGCTACACGTAAAAGAGAAACTAAAGAAAATGGGAAGATTCTTTGTATGTTTAGGACAGAAACGCATAGCAAAGTTCTGTAAAGTCAAAGATGTGTCATGTGGAAGCAGACATCACATTGCTGTGTGTACCGGTAAGAGTGAGGTGCAACCCCCTACTGTTTCTGCAGATGCTGTTGTTTCCTCAGTTATTCCCCATTCAGTGAATATGAAACCAGATGGACAGAACACTGTTGCTACAAATGGCAAGGGCATGAGTAGAAGGCCCATCGGGCAGGAAGATAGCTCGTTGCTTACTAGATGGAGGCAGTCAGAAGCTTCATACATGAAAACCTTGTGAAGGGCTTGAAGCTACCAGTAATCAGACGAGGCACTCACTCACTCATCACACGTTTGGCTCCTCTGCTCTAGCAACGTCCCAACGCAACACAGTGAAAGTAATCTTGGAGTATGTCTGGAAGAAACCGCAGAAGAGAGAGGCAATTGAAACCCCACAAGTGTGCACAGCTGTGATGAAGGTTCCTGGTGAACAGATTCAACATGAGCTCAATAGAAAGGGACTGCAGCTTGCAGACTTTCCAGGAGATGACTGATCCTGAACTCTCTGTCCTGATAGGAGCAGACTACTACTGGCAGATAGTATCAGGCAGAGTGGAGCGACTGACTTAGACGCTGGTTGCTTTAGAGAGCACATTTGGTTGGTTGGTGCAGGGACCAGTGTCCATGTCAAGTGTTGCTGAGGCAACATGATGTTCATCCCACTTGAAGACAAACTAGTCTCCAAACAACTACATGCATTCTGGGTCTGGATATTATAAGCGAGAAAACACAGAACCCAGAGGGAAACGAGGCTCTACAGAGGTTCGAGGAAACGACCACCTTCAAAGATGGACGATATCACGCGGAGTTGCCATGGAAACGAGAAATGCCAGTACTCCAAGACAACTATAGAATCGCCAAGAAACGGTCTGAAGAAAAGACTGAAGAAGGATGTGACGTTGTACAGCAGATACAATGAAGTAGTAGAGAACTACTTACAACAGGATATGGCAGAGGACGTTCCCAAAGACAACACATCAAGCGCAGACAACGTAAAATACTACTTACCTCACTATGCAGTACTCCGAGAAGATTAGGTGATGACAAAACAGTGGTGTTTGATTCCTCGTCCCATGAAGATGGCTGTCCATCCCTCAATGACTGTACTCACAGGACCTAACCTGAATCCGGATCTGCTCAGCATTCTGATAAAGTTCAGACTACATGAGATCGCATTCATGGCAGACATCAAGAAGGCTTTCCTGCGGATATCCCTAGCAGAGAGACGCCGTGAGATTCCTATGGCTCACAGGCCCACCAAGGAGAGAAAATGAAGAGGAGCTGCGCGTGCTGAGGATGAAAAGTGGTATTTGGAGCTTCCCCAAATCCATTCTTGCTGGCAGCTACAATCAGGAAGCACCTGAAACAATATGAAACAGAACAACCATAAGTTGCAGAGATATTGAGAGAATCACTATGTAGATGACTTCATTGCAAGTTCACGCAATGTTGAAGAGGTTTACCTTGTGACATCAACTGCAAAGCGAATGCTGTCGATTGCAGGCATGGACCTCTGCAAGTGGATGACCAACTCTCCTGAACTGAAAACAAAATGGGAGAAGAGTACAACAACTGACCACCCGTTGACGCTAGAAACAAGTAGTGCTGAAGGTTTTAGGTTTAGTATGGAGACCGGAAACCGATTACTTTGTTTGACCTCAGGCCGCTACTGAGCATTCTAAAGAAAAGAGAAAACGTGTTCTGCAGTTGTCTGCACGTATCTTCGACCCTCTTGGTTTTCTGACCCACTTCACCATCAGGATCAAATGCATGTTCCAGGAAATGTGGGAGAGGGGACGAAGAATTACCACCTGATCTGACACGAGAATGGCAACAGTGGTGTCCAGAACTACCCCAGTTACACCAGCTCGCCATACCAAGTTGGTACAGAACAGACATGCGGCCACAGAACAGCCACACCTTGAAACTACACGTGTTCTGTGATGCAAGTGAAAGGGCTTACGGTGCAGTAGCTTACTTGCAAGGTGAATCACAAGACCGGGAAATAACGACAAGTCTAGTCGCATCCAAGTCCAGGGTAGCCCCACTCAAGAAAATGACACTGCCACGCCTGGAGCTCATGGGAGCTGTGATTTGGAGTGAGACTAGCAAACAACCTGATGACCACACTGAAAATGGAAGAAAAACAGATCAAAATGTGGACAGACTCGATGATTGTGCTGCATTGGATTTGCAGCTCAGCTCAGAAATGGAAACCGTTTGTCGAACAGAGTGACAGAGATCCAGTCCTTGACCAATCCAGAGTCATTGTCACATATTGAAGGGAAAACTAATCCAGCCGACCTCCCTACAAGATGACAAACTGTTTGAAACTTGACACAGAGCCAGCTATGGTGGAATGGACCCAGAATTCTGACATCACCCAATCAGTCCGAGGAGACTTGATGATAACAAGGTTCCAGAAGAGGTAAATACAGAACTCAAGTCCAGTCGCCAGGTTACTGTACAACTCGCAGCAAACAGCACAGACATCACTGAACTTGTGTTGGAGCTTGAAAGGTACAGCAAACTGAAAAGAGTGTTCAGAGTCACCTCCTGGATAAAGAGATTCATAGCCAATGCTCGTACAAACAAAGATGAAAGGTGAACTGACTGCTGATGAACTGTTCGATGCAGAAAGTACTGGATCATGGTAACACAACAACAGAGTTTCGGACAGGAGATCAAACTACTGAAGGCAGGAAAAAGCCTAAATAATGACTGTAAAATCAGAGAACTGAAACCGTTCTTGGACGAACACGAACTACTCAGTGTAGGAGGAAGACTGCAACAGTCCAACTTCACATTCAGAGAGCAGCACCCATGGGTTCTGCCCAACAAGTACAGATACTCAGAAATGCTGATACAGTACCACCATGAGAAGGTGATGCATTCTGGAGCAAGAGACACTCAAGTACAAATCAGAGCGATACTGGATCTTGCGTGCTAGGCAGCTAGTCAAGAGCACAGTGGCAAGAGTTTCAATGCCTGAGCCGGACAGCAGGTCACTGCGCCTTTACCAAAAGACAATAACTGAATCCCCACCATTCGAAGTCACAGGTGTGGATTTTGCAGGACCGCTCTGTGAAAGAAAATGGTTATGTGAAGAAGTCCTATATTGCACTGTTCACTTGTGCTGTAACCAGAGCAGTGTATTTGGAACTGGTCTCAGATCAGTCAGAGACATTCCTGTTAGCTCTAAAAATATGAATCACAAGGAGAGGATTATGCAAGGTAATCTAATCAGACTATGCAAAAAACGTTCAAGAGAGCTAATCAGGGCTTGAAAGAGCTGTGGAAAGGCAATCGAAGAGCCCCAACTCTTGGCGTTCTTCTCAGAAATGGGCATCACCTGGAGATTCATCGCCGAGCGAGCAGCCTGGTGGGGCGGATTCTGGGAGAGACTCGTCAGGTCAGAGAAAACATCCCTGAGAAAGGTTCTTGGGAGAGCTTCACTCAACTTTGAAGAGATATGCACAGTCCTGACAGAGGTTGAAGCTATCCTAAATTCTATGCCTCTGACCTTCATGCACAATGAAGTGGATGAACCACAACCCCTGACCTCAGCACACTTCCTGATGGGTAAAATACTAACCTCTTTGACGCCCAAGCCATTTCCAGCTGACACTCCACACCCAACGCTAAACAAAGGAGGAAATGACACGCAGATGGAAGTACAGGCAGAGACTTGTGACCAGCTTCTGGAACAGTTGGCGAAGAGACTACTTGCTGGATCTAAAGTCAGCACACCGCTGTGACACACCACAGCCCACCCCACTGAAAGTGGGTGACGACGTACTCATTGGAGAAGATGACACACCCAGACAAACCTGAACACAAGGAAAGATTGAGGAACTGTTTCCAGGCCGAGATGGCCTAGTTAGGTCATGTTCAGTTCGTACTACTTCAGGGACTTTGTTGAGCCCTATTCAGTTGATATACTGCCTAGAGATTTAGATGAACACAGTTGGTCATCGGGGGGGGAGGATGTTCTAACGTTAATGGGTTACAGAGTTAATGTTTAAGTTAATTCATTGAGCTGTATCTAAACTTTTTCTTTACAGTTTACATATGTAATTGTATTAGAATGTGTGTTGGTGATTGAGACAACTACATACATATTTTTGTGGTATTGGTTTACGCTTTGACTGCAAGTTCCAGAATGCCTTGTGACAGGAAGTAGAGAGAGATCGCGCCAGTTATGTACAAGTGATTCTCCTGACTTTCGCTAGCAACTTTCTTTTGTTTTGTAGAATCTAAAGTTGCTTAATGTAACACGAACAAGTAGTATTACTAAAAGAAGCTTTCATTTCAAACCCGACGTCCCAAGTCTTTACTTTGAAGAAAGTTATAGAATAACTATTTAACACACATACATGGACGCAGCGGTCTAAGGCACTGCATCTCAGTGCAAGAGGCGTCACTACAGTCCCTGGTTCGAATCCAGGCTGTATCACATCCGGCCGTGATTGGGAGTCCCATAGTGCGGCCACAATTGCCAGCGTCGTCATTGTAAATAAGAATTTCTTAACTGACTTGCCTAGTTAAATAAAGGTTACACGCACACCACACTGACCAAAAAGTTATTTTGTTGGCATTTACGTATATCCCCATTACCAGTAAAACATACTCGAAACCTATTTCTTTCACTTACTTGCTCTGCTTTTGTTTAGTCGTTTCATTCTCAACCAGCATTTCTATGGAATGCCGTTTGGGTCTTTGCGTGTCAAAAAAGATATGACATCGGTTTCAGTAGCTAGGTGTCGTCTAAAATAACCCTAATTTATAAGAGTTCTTATTTGATTAATGGTGGCTGGATATCTATGTGAAGCTAGCAACAATAAGGATTAGCTGCAATAGTGGACTTTGCGGTTAGCCTTAGTATAATTATGCCATACTTTTATTTATTTGCATTCATTTGCATTACTGTCAATTACTTTTATTTTGAAGACAAACCTCATTCCACTAATGTGGCTAGCGTCACAACCCGGTGCGGTCGAGCCTCACTAGCCAAATGAAGCTAGCTGGCTGCTTTATAACGTTAGTTTTGGGCAACAGGGTTAAGTTGCTGACTAGCTATTTATTTTCATGAACAGAAGTTCAATTTAAATAGGTAAACAACAAGTGGCAACCTAGCTAATACTTACAAGGATTCCTAAATCATTGCTAAGAATAATGAAACATTGTTTTCAGGCTGGTTGTATTGGTGCTAGCTACCCCAGAAGTTGCGGTTGAGCAAATGATGCTTTGTTACCAACGCGGTATTGTAAACCCATCATTCGTGGCCGGTATTTGATTGTTTGGAGACTTTTGTACAGCTTTGACAGTGCTAGTCTTTTGACACGCAAAAACCCAAACGACCTTCCATAGTATGTATGTCGTGACGCTATTACCGCATAACTCCAGTAGGGCAACATCTGAAAAAATAGCGTGCTTGGTAGTGTGTACCGGTGCTCGACCAGTCGGCGAAAGCCAACATCACCCACGACAGAGAACTGTTGATTGTCAAGGGCAATGAATTCCATTATCTTGGCTTTATTCATTTATTTCACCTTTATTTAACCAGGTAGGCTAGTTGAGAACAAGTTCTCATTTGCATCGGTGACCTGGCCAAGATAAAGCATAGCAATTTGACACATACCACAACACAGAGTTACACATGGAAGAAACAAGTCAATAATACAGTAGAAAAGAAAACAAAAAGTCTATATACAGTGAGTGCAAATGAGGTAAGATAAGGGAGTTAAGGCAATAAATAGGCCATGGTGGAGAAGTAATTACAATATAGCAATTAAACACGAATGGTAGATGTGCAGAAGATGAATGTGCAAGTAGAGATACTGGGGTGCAAAGGAGCAAGATAAATAAATAATGTATGGGGATGAGGTAGGTAGATGGATTTCACATTGGAGTTGCCTCGCTGAAAATGTCTTACTCTTTCAAATGACTGCTCGATCCACACAGCAGACATTGTGAGCTAGTTTAGGAATGCTGTGTTGCACGTATAGCGGCAAATTTCACGTGGCGTCATTACATGTACCTACGTTATATAGGTATGCACATCAGCTTTGCACATCGGCCGATTTCCGATATGATCATTGTTTATTTTTATTGTGCATCCCTAGTGTTTACGGACAATTTCAATCCCTCCCTATCCCATTCTGTCCCCACTTGCTTCAAGATGTCCACCACTGTTCCTGTAACCAAAAAAAGCAAAGCTGACTTAGTAATTTAGTTATCGCACCATAGCACTCACTTGTCATCATGAAGTGCTTTGAGGCTAGTTCAGGATCATATCACCTCTACCTTACCTGACACCCTAGAACAACTTCAATTTGCTTACCACCCCAATAGATCCACAGACGATGCAATCGCACTGCCCTATCCCATCTGAACAAGAGGAATTCCTATGTAAGAATGCTGTTCATTGACTATAACTCAGCATTCAACACCATAGTACACTCCAAGCTTATCATTAAGCTCGGGCCCTGACGGGCTGCCCCCAGGTGGTGATGGTAGGAAACACCTCTGGAAAGCTTCAAGTTCCTCGGCGTACACATCACTCACTATCTGAAATGGTCCACCCAGACGGACAATGTAGTGAAGGCGCAACAGCGCCTCTTCAACCTCAGGAGGCTGAAGAAAATTTGGCTTGGCCTCTAAAACCATCAAACTTTAAGATGCACAATTGAGAGCATCCTGTCAAGCTGTATTACGACCTGGTATGGCAACTGCACCGCTCTCTAGAGGTTGGTGCGATCTGCCCAACGCATCACCGGGTGCAAACTACCTGCCCTCCAGGACACCTACAGTACCCGATGTCACAGGAAGGCCAAAAAGATCATGAAGGACATCAACCACCCGAGCTACTGCATGTTCACCCCGCTATCATCCAGAAGGCGAGGTCAGTACAGGTGCATCAAAGCTGGGACCAAGACAGAAGCAGATTTTCAACCTTCAACTGTTAAATAGCCATCACTAGCCGGCTTCCACCCGGTTACACAGCCCTGCACCTTAAAGGCTGCTGCCCTATACATAGACTTGGAATCCACTAGCCACTTTAATGGGACACATGTCAATTTAATGTTTAAATACTGCTTTACTCATCTCATGTATATACTGTATTATATTGTACTGTATTTTAGTCAATGCCACTGACATTGCCCAATCTAATATTTATATTTCTTAATTACATTATTTTACTTTTAGATGTGTGTATTGTGATTCGTTTTTAGATACTACTGCACTGTTGGAGTTAGGAGCATAAGCATTTTGCTACACCCACAATAACATCTGCTAAATGTGTATGTGACCAATAAAATTGGATTTGAAGCTATTACTATATGAGGGGCAGCATATGTAGCTTAGCAGTTAAGAGTGTTGGGCCAATAACTGAAAGGTTGCTGGTTCGAATTCCAAAGCCCACTAGGTGGGGAAAAAATATTTGTCCCTGTGAGGAAGGTACTCTAAATGAAGTTTTGTCTGCTAAATTAAAAACTGCATAGGAAAAGTCTAAATAAACATGCCATAAATTGATCAAGAAGATATACCTTAGATCTTGTAGAAAATATGCTATAACTGAGTTTGTGGAAAGTCAGTTCTATAATCTTGCCAGAAAGATCCACAATTTTTTCCCAACTAAAATGTTTTTCTTTGCTCCTCTCAGACAACCTGAACCTCGACTCCAGCTTCATTATGAACTCGTGACCTGCCGCCCCTCTCTCGTTGACCAAGATGTTTTCATTAGCACCCTATTTCCTACATAGTGCACTACTTTTGACTGGAGCCTTATGGACCCTGGTCAAATGTAATCCACTAAATAGGGATTAGAGTGCAATTTGAGACGCAGCCCCCGACATCTATGGACAACAGCCGAGATCCTTCAGATTTGATTTGGCGGATCTCTATGGGTGCATCTGAAATGGCACCTTATTCCCTGCTTTTTTTAGCCAAGGCCTATGAGGGGTGCAAATTTCTCTTGCATGAGGAATGTGTTGGATGTAAATAATGGTATTTTTATTTATTCATACATGATTGATTTGTACTACACAAAAAGCTAATGTGCAGAGCTGCATGGCCAAGGACTACAGTGTGTAGATTTTGTCATCTTGGTTTATGTCAACTATATGTGGGATAGGTGGCCCTGCAAATTCCCATTTGACAATGATGCAACTGCAAACTTGTTTCCGGAATCATGTACTTGTGAACCCAGTGTTGAGCTCACCAGTAAATTAAACTGGTATTTGAAAAGCATACTGGATAATATAGATGAACACAATTGTGTCAAAGGACAGGAATTAGTTTAGTGACGTTTTCTGTTTGAAACAGTGGGATTATTTTATTGTTCAAAACATGACCCATGTAATTTTGGGGGGAAATATTTCTCAGTAAGTTACTGACAAACATTTGTAGTTTTATATAGAGGCTTACTCTAAAGACAATCAAATGAACTGTGCGATTTGCTGAATTATGTTGAATAAATTGACAAATTACCAACTAGAATTTAACTTTCAGGAGTCATGTCACTCAATGTGTAGTCTTTATTGAAATTAGATTTTATACAATTAAACACTGGTGGGCACAGTAAGTGTAAAAATAAAAACCACCAAATAGGTGCAGTGATGTTTTAGTGTCAGCCATATTAGTATGGCTCACACCCCTGGAGCAAATTAGGATTAAGTGCCTTTGCACTAGGGCACAGATTTTTCACCTTGTTGGTTTAGGTATTTGAACCAGCAACCTTTTGGTTACTGGCTCAAAGCTCGAACTGCTAGAGTGATTAAATACTAGGGCTGTGAAATCAGGCCAATTTCCAGCCATTTATGCTTACACAATATCCCCAACTTTATAAAACGAAGTAATATATTCAAATTATCACCGACCCTCAATAGTACACATAATGAGGGACAGCCATGGACATAGTACAAATATGCCACTGTAATAGCACTAACACAGGGCTTCTTCTGATAAAACATAACTGAGTAAAATAAAAATGGCAGAATATGAACACAACAGGAATTGATGCCATTTTAGCTCCAGGTTGAGGAGTAGATAAAGATGTATTGTAGACAAGTGTGTGGCTGACTGGAGCAGCACAAGCCATACTGGCAGCCCAGAGAAGGGGCAGCTACCAGTAATGATGTGCTGCTAACGCCAGACACACTGGGGAGAGGAGAGACCATCAGGCTGACTAAAGGAGAGCTCAACAGCCAGGCCAACTGACACACACTTAGAGGGGAGGCCAGCCAGGTCGACCACCCGGCCTTAGTCTGGAGACAGCCCTCCATGCAGACTGACAGGCCTCAGTCACACAGACACCGCATTGGAAGGACCACCAGGCAGACCAAAACCCCTTGGTCCCTCCTACAGTATGCTTGGCTACAGACTAACAGCCTGGCTGGTCAGTAGGACCATCAGGCTCTTCTGGCTGACGCCAAAGGCCTCGCTCCAACATTAGGAAGAGACACCCGTCTGGACTGGCGTCCACACTGTTGAAGTGCTTGCGACAACTGAAAGTTACGTCTTTACCGTCATTTTATGTGTTTTATGGCGCCATATTTTTACACGTTTCACTCCCCACCACAAAGAATTCCCCCTTCAGTGATATATTCAAAAGAAGCTAGCAGCTATTAAACAAACCAAAAGCTTCAGAAAGTATTCACACCACTTGACTTTCTCCACATTTTGTTGTGTTACAGCCAGAATTAAAAATGGATCAAATTGAGATTGTGCATCAGTAGCTTACACACAAACGCACTGCTCGACAGAGACCTTACAGATAATTTAGTGTGGGGTACAGAGATGAGGTAGTCATAAAAAAAAAACCTATTGCACACAGTGAGTCCATGCAATGTCAAAGTGGAATGATAATTATTTATTTTTTATTCATTCAAAGTGAAAAGCTGAAATGTCTTGAGTCAATAAGTGTTCAAACCCCTTTTATGGCAAGCCCAAATAAGTTCAGGAGTAAAAATGTGCTTAACAAGTCACGAGTTGCATGGATAATTGTGTTAACGTGATTTTTTTAATGACTACCTCATCTCTGTAACCCATACATACAGATAAATGTAAGGTCCCCCAGTCGAGCGGTGAATTTCAAACACAGATTCAACCACAAAGACCAGGGAGGAAGCACACCCACTGGTAGATGAGTAAAAAAAATAAAAAGTAAAGCAGGCAATATCCCTTTGAGCATTGTGAACTTTGGGTGGTGCAGTGATACGACCAGTCACTACAAAGAAACAGGCGTCCTTCCAAACTCAGTTGCCGGAGAGGAAGGAAACCGCTCAAGATTTCGTGGGGTTACAGAGCTTAATGGCTGTGATAGGTGAGGACGATCAACAACATTGTAGTTACTCCACAGTACTAATTTAAATGAGATATTGAAAAGAAGGAAGCCTGTACAGAAGAAAAAAATATTCCAAAACATGCATCCTGTTTGCAATAAGGCACTAAAGTAAAACTGCAAAAAGTGTGGCAAAGAATTATGATTGGGATAAATCCAACAACAACAAGTACCACTCCTCATATTTTCATGCATGGTGGTGGCTGCATCATGTTACATTTACATAATTTAGCAGACACTCTGTCCAGGACGACTAACAGTAGTGAGTGCATACATTTTTGTACTGGTCCCCGTGGGAATCGAACCCCCAGCCCTGGCGTTGCAAGCACCATGCTTGTCATTGGCAAAGACTAAGGAGTTTTCTTTTGTTGATAAAAAGAAACAGAGCTTAGCACAGGCAAAACCTTGAAAATAGGAAAACCTAGTTTCCAACAGACACTGGGAGACATATTCACCTTTCAGCAGGACAATAACCTAAAACACAAGGCCAAACATACACTGGAGTTGCTTACCAAGATGACAATCAACAACCAACTTGAGAGACATTTTTTTGTTTTTAAGAATAATGTGCAAATCTTGTACAATCCAGGTGTACAAAGCTCTTAGACGTACCCAGAAAGACTGACAGCTGTAATTGCTGCAAAAGGTGATTTTAAAATGTATTGACTCAGGGGTGTGAATAGTTACATAAATTAGCTATTTCTGTATGACATTGTCCCTAAAAGTGGTAAAATTTCTAAAAACATGCTTTCACTGTCATTATGGGGTACTATGTGTCGATGGGTGAGAATCAATTGAATTCATTATGAATTCAGGCTGTAACAAAATGTGGAATAAGTCAATGGGTATGAATACTTTCTGTTGGCACTGTAAAATGGGCAAAAAACATGACATTGAGCCAACAGTAAAAGTGATAAGCTGACAACATTACAGGTTAAACTAACACTGAAAACTGCCAGTGCAGATAAGGAGAGTTCTCCTTCAGAATGGAACATTGATAGTCAGAATTGGAAACGGAATGGCAGAACTGGCAGAAGTGTTCTTTTGGAATTGCAGTGATTCCAAGGGCTCCCAGCGGCAGCACATAATGATTTGGAGTTGCTTTTAGATACCTGCAAAACATGATGTGCTGCTAAAGGGTACCCCGGAGAGATGGCGAGACAGAGAGGATTCTCCATGGTATAGAGCTGTGGAGATAAAGAAGAAAACAGATCATTAACATAACAATCTGACAAGATTCGCTCTCTCTCATACTTCAGTGGAAGAGATTCTTTAAATAACACAAAACCAAGATATTACATATGGGCCTATAACATTTTAAAGATATGTGATTTTTACACTCTGGTGGCAAATTGCTTCTAGAGTTTTAGAAACATGAGTTGTGAGTAGTACAACAATAGTTATGCTTTCTTAAGAAAACAATAAGAGACAGATGGTGAAATGATTTTCTTGGCAAATGCAATACCAAGTCAATTCTATGTAATTCATAGGAATTTAAATTAAACTGCAATTATAATACAACTTGATATACTTCACGTATTTGAGACCACAAAATGGATGGTGGGCAAGTGGACAAAATGGTGGATGATGATGAAAAAAAGAGAAGTTGGGGTAGAGAGAGGACACTTTCTGAACAGTTCACTAACTACACCAGGTGCATAAATGTATCTATTCAAACACTACATTGTATCAGAATGTTAGAAACCTAGTCTGTAAAAATATACTTAATAAAAATAACTATTTGTATAATACTTAGTCTTAATTTAAAGCCTGTCCCTTTTGCCTGTTTGACCCCTTTTCTAGGTTTTACAGGTGGTATACTGATATGCTTCACGCAGAAGAACAATTTATACAAGACGGCCAAACAGGACAACATCCTCATACATTGAAAATAATTCTGATGATTTGAAATGGTTTTTGGTTACTAAATAAAATATAAATGTTTATTTCCCCTTTGCCAACAATAACAATCCCCCCCCCCCCACCCCCCGAAACAAAATACATTATGTGCTGCAGATTGCCAAACTGAATCCCAAAAAATAATGTGCTGAAATTAACACAATTACCTCAATATGTAGAATGACAGTTATAAATTGTGCCATTTTGAAAACAGTGCCCATTCTAAACCATAGAGCATGAGGAGTCAGTTATTCTCATCAAGACAACTTCCCCACATCTAAAAATCTGTCCCAATAGTAAAAACAGGAATAGGAGTTCATAAAAAAAAAAGATGACAGAACAGAAAAAAAGGCCAGTTAAAACAAATAATAATTCATGTCATTATACTCTAATCATAGAAATTAGACATCACCACAATAAATCACCCTATATGCAGCAGTAACCAATCGAACATTTGGGACTTGTTGGATCTCACTGTCATCAAGACAAGATTATCTTCAAACATGACTGTGCGGGTGTGTGTGTGTGAGAGAGTTTGTGAAAAGAAAATGAAGGAAAAGAGGGAGAGAGAATGGGAAAGGAGGGAGAAAAAAAGAAGAGGAAAAAGAGGGAGATATAGAAGATAGAGGAAAAAGAGGGAGAGAGAATGGGAAAGGAGGGAGAAAAAAAGAAGAGGAAAAGGAGGGAGATATAGAAGATAGAGGAAAAAGAGGGCGAAAGAACCCCCATAGAAGGTGTGACCTTGACATTCACGAGCAGCGATGCACCTGAGCTCCAGCTAACATAGCAACCACAAGACACACACACACACATCTCAGAGAGGAGGGAGAGGGGAATGAAAATAGGGGGAAGAGGCACAAGAGGCCTCTTGACTGTATGACTACAAGGGGTCCGTTCTTGGCACTAGCAGTTGAAATAGAACTGATGTGGCCCTCAAATAAGGCTAATCTTACACACAACGTGTTTAGTTGAATTTACATTTGAGACAAGAAATACATTTTTTGTGTTATCAAGATACAGAAAAGTCACTTGACCGTTTAAATAGAACTGATGTGGCCCTCAAATCTGGCTATGCTAACACGATTCCAGTTGCAGAACACAGATAAGAGAAAACTCATACATAAATGACAATAGGTTTAGTTTTATTAAGACCTGCATATTTGGAATCCGTTTTGTGATCTGTTGAAAAGAAAGTCAAGAGACAAAATAGGAACAGACAGTGAAGCCAATTACTGAAATATGAACGAATATGTAAAAATTGCGATAGTTGTTGTATCAAGTAAGAACAATATTTGTTTTTTAGGAGAGGGGGAGGGGGGTCTCGCATAAACTTTTTAGACTTAGAAAAGTTGGATTTCCAAGGCATAAAGTAGACCAAAATTAAACCTTTCACCAATGTATTATTGATATGAATTCATATTAACAGAATGAACACCAATTGGCCATACTTTAAGACTTTAAACAAAACCACCACTTTAACCCTACAATGTGGAAGAGAGAAAAAAACATTTGAAGGTCAATCAGCATTTGTCCTAGTAGGACCAGACTAAAACCACGCCAATATTGATTAATGCCAATCTAATTCACCATTTTCATAAAATTAAAACAATGGAAAGACTAGAAGATAATGACATAGCCTACTAGCCTATTTCAGACGAGTGCCACACGACCACATTGATATTATTATTATTCATTCAGGAAAAGCAGGATGACATTATGAGTAGCTCATTAGAGATTTTAAAAAGCCAATGATCACGTCAGAACTCAGGCAGCAAGCATTTGTTCTCTCTCTTACTCTATATTGCCAGATAGGCTCATTCAAAATGAGTAAGGAGGGAGAGAGGGAGGGGGGCAAGAGAGAACGAACGAAAAAGAGCGAGGCAGAAAGAGTGGTTGCAGAGGGACAGAAAGAGCGAGGGAGGGTAAGGGAGAGAGAATGAGAAAATGTGAGGCAGGAAGAGCGACAGACATACGAGGTAGTAGAAAATCATTTTCAGTGTTTCTCTCTGACATGGATAGGCTTGTCTCTCTCCATTCAAACCAGAGGCCATTTTAAAAGACCTGAAACAGAGGAGAAAATAAAGAAGAAAGGATTCACTTACCTTGGGTCCTTGTTCAAAATAATGGGAAAAGGGGGGAATGGTTAGGGGCCAATAACAGAATGTAAACACCCTCTTCAAATTAAATCTAGCCCACACCTTGTGTGTAGTAGCATATTTCTCCTTATATTGATGCACCTCTGAAGGCCAATGTACTCTCTACACCCTCTCTCTCTCTACACATACAAGCTTAAACTTCACCCATAACTCAATAAATAAATACAAAAAAAAAGATAAAAAAAGAGACTAAAATCACTCAAGGAAATGATCACTTGGGGAATAACAACATAGCCTAATTTAAGAAGAACAAAAAATGTCAAAGAAGCTTTGGGTGCTCCCTTTCCTAATGGGGAGGTATTCTGAACCAGGTCCTAAAATTTGCCCCAAAAAACTTTTGTCCCCCTAGTACACCAGTATCTCTTCCTACGCCACACTCAGGTCTCCCTTGTAAAAAGAGGTCTTCTGACCTCAATGGGACTTTTTGGATAAAGGTAAAAAAAAAAAAAAAGAAAATGCCTACTACACCCCAAGCCATAGTCCCAGTTACCCACCCTCCCCCCTTATTCACCTCCACCAGGCCCCAAGGCAGGCTCCTGTGCTGTGCTGTGCTGTGTGTGCAGTCTCTCTCGGCTCTACGCTGAAGCTAGTGAGGAGGCTTGGGGAACTTAGTAGGCATAAAAAGGCAAGGGGAGCCGTTACTCTTTTTCCCTCAGCATCACTTTCTACAATAAAAATTGTCATTTTCGGAGCGTGCGAAAAATCTGGAAAAAAAGCAGGGGGTCGTCAAGGTATCGGGGGTGATGGGTGTGAATTTTGGGGCTTGTGGGGGTTAAGGCCCGGCGGGAAAAAATTAATTTGCGAGGGTACGTTTGTCTAGTCTGGGCTGCACCAGTGCGAGCAGCAGCAGCCGCCACTCGCTTCGATTTTTTGTTGTCTTGCCAAGGCTTTCACTCCGCCAACGGAGGGAGAAAGAGAGAGGGAGGGAGAGAGAAAGGGAGGGGTGGGGGGCAAAAGAAGGAACAGGCTAGACTGCAGAAAAGCACAGAGAGCGAGGGAAATAAAAATTAAGGAAAGTGTCGTTGCGCGTTTGTGTGGTGGTTTTTGCCACAGCGACAATTCAGAGTTTTCGCAGCAAAAAGGCATTAGCCACAAACCACAAATGAACGTCGCCGAGCCGAACAAAAAAAATAAGATACGATACTTTCCAAGCTTGGCCCGAGTGCCATTTCTCATTAACAGAAAAGAAAAGGACGAGCACGCAGGGGAAAAATACAAAAAAATTGCATATCCGAGTCTCTCCAATCCTTTGGGGTCTCTGGCCAACATCATCGTTCGAACAGAAAAGCTGCAATCAAATAATTTGACTGGGTTCAGTGTGAGGAGTAGAAGGAAGAGAGCAAGCACACAAAGTAGAGAAAATTGAGTTTTGGATCTACAGATAGATTTACCAGGGACAGAAGGCCTCAACCATCCCCACACACCCACACAAATGAGTGCACGTACAAACACGCTCGCACACACGAAAATAAAGACAAAGAGCTAGAATGCCATCATCATAAATGTTTAGACTTAACACACAATTCAGACATTTTGATTTTAAAGTAAAACATCTCAAAGTTGACTTGGCAAAGCCCAACTATCTCTAAATAGGCACGTCTGTCTGGTTATTCTGGTAACTGTAGACAACCCGGACCAGTACAAAAGCTTAATCATTACATTATAGCAGTGTTTCCCAAACTCGGTCCTCTGGGCCCCAAGGGGTGCACTTTTGTTTTTTGCCCAATCACTACACAGCTGATTCAAATAATCAACTAACCATCAAGCTTGGATTATTTTAATAGACTGTGTAGCGCTAGGGCAAAAACAAAAACATGCACCCCCTTGGAGCCCCGAGGACCAAGTTTGGGAAACACTGCATTATAGAGTCTAAAAGAATACCACACATTTAACTGGCAAGCACAAATGAATCCAGTCACATAAAGTCATTATTAGCCTACCAGTATATGCCACAGGGTGTAAGCTAAGCAGATAATAGCCACTATATCCAACCTCAGAAAAAGTCTAAAATCCTTCCCACAGCATGCCAAGCACACAATCCAAATCCACTCAAACATGAAAATAGCTTAAAATATGATGCACACAAACCTGACAAAATGTACTGTGACAGATGCTTCAGAGAAAGACACCTACAACTATTTAGACATTCACCAGGGAATAAAGTGCGTATTAAACAGGGGCCATGATACAGCAATGCGCTGTCTTTTACCGTCTGACTTCCTTAACTCAAAATGAGGCCATGTTAAAATATGAGACATTCACTGCATACATAGAATGTTTTATGCATTTAAAAGTCAACCTTTATTTGAAAGAACACCTGTTTCATAGCAGTACCACATGATAGACTGAATATATTGTGGTTTATTAGCAGAAGTCAAATGAGTCAGATTGTACATTTCTGTAGGTTGTGTGCTAAAATGACACACACATACTAGTTAGAAGATGGCAGATGTTTTAGCTATAGTACACAGAAATCTGAGCCTCACTTAGCAAATATTACTGATCAGATACCAGATTCTAGATCAGCCTTATATGCCTCATATGCATGAATAGAGTTTAGGTTAAAAAGTTTGGTAGGGTCAGGGTGTGTCATTCAGCAAAATCGGTGGCATATTGTGAAGTAAATGCTTTTTCAAAACCTAGGCGCCTAGTTTGGGGTCACTATATTATTACTTATTTTTATATTAATTTACATGCATTCATTTTTATTTACCATAAATTGCACCAGAAAATACATTGAAAGTATATGAATGATTTGCTCCACACAATATGAATCTATACTAGATTGCAGTTGAATGAATGGGTCTATATGATGTTCTGAAAAGGAGCAAAGGAAACATTTTTATTGTACAGTGGCAAGTGCAATACGTGGCATCAACGATGACGCAGTTACAAATGCAAGGTTCGATATGGTGGTCTCTGGTTTTCACTAGTAACAATTCAATGAATCTTTTTACATTGACCTATTCAACATCTCGTCCTATGCATTATTCTAAATATTTTGGAGACATTTCATTAAACAAATTAAACTAAATGTATCAATCAACCAATACATTAAAATATTTAGATTGTGAACTTATGGCAAGAATAGGGTGAGATGTAGAAATTGTACTATTTATTCACCGATTAATACATTATTTCCGGTTTTAACTAAACATGATGGTTGAACAGCATCGTTTATCAGAGAGCAATCTTAGCTAAAAGTAACGCGATGGCTATCAACTTTGGCAACATAGCTAAAGGGCAAGGAGCAAGACAGGCAGTCAGCTACAGGGAACTAGTTAGCTACTTAGTATAAATTGCACACCAAAAAAAGTCACAATGGTTCAAGTTATCTACAATCGGTCAATGCAACTTTGTAACGTTAGATAACATTTGTCGATGTTTTTCTGTTCATCTATTCATATGATGTATCGTGTTTAGCTAGATGGCACAGTACGGGGGTTGGGTCGACCAACAAAAAAAAATGCTGATTCAGACAATGTCGTTGCGATTTCCCCCACAGTTGACCGTTTACCCTACAGACTTAATTCAATTTAAAACGATTTATTCAACCGTTTGCTAACATTTTGTAACTTTACAAATCAGTTTTATGTTTATTTTAACGTTCAGCGAATATTTGATATGAACATATGGGGGTGGAGTAGATTGTCGAGGGGGGTTGCATGAACGGATTTGGGGGAGGGGTTCACGAAGCAAACCTATGGCACTCGCACTGAAACGGGGGTGTGACACCGACGTAGCATAACTCTGTCCTAACCATTAAATAGTTAGCAGCTAACGTTAGATTACAGTAACCTTAAATCAATTTACTTTAGCTAACTACATCGCTGAAGGTACTTTGCTAACGTTAAAAGAGATTCACTTTTAAGTCGCCTAAATCTTACTGCAGTGTTAAACTGCCATAAAGCTTTCAAAACGAGCTAGCGACGTCAACTAAACGTGGCTATTCCACCAAAGGAACGTAGTAACTAACTAGCTTGTTAACTTAGCCGAGTTTCTAGTCATCCTATATAAGGTTAGCTACTAATCTATTTTGAGATTGAGTGAAAGTGTTTTGAAATACATGACGAAGGTTGAAATTGTTAAATGTAGTTAGCTATATTTCCTGGCTAACAGCCCACAAAACAGTCGAAAACGTAAGTTAGCTAGTTAACTTTCATGTTTCTTTTTAGCTACCATTAGCTAAATGAAACTAATGTTATCTAGCCTGTAAAACAAGGCATGCTAAAAATGCTTACCACGAGAAAATACGTCCTAGTCCCATGAAGAAACGACCATTCATGCAACAAACAAAACAAATCCCCGTGTAAATGCAATTCAGAAAATATAAATTAATTCGTTAAATATATTTTTCAACCAAGACATTCATTCTCTTGCCGCAGAAGTTTGAAAATGGCGCCAACGCCTCGCCTCGACAGCTCTACACACACTGGTGACACGGAGAAAAAGGGGAAAAAAAATAAATATAAATTTCAACGGTCGAATTTTAATTTTTAACAAAATGCATGAGATGTGTGATAGTTAGCCCAATTCATATTGCTATTCACTTTTGCTTAAAATTGCTCCTATGATTTAATTTTATTTTTTTTGTTCAATTTTAATAACCGTCAAAGATTGTTCTAGTCGTAGAGCAGCACGGGAAATTACATAACCGGTTTTGTTTTGAATTTCCAAGCCGGGAAAGGGTGAAATGGGAGGATTTGTCGCCCCCTTGAGTTCACCAATGTATGCCTATGCATTTCACTCCTCAACTAGGCCAGAGATATAGTAGGTCTAGGCCCTAGAGGACATAAAACAACTTTGACTCGTATGGTAAACTATTTGTTTAACTGCTATGTAATATGCATTAGATATATTTTCAGATAAGAATAGCTGTCTTAAAAGTGTGTAAGCTACTAACATTACGAAGTTCTCTCTCTCTTTCTGTGTGTACAAAGATGGAACTAAGCCTTTCAGTTGGCACCCTGCCTGCTACATTTTCCTGTTTCTTAGATACCTCCCTCAATTGATGGACAATAAATAGCTCTTCGTCCTATGTTGATACTTTTTTCCAGGATCAGAGAGTGGAGGGGGGAGAGAGAGAGAGGGCAGGATGGAGAGAGAGAGTTGCACTGTTGTGTTTATTTTAGGAGCAATGAAAACATAAATGTCATAAAAACACGTCTGATAAATATATACTGTATATGCTCCTGTATAAGACTCCTGTATAAGACCTCTAATGTTATGCCCCTGTAATGAGTCAAATGACAATAAGTTTATCTGTTTCAAAGAGATGGAATAGGGGTTGTGAATTTGTGAACATAGTGGATCGAGGGGCTAGATAGTCAGCAACATAGGAAATTCCATAGGGAAATGTTATGTTATTAAAAAAAATATGTTTACACAAGTAGTTTTCCATCAATACAGCAGATTCTCTGTACTTACACAACCCGAATGACAGCTTAATAATTTACCCAGAGCTCAGAACTAAAGGCAACAACAATCTTAGGTCTTTACGGTCCGTCAGTCTCACCTCACCATAATTTGAGCAAACGGAAGGACAGAGTAGAGTAGGTTGCAGGATCCATAGTTCCTGACAAGTGCTTGTGACATCACTATAGTCTAGATTCTAGAATGTACAACCCCATTCCATGTTAAATAAAGTAGGTTGTTTTTGTGAATGAGTGGAGAGTATTTCTCAGATTTTAGGGTGTTGTACAATTTATTTTCTCTGTGTGTGTGTGTTTAAACACTCAGCACTACATTAGTTAGGTTGACCTTTGGGTTGAGTTCAGGTGAATAGGGAGATTATTAACATTATTGCTAATCCAATTTGTTTACAAATGCGTGACCATTTTTTACTCTCTCTTTTTCACACACATGCACACACACACATGCATTTTATTATTCTATCCTCGTGAGGGACCTACAATTAATTTCCATTCAAAATCCTATTTTCCCTAAACCTAACCCTATCGCTTACGCTAACCTTAACATGTAGCCCTAACCCAAACTCCTTACTCTAACCCTAATTCTAACCTTAACCCTAATTGCACCTCTAACCCTAAACCTAACCCCTAAACTTAAAATAGCCTTTGTCCTTATGGGGACATGGGAAATGTGGCCACGTGGGAGAATCTTCCTTGATTTACTGTCCTTGTGGGCGCACACACACACACACACAATTCAACAACACAATCTCATTGGACAGTAGCGTTACATTAAACATGTTTAATCCAGTCATATTTTATACATTTCCAAAATGTCAGACACAAGATGAACAGGAAATAGACCAATATAGTTCTCATCAAGGGCCGTCATCAAAAGATACAATAACAGATACCAAATCTGTCTCTGAGTTTTGTTTTCCTGAGGTATAACTTCCTTCAACTCAACAAATTCATGGAGAATTTTTTTTTTTACAAAAAACTATATAACAGAGTCCATCATTGTTTTGTTATGGTACAGTATCACAATCCTCATCCATATCTACTCATCAACATTTGAATACTGCCAATGATAGTAAGATCATCTCTAATGATCATATCTAATGTCCTTTGTGTCTCCAAACCGTTCCTTTTCACATCCTGAATTCTGCACCCAACCATTTATACTGTTCACAAAGGCCTGCTTCTGAATGAAATCCATGTAATGCAGAATACTTCCGCCACCAACAACAACTCATCCTATGCCTGCCAGCATTGATCCCCTCGGAATGAATAAAGTCTATCGAATTTAATTGAACTTATTCCACAGTATATCGGACCTTGGATTTGGTCATCCCTCTGAATAAATGTACAGCCGTTTTATTCGTCTCTTTGTTGTTACCCTTGTTATTGATCATGCCCCCCTTCTCGCCCCTGTCGCCCCCCTCCTCCTCGTCTCCCGCTCTTCCCAGCTTCCTCAGCGGCCAGAGGAGCCCATGATGCTGGTTGGCTGCAGTAGTGTCTGGCGGTGGGCAACAGGGGGCGCCACCCCCTTTTTCCTTGGTGAGGAAGTAGAGGAGTGCGTTGAGCCAGGCATTGAAAGACGCCAGCGGCCGGGTGATCTTATAACACATGGATACCATCGTCATGGTGTGGCACGGGACACCTTTCTTCACTTTCAGGACGAGGAAGATAGTCCTGGTGACATGAAATGGGAAGAAGCAGAGGGCAAAGAGGAGTGTGATGGTGATGATTGTCTTGATGGATTTACGCCGTCGGTGGGCATATGGAGAGTGGGCGCCGAGAACTATCGACATCCCCTCTCCTCCTCCCTGAAGTCCTCCTCCTCCCACAACTCCAGCTCCATTCCCTCTCATTCCACCTCCACCTCCTCCTCCCCCCTCTCCTCTGCCTCGCTGTGACTGGGGCTGGGAGCGCAGGGTCCGGAATATTGTCAGAACCACATGTGAGTAGCACCAGGCGATGATTGAGAACGGGAGAAAGAACCCTAGAAGATGTAGGATGATTCCATATGGAACATAGTCTTGGAACTCCTTATCGATGGCATCGTCCCAACAGTTCTGATATGTTTCCACCTCCCCAGTACCGTTACTACTAACGGTGCCAGTGTTATTACTGGTAATCGCCATAGCCTCGCCCCCTACACCTCTCATCACGTGGCTCGTTTGGGCAAACCGGAATATGGGGCACGTAAGAGCGAAGACGACCCCCCACACCAACACACACGTCCCCTTGACCGCTCTCTTAGTCTCCAGTGTGATGGTCCTCATAGGGTAACATATCCCCAGGTAGCGATGGACAGATATACATGTCAGGAAGAATATAGAACAATACAGGTTGAAATAGAACAGAAAGCGGACCAATCGGCACATGTAGTCCCCAAAGATCCATTGGTCACGCATCACATAGCTAGCCACCAGGAAGGGGAGTGACAACCCGTACATGAAGTCTGTCGAGGCTAGGTTGACCATGTATATGAGGGAGGCGTTCCAACGCTTGGTGCGTCTGAAGGAACGCCAGAGAATGATAAAGTTGAGGGAGATTGAGAAGAGGAAGGTAAAGGAGTAGCACAGAGGGAGGAAAATGTACTTGTAGGACTCGTCGATGCTGCAGGAGGGAGGGAGCGAGGGATTGACAGAGAAGGAGTTAAGGAGGTGGTGTACTCCTTCAACAATAATGTCATCATTGAGCGCAGGGGCGTCCATCGTTGTTGTTGTCATGGTGACGTTTGGGTGTTTCCGTGTCAGTTGAGATTATGTCTCATCTTCCCATTCTACTGTTCCTTCTGGTTGCCTCTGTTTGATTTCTGAATATCCAATTCCCAGGTTCACTTATGTTGTCTTCACAATTCAAATTCTGTTTACCTGGAAAGAAAGAGAGAGGGTTGTTACAATCACTCATATTAATGAATTTTCATAGTATACTTCACTGTACAGTGACTTGATATGGATATACAGGTAACTGCCAAAATAACAGAAACATTTGAGTAAATGAGGGATACAAAATACATTGAACACAAATACAAGCGCAACATGCCCACATTTGTTTACATCCTTTTTAGTGGGCATTTTAGCCTTTGTCAATATAATACATCCACTTCATCTACATCTGCTGATTAAACAGCATGGGGACAATAAATGGCCACTCTAAAATATGCAGTTTTTACACACAACACAATGCCACAAATGTGTCAAGTTTTGAGGGTATGTGCAAATGTCATGGGGAGTGCAGGAATGTCCACCAAAGCTGTTGCCAGAGAATTCAAAATTCATTTCTCTACCATAAGCCACCTCCAATGTCATTTTAGAGAATTTGGCAGTATATCCAACTGGCCTCACAACCGCAGACCACGTGTAACCACACCAGCCCACAACCTCCACATCCGACTTCTTCACCTGTGGGATCGTCTGATGGGAGGGGGTTGCGGGTGCTGAGGAGTATTTCTGTCTGGAATAAAGCCCTTTTGTGGGGAAAAACTTATTCTGATTGGCAGGGACTGGCTCCCTATTGAGTGGGCCTATGCCCTCCCAGGCCCACCCATGGCTGCGCCCCTGCCCAGTCATAGATTGGGGCCTAATTCTTTTATTGCAATTGACCGATTTCCTTATATGAACTGTAACACAGAAAAATCTTTGAAATTGTTGCATGTTACGTTTATATTTTTGTTCAGTATATATTGAAAGCAGGTGCTACCACACAGGTGTGGTTTCTGAGTTAATTAAGCAATTAACATCCCGTCATGCTTAGGGTCATGGAAAAAATGCTAGCAGACCATTATTTTGCCTACCAAAGCTATTGGATGACAATGCTCCCATCCACAGGGCAGGGGCCTCTCAGTCACCAGATCTCAACCCAATTGAACACTTATGGGAGATTCTGGAGCTGCGCCTGGGACAGTATTTTCCACCACCGTCAACAAAACACAAAATGATGGAATTTCTTGTGTAAGAAGGTTGTCCCATCCCTCCACTAGAGTTCCAGACACTTGTAGAATCTATACCAAGGTGCATTGAAGCTGTTCTGGCTCGTGGTGCCCCGACAACCTATTAAGACCATTTATGTTGGTATTTTCTTTATTTTGTCAGTTACCTGGAAGTCTGGAATTATATAACTTTTAGCATACTCTAAACCCGGGGTGTTCAACTCTTACCCTACAAGGTTCAGAGCCTGCTGGTTTTCTGTTCTACCGGATAGTTAATTGCACATACCTGGTGTTCCAGGTCTAAATCAGTCCCTGAATAAAGAGGAACAATGAAAAAAAATGCAGTGGAAATGGCTTTGAGGTCCAGCATTGAGTTTGAGGGCTCTAAACGGTCATCGTCATCTTTTGAATTTCTTTCTTTCATTCAACATACACCATGAGGTGTCTTCCCAAGGTACTCTCCCTCCCTCCTTCCCCCTTGCTGACCGGTGACTCCCCCCAGCCTCTTGCACAATCTCCAGTGTTGTTTGCCCTCCTGTGTGTGTTTTGCCCTCCTGTACGACTATATGCTGCTGATTCAGTCTCTTCTCACTCCATTAACTCGACAATCAGTAACTACACTTCCCCTTGTCCTATCAGTCCACCCCCCCCCCGTTCATCTTTCGTTTCATTCCCCTCCACCATACAGTGACTCCATATGCATCCACCCACCCATTCCCACCTCCTCTTTGCCCTCATTTTCATACTCTTGATTCATTAACTTGTGTGTCATTGTATTTCTCCTCTTTCGTCTTGTACGTCATTCGTGAACATATGTGGGTCGCTTCACATTTGGCCACCATCGACTGAACTCAAACTCATCCAAGCCCTACTATCCCATTATACTGTACCATCACCACATTGCTATCCCCTTGTCCAGTGCTTTGCACGTGCCCAGTTACCACCCGCCCGCCCAATACACACACACACACAAGCAGGTGAGAGTGGGCTACACATGATGTGTGTATGTCTGTGAGTGTGTGCAATCAACATCACTTCACACATTCAACGTAGAGGATTTAGGTAAATATAGGTCCTATGTACACCATAGGTGCAAAAGACAAATATTCAAAATAATTAGCTCAATCCCTTCTTCATGACTACTCTATTTATCTGAGTGTTGAATATAATAGATAAGAGCCATGCATTTAGAGAGTTGGGACATTACAATCATTCTTTCAAAAAGTAAAAGCATTGTATTTGGGACGAATCATTCACTAAACCCTAAACCTCAACTAAATATTGTAATAAATCATGTGGAAATTGAGCAAGTTGAGAAGAGTAAACTGCTTGGTGTAACCTTGGATTGTAAAACAGTCATGGTCAAAACATGTTGATGGAACAGTAGCCCCATAATGAAGCACATTAACAACGCTATCAACAAGGCAGGTCCTACAGGCCCTAGTTTGTTTTGTCGCACCTGGACTACTGTCCGGTCGTGCGGTCAGGTGCCACAAAGAGGGATTTAGGAAAATTACAATTGGCCCAGAACAGGGCAGCACAGCTGGCCCTTAAATGTACATGGAGAGCTAACATTAATATCCATGTCAATCTCTCCTGGCTCAAAGTAGAGGTGAGATTGACTTCATCAGTACTTGTATTTGTGAGAAGTATTGACATGTTGAATGCACCGAGCTGTCTGTCTAAACTACTGGCACACAGCTCGGACAACCATGCATACCACACAAGACATGCCAACAGAGGTCTCTTCACAGTGCCCAAGTCCAGAACAGACTATGGGAGGTGCACAGTACTACATAGAGCCACGACTACATGGAACTCTATTCCACATAAAGTAACTTATACAAGCAGTAAAAACTGATAAAAAAAACAGATAAAACTATGCCTTATGGAACAGCGGGGACTGTGAAGGGACAGACACACGCGTACACACACACATAATAACATACACACTCGTACATATGGATTTTGTGTTGTAGATATGTGGTAGTAGAGAAGGCACACACTTAATGTGTTGTGAAATCTGTTGTGAAATGTAATGTAATGGTTTTAATTGTATGTAACTGTCTTAATTTTGCTGAACCCCAGGAAGAGTAGCAGCTGCCTTGGCAAGAACTAACGGGGATCCATAATAAATACAAATAAATGGGGAATATTTTTACTGTGTGTGTCAGGTCTGGTCTCTTGGTTGTACTGTGTGTGTCAGGTCTGGTCTCTTGGTTGTACTGTGTGTTTGTCAGGTCTGGTCTCCTGGTTGTACTGTGTGTGTCAGGTCTGGTCTCCTGGTTGTACTGTGTGTGTGTCAGGTCTGGTCTCCTGGTTGTACTGTGTGTGTGTCAGGACTGGCCTCCTGGTTGTACTGTGTGTGTGTCAGGTCTGGTCTCTTGGTTGTACTGTGTGTGTCACGTCTGGTCTCTTGGTTGTACTGTGTGTGTCAGGTCTGGTCTATTGGTTGTACTGTGTGTGTCAGGACTGGTCTCCTGGCTGTACTGTGTGTGTGTCAGGTCTGGTCTCCTGGTTGTACTGTGTGTTTGTCAGGTCTGGTCTCCTGGTTGTACTGTGTGTGTCAGGACTGGTCTCCTGGTTGTACTGTGTGTGTGTCAGGTCTGGTCTCCTGGTTGTACTGTGTGTGTGTCAGGTCTGGTCTCCTGGTTGTACTGTGTGTGTGTCAGGACTGGCCTCCTGGTTGTACTGTGTGTGTCAGGTCTGGTCTCCTGGTTGTACTGTGTGTGTCACGACTGGTTTCCTGGTTGTACTGTGTGTGTCAGGTCTGGTCTCTTGGTTGTACTGTGTGTGTGTCAGCTCTGGTCTCCTGGTTGTACTGTGTGTGTCAGGTCTGGTCTCCTGGTTGTACTGTGTGTGTCAGGACTGGCCTCCTGGTTGTACTGTGTGTGTGTCAGGTCTGGTCTCCTGGTTGTACTGTGTGTGTCAGGTCTGGTCTCCTGGTTGTACTGTGTGTGTGTCAGGACTGGTCTCCTGGTTGTACTGTGTGTGTCAGGTCTGGTCTCCTGGTTGTACTGTGTGTGTCAGGTCTGGTCTCCTGGTTGTACTGTGTGTGTGTCAGGACTGGTCTCCTGGTTGTCATAAGAAAGTATGGCACATAGAGAGAGTGGCAATAAATGTAACTGTAATAAATCTATAAATGTAAACAGCATAAATACCTAAATCCCTGCAATCTGTGAGCTTTGTAAGCAAAATAAAGGACATACCTGTTGAAATGAGCTGTGGTTCAAAACACTCTTCCTTTATCCCTGTTCTCCAAGTTAGAAAAAGAGTCCAACAAAAACGAAAAGACTGAAGATACCAGTGAAGACCACGGGTAAAATGGTGAATATATAAGAACAAAATGACCAATCAAGAAGATACCAGTGAAGACCATGGGTAAAATGGTGAATATATAAGAACAAAATGACCAATCAAGAAACTCTGTGTTGGAAAGTCTATCTCTCTCTTGACATAATGAGTCACCTTCAGGTCTGTCTCCTTTCTACCTGTTTTTGGCTCCTCTAACTCATCCCTGTCTGCCTCGTGTCTTTGTCGGTGTGACACAGTCCCTCCCTCCCTCCCTCCCTCCCTCTCTCTCCTCTTGTCCCTCTATCTTTCCCTCCCTCCCCCTGTCCCCCTCTCTTCCTCCCATTCTGCTGATCTAGACATTTGGCTAAGGCAAACTCTAACCAGGGCTGAAGTCACACACACACACACACACGCACGCACACACACACACAGACGGCAATGTATACAATTTACATCTGTGCTAAATACATTATGTAAATAGCTACTGTACATGTACACTTAATCCATCTCTAGATACAGGTACATACATACATACATACATACAAAGCAGCACTAGCACACCTACACACAATATGTATCCTTGACAACCTGTTTATTTCATGCAAAATTATTGTAGAATAAAACAACGTCAACAGTGACGTCAAACTCATGTAACCCGGACAAAATCCCAATGCTCCTTGTGTTGCTGTTTTATGACAACAGTACCAAACGAGTGAGGCTTGGTCAGGCATCTTGTCGGTCGGCTGGTAGGTTACATTGTTGTCATATTACAACAGTATGCAGGTTAATATAGTATTCCATACCCTTTACTTTTCCTGCTATTTCAGTAGACCCAAGTCATTGAGTTGAGCAGTGCTCGCATTACACTGTGTGTGTGTGTGTCTGTTTGGTTAGTAATGCCCCTTTCTCTGACTGACTCATTCAACGATCATCATGCATACATTAAAACATCGCCGAGAATAGAAGACATAGCTGTGTCCCGGCAACATAAAATCAAAACAAACAATGAAACGTGTCCCGGCAACAAGAATAAAAAACAATCGGTAACACTTTATTCAAACTCCACGTCGTAACGCTCAATGACATTTGTTATGATACCGTATGACGTATAGTTCAAATAATGTGCTACCAAACGATCATTGCATTTCAACATGTGGATGACAATGGACATTTGAACTAGACTGATCCATGGGTAGCAATAGCAGCTTATTAATCCCTTATAATATTACCGTTATTTTCCCCCTAAAACCCTACAATACAACAACATTAACAGTCCAGACATACACGTTTCCCTTTATAAAAACACAAAAAAAACACAGAGCAAAACCGGTTGATATGATGTCATAATAAATGTGAAACTGGGTGTGATGACGTCATTTCAACCAGTTTTGCTCACTGGGAAATAAAAACAAAATGCTGTGCAATTCAATCCAAAAAGGTATTTAGGAGTGATGCAGTCTCTTCACATTGATTTGATTCGTCCATTAATTTCAAGCACCGGTGTCCGTCATTGACGGATTGTGACCTGATCTCTGACACCGGGATTCCATTTTATTAGACGATGACCGTAGAACTTAGAATGATTCGAATTATTCTATGGTGATGGGCCTTCTGAAAGTGTCGTCCATAGAGTGTATAATACACAAGAGTGGCTTGTCATAGACCTGCATAGCTCTAGATTGTGCTGATAATGGCAGCCATCTTGGTCAGGGTTCTATATGTCAGAGTGATGTCATGTCCTGTACCTCCAGCAGCATAGCATCCTGTTCTGTCCTCAGCTGGTCCCGAGTCTGAAGATGAACCACCAGCTCTGTGCTAAGGTCTGATGGGCGAGGCACAGAGACACACCCACATGCGCACGGGCACACAAACAAAATGTCAGATAAAAAATGTAAGATCAAATGCAGTTGTACAGATCATTTGACAAAGGTGAAATAAAGGTAAAATAATAAGGTTGGTATAACTTATAAATGAAAAAGGTGAAATATAAAGTAGCCTATATCTAAAATATACACTGAGTATACAAAACATTAGGAACACCTTCCTAATATTGAGTTGCACCTGCTTTTGACCTCAGAACAGTCTCAATTTGTCGGGGCATGAACTCTACAAGGTGTCAAAAGCGTTCCATGCTGACCCATGTTGACTCCAATGCTTCCCACAGTTGTGTGAAGTTGGCTGGATGTCCTTTGGGTGGTGGACCATTCTTCATACACTCTGGAAACTGTTTAGTGTGAAAAACCCAGCAGCGTTGCAGTTCTTGACACTCAAACCATACCCCGTTCAAAGGCACTTAAGTCTTTTGTCTTGCCCATTCACCCTCTGAATGGCCCATATACACAATCTATGTCTCACTTGTCTCAAGGCTTAAAAATCCGTCTTTAACCTGTCTTCTCCCCTTCATCTACACTGATTGAGGTTGATTTAACCGATGACATCAATAAGGGATCATAGCTTTCACCTGGTCAGTCTATGTCATGGAAAGAGCAATGTTTTGTACACTCAGTGTAAATATGCAATATATCCTGTGTAGTATCTAAGTGACCACTCACCTTGTATAGCCTTGTTGAGAGAGTTTTGGTGGGCGTTGAGCTCTTTGAGACTGAAGGCTTGCAGGTCACTTCGGTCCAGCCTTCTATTCTTCAACAGCTGATTACAACAAGCTGGGCTCTGAGACACAGTGGACAGAGTGAAGAACAGAATGTAAGATAACACCTAATAACAAAACACTGTGCAACCCCAAGGGCAGCACTATTAACCTCCTTTCTAGCCACTCCTGTAGATATGATGGGATTGTATCAGATGGCAAGGAGAAGCAAGTGCCTATCCTATACATTCAGAACTACAGGAGTGCAGAGGGGGTAGGGGCTAGGAGTTGACTTGGGATTCAGGTCCCTCCTTCCCTCCCGCTCTCACCTCCTGTTTCTGCTCGGTCCTCAGCTTGTTTCTGAGCGCGCTCAGTGCAGCCTTGAAGCCTGATGATTTGCTCTTGGCTGCAGGGGGGGCAGGGGACTTGGGCTGCTGGCGCACCTGCACACTGGAACCGCTCTTACCAACAATTTTGGAATTCTTGAAAGAACAGAAACAAAACAAAAACGGCATTATGGTTGAGATCTGGAATACAAGAAAACAAGTGTCTTTCATAATTCTATGATATATCCTGCATCACTCTAGCTGTACCACTCTATGACCAGCCTTACCCTTTGAGTGTGTGTGCTTACCTTCACACTAACTTTTTTGCCAGTATCCTCATCTTCTTCTTCGCTTCCGCTGTCATTGATGAAGCACAGCTGGAGGTTCATCTGATTCGAAAGACTGATGAGGAAAACAATTTTTTGGGTTAGTAAGTAGTGAAATGACCCTGGCATTGATAAACATGATTACAAGAGAAGGTGGAAAGTTTTTAAGTTCCTCGGCGTACACATCACGGTGTACACATCACGGACAAACTGAAATGGTCCACCCACACAGACAGTGTGGTGAAAAAGGCACAAAAGAGGCTGAAGAAATTTGTCTTGTCACCTAAAACCCTCACAAACTTTTACAGTTGCACAATTGAGAGCATCCTGTCAGGCTGTATCACCGATTGGTACGGCAACTGCACCGCCCACGACCGCAGGGCTCTCCAGAGGGTGGTGCGGTCTGCACAATGCATTACCGGGTTCAAACAACCTGCCCTCCAGGACATCTACAGCACCCGATATCACAGGAAGGCCAAAAAGATAATCAAGGACAACAACCACCCGAGCCACTGCCTTCTTCAACCCGCTACCATCCAGAAGGTGAGGTCTGTACAAGTGCATCAAATCTGGGACCGAGAGACTGAAAAACAGCTTATATCTCAATGCCATCAGCCATGGAATCATGTAGTAACCAAAAAAGTGTTAAACAAATCAAAATATATTTTATATTTGAGATTCTTCAAATAGCCACCCTTTGCCTTGATGACAGCTTTGCACACTCTTGGCATTCTCTCAACCAGCATGACCTGGAACGCTTTTCCAGCCGTCTTGAAGGAGTTCCCACATATGCTGAGCACTTGTTGGCTGCTTTTCTTTAACTTTTTCCGACTCATCCCAAACCATCTCAATTGAGTTGAGGTCGGGGGATTGTGGAAGCCAGGTCATCTGATGCAGCACTCCATCACTCTCCTTCTTGGTAAAATACCCCTAACGTATCTTGGAGATGTGTTGGATCATTGTCCTGTTGAAAAACAAATGATAGTCCCACTAAGCCCAAACCAGATGGGATGGCGTATCACTGTAGAATGCTGTGGTAGCCATGCTGGTTAAGTGTCCCTTGAATTTAAAAAAAAATCACAGACAGTGTCACCAGCAAGGCACCCCCACACCATAACACCGCCTTCCCCATGCTTTACTGTGGGAAACACATATGCGGAGATCATCCGTTCACACACACTGCGTCTCACAAAGACGCGGCGGTTGGAACCAAAAATCTCAAATTTGGACTCAAGAACAAAGGACAAATTTCCACCAGTCTAATGTCCATTGCTCGTGTTTCTTGGCCCAGGCAAGTCTCTTCTCATTATTGGTGTCCTTTAGTAGTGTTTTCTTTTGCAGCAATTTGATGATGGCCTGATTCACGCAGTCTCCTCTGAACAGTTGATGTTGAGATGTCTGTTACTTGAACTCTGTGAAGCATTTATTTGGGCTACAATTTCTGAGGCTGGTAACTCTAATGAATATTCTCTGCAGCAGAGGTAACTCTTGGTCTTCCATTCCTGTGGCAGTCCTCGTGAGTGCCAGTTTCATCATAGCTCTTGATGATTTTTGCGACTGCACTTGAAGAAACTTTCAAAGTTCTTGAAATGTTCCATATTGACTGACCTTCATATCTTAAAGTAATGATGGACTGTCGTTTCTCTTTGCTTATTTGAGCTGTTCTTGACATTATATGGACTTCTGTATACCCCCTTACCTTGTCACAACACAACTGATTGGCTCAAACACATTAAGAAAGAAAGAAATTCCACAAATGAACTTTTAAGAAGGCACACCTGTTAATTGAAATGCATTCCAGGTGACTACCTCATGAAGCTGGTTGAGAGAATGCCAAGAGTGTGCAAAGCTGTCATCAAGGCAAAGGGTGGCTATTTGAATAATCTCAAATATAAAATACATTTTGATTTATTTAACCCTTTCTTGGTTCTACATGATTCCATATGTGTTATTTCATTGAAAATAGTAAAAATTAAGAAAAACCCTCGAATGAATATGTGTTCTAAAACTGTTGACCGGTAGTGTATGTATGTACTGTTTTTATACCATCTATTGCATCTTGCCTATGCCGCTCGGTCATTGCTCATCCATATATTTATATTTATATATTCTTATTCCATTCCCTTATTTAGATTTGTGTGTATTAGGTAGCTGTTGTGGAATTGTTAGATTACTTGTTAGATATTGCTGCACTGTCGGAACTAGAAGCACAAGCACTTTGCTATAACATGTGCTAACCATGTGTATGTGACCAATCTATTTTTATTTGATACCACTCCTCCAGGGAGCTAGCTTTCTTGGAGCTAGCTTTCTTGAATTCTTTCTTGGATTATTGACCACAAGGATGTGAGTTCGCTTCTTGCCTCGAACATTATGCTTCTCCCTTGGTTTCATTACACTGGTGTCAGAAGTGGGATTTGTTCATGATTCTATCAGCCTGGGTACTATACTATTAGTACATAATTAACAACACTATCACAACACAATGTTACGTAGACTACACCGTGCTTCGTACCGCGAGGTTAGGGCTGTCACGCGGCTATTGCAGTCCTCCTCGCCTCTGTCCTCCCAGCTTTCCTTAGTCTTCCCTTGCTCCCTGTCTCCTGGCCGGTTCATGGACAGCGTCTTCCCTCTCTCTCTCTCCTCCGGCCGGCTTGCTGACAATTTCTTACCTCGTTCAAGGACACTGGAAGACTGGAGATGAATCAGATATACAGTCGTGAAAAAGTAAGTACACCCTTTGGAACGTGGTCTATTTTGAATCATTTTTTTAAACATATTTGGACACATGGATATTTGAGTTATTTTCCAACCACATTCATTGATAAAGGGAACTCAATTTAACAAATCGCACACCAACAAATGTACTTTGAAAATGTTATGCAATTAAAATAAACCAAAATGCAGTTTCGTTATGCAGAAAAAAATGTGAACACCCCTCCCTTTACCTTCACCTAAAATGGCTAAAATTAGGATCAGGCACCAAAACAGGTGCAAATTATTAGGAAATCGTTAGAGAGTACCTTGGGAGAGTCCAGACTTCCATAAAGATTATAAACTTGGTCTGGTTTGGTCTTAACCATATGGGTGTTGTAACACATCATGCAAAGATCCAAATACCTATCCGAGGCCCCCAGAAGAAAGATGATTGATGCCTGTGAGTCTGGGAGGGGTTACAAATCCATTTCCCAGCAATTCGAAGTACATAGTTCCACTGTCCGACGGATCATCTACAAATGGAGAAAATTCCAGACCACTGGCAATCCACCTAGGACAGGTTGTCCCACCAAATTCACCCCAAGAGCTGACCGAAAGATGCTCATAGAAGTCTCTAAATACCCCAAGGTAACATCAAGGGATCTACAGGCCTCTCTTGCTACAATCAATATTGCTGAATCGAACATGGATCTTGCAACAGGACAATGATCCAAAACACAAACTAATCTACAACAGAAGCTAGGGGTGTACTTATTTTTCCCACACTATGGAATTGCATTTCTGTTGACTTTCGATTAATAAATGATGGCAAAGTATAATCTTTCAGTTTCATTTGTTAAATTAGGTTACCTTTATCTGTCAATAGTGTTGAAGTGAATATTACATATCCATCTGTCCAAATACTTCCTAAAAAGTCAAACTTTCCAGGGGGTGTACTTGCTTTTTCACATGACTGTAGGTAGCACAAGTTATACAGACCAAGTTATGGAGAGCCTCTCCTGTGTGTAAGTTTAATTGTTTTTTTAATGAGCTGCCTTATTGGCCAGGTCTCCCTTGTAAAAGAGGTATTCTGACCTCAATGGGACTTCCTGGATAAATAAAGGTTAAAATGATAATGGATTTTTTTTAAAGTTCATATTGTTTTGCAGTGCTGTGTAGTCTCTTTCAACACAAAACTAGCCACTGAATAGAGCAGGTGCCTGACATTGCATTCAGGCACCATGTTTTTGTACAACACTGTGTCCCTGACAGATGCACACTTCTCTCCCATAAATAGACAACTGTGTCACCTGTCCACATCCATAAGTAACAGACAGCATTCAACTATGACCCTTTACCTTTGTTCTTTCTTCTCACTCCTCTCCCCTTCCCCCTCTACTCTCCACTACCTGTCCAAAAACACCTGTCCCCAGCACTCAACTGTGACCTCTGACCTTTGTTTTCTTCTCTCTCTTCTCCTCTTCCTGTTTCTCCAGCTCTGCGATGCGCAGGCTCAGCGCCTCCCAATGCATTATGGGTAGGCCCAGGTCATCCTCTCCGTATGACCCCTCCTGCCACACCAACGCAGCTCCCTCCGCATCTTCATCATCATCCTCTTCATCATCTTCCTCTTCAGCCTCGTCGCTCTGTTTCTCCTCTTCCTCCGTCTCGTCGCTCTCTTTCTCCTCTCCCTGCTCCCTCTCTCTCTCCTTCTCTCCCTCCATCTCTTGTGTCAGTAGGAGAGAGTGCCAGTGTGGGTAGACTTCACTGCGCTCTGGGTTGGAGGGTTGTCTAAGATAAAGATGATATAGTTGTCTATTAATACATAATTAACACAAAGCAGTAGAGTAGAGGCACTTACAGAAGTTGCACACATGGGGAACATTGTAGTCGCCTAGGGTCCAGGAAAAATGTGGTATTTTATAAACGCATTTCATGCAATTCTAAATAATTTTACATGACTGGAGACATTTGCAGAATTTTTTAAAAACCATACAAATGATCGAAATGACAGTCTACTTTGACACTGACAAACTGAGAATCTGAGATCAATAAAAATGACCTTAAATCCATCAGATGAATGGTCAGATGAAGCAGATGCTAAGCTACAGGACTGTTTTGCTAGCACAGACTGGAATATGTTCCCGGGATTCCTCTAATGGCATTGAGGAGCATCTGTCATTGGCTTCATAAATAAGTGCATCGATGACGTCGTCCCCACAGTGACCGTACGTACATAACCCAACCAGAAACCATGGATTACAGGCAGCATCCGCACTGAGCTAAAGGCTAGAGCTGCCGCTTCAAGGAGCGGAACCGGAAGCTTATACGAAATCCCGCTATGCCCTCAGACGAACCATCAAACAGGCAAAGCGTCAATACAGGACTAAGATCGAGTCGTACCACACCGGCTCTGACACTCGTCGGATGTGGCAGGTCTGCAAACCATTACAGACTACAAAGGGAAGCACAGCTGAGAGCTGGCGAGTGACATGAGCCTACCGGACGAGCTAAATTACTTCTATGCTCGCTTCGAGGCAAATAACACTGAAACATGCATGAGAGCACCAGCTGTCCTGGAAGACTGTGTGATCATGCTCTCCGCAGCCGATATGAGTAAGACCTTTAGACAGGTCAACATTCACAAGGCCGCAGGGCCAGACGGATTACCAGGACGTGTACTGCAAGCATGACCTGACCAACTAGCAAGTGTCTTCACTGACATTTTCAACCTCTCCCTGTCCGAGGCTGTAATATCAGCATGTTTTAAGCCGACCACCATAGTGCCTGTGCCCAAGAATACTAAGTTAACCTGTCTAAATGACTACCGACCCATAGCACTCACATCTGTAGCCACGAAGTGCTTTGAAAGGCTGGTAATGGCTCACATCAACATTATTATCCCAGAAACCCTAGACCCACTCCAATTTGCATACTGCCCCAACAGATCCACAGATGATGCAGTCTCTAATGCACTCCAAACGGCCCTTTCCCACCTGGACAAAAGGAATACCTATGTGAGAATGCTATTCATTGACTACAGGGTTTAACACCATAGTGCCCTCAAAGTTCATCAATAAGTTAAGGACCCTGGGACTAAACAACTCCTTCTGCAACTGGATCCTGGACTTCCTGACGGGCCGCCCCCAGGTGGTAAGGGTAGGTAACAACACTGTGCTCCTCCTGTACTCACGGTTCACTCATGACTGCACGGCCATGCACGACTCCAACACCGTCATTAAATTTGCCGATGATCACCGACAACAACGAGACAACCTATAGGGAGGTCAGAAACCTGGCCGTGTGGTGCCAGGACAACAACTTCTCCCTCAATGTGATCAAGACAAAGGAGATGATTGTGGATTGCAGGAAAAGGAGGACCGAGCACGACCACCACACGTCCACATCACAAACAAACTGACATGGTCCAAGCACACCATGACAGTCATGAAGCGGGCACGACAAAACCTATTCCCTCTCAGAAGACTGAAAAGATTTGGCATGGGTCCTCAGATCCTCAAAAGGTTCTACAGCTGCACCATCGAGAGCATCCTGACTGGATACATCACTGCCTGGTATGGCAACTGCTCGGCCTCCGACCGCAAGGCATTACAGAGGGTAGTGCGAACGGCCCAGTACATCACTGGGGCCAAGCTTCATGCCACCCAGGATCTCTATACCAGACGGTGTCAGAGGAAGGCCCTGAAAATGTTAAAAGACTTCAGCCACCCTAGTCATAGACTCTTCTCTCTACTATCACACGGCAAGCGGTGCTGGAGCGCCAAGTCTAGGTCCAAGAGGCTTCTAAACAGCTTCTACCCCCAAGCCATAAGACTCCTGAACATCTTGTCAAATGGCTACCCAGATTATTTACATTCCATCTCTACACCACTGCCATTCTCTGTTGTCATCTATGCATAGTCACTTTAATTAACTCTACCTACATGTACATACTATCTCAACTAACCGGTGCCCCCACACATTGACTCTGTACCGGGCACCCCCCTGTATATATTGTTATTTTTACTGCTTCTCTTTAATTACTTGTTACTTTTATCTCTTATTCTTATCCATATTGTTTTAAATTGCACTGTAGGTTAGGGGCTCGTAAGTACGCATTTCACTGTAAGGTCTACTTCGGCACATCTGACTAATACAATTTGATTTGATTTGATCAACAGCATAGGCCTATGTGTGTGGAGACACACATTGTAGGCTACAATATGAGGATGAAATTATAGTCCTAAAAATGCTATTCAGTTTCACTTACTCACCCAATGATGCGCAGCTCAATCACCGGTGATGGCCGATGCGTTCGTGCCAAAAGCCTACAGTGCATTCGGAATGTATTCAGACCCCTTGACTTTTTCCACATTTTGTTACGTTACAGTCTTTTTCTAAAATTGAACAAGACATTTTTTTCCTTCATCAATCTACACACAATAGCCCATAATGACCAATCGAATACAGGTTTTTAGAGATTTTAGCAAATGTATTAAAAATAAAGAACTGAAATGCCTTATTTACATAAGTATTCAGAGCCTTAGCTATGAGATTGGAAATTGAGGTCAGGTACATCCTGTGTCACGTTCTGACCATCGTTCGTGTGTGTTTTCCTTGTTTTAGTGTTGGTCAGGACGTGAGCTGGGTGGGCATTCTATGTTGTGTGTCTGGTTTGTCTATTTCTATGTTTGGCCTGATATGGTTCTCAATCAGAGGCAGGTGTTAGTCATTGTCTCTGATTGGGAACCATATTTAGGTAGCCTGGGTTTCACTGTGTGTTTGTGGGTGATTGTTTCTATCTCTGTGTTTGTATGTGCACCAGTATAGGCTGTTAGGTTTTCTCGATACGTTTCTTGTTTTTGTATTGATCGTGTTGTCGTCTTTATTAAACATGTATCAAGAATACCACGCTGCGTTTTGGTCCGACTCTACTTCACCCAAAGAAAACCGTTACATCCTGTTTCCATTGATCATCATTAACATGTTTCAACAACTTGATTGGAGTCCACTTGTGGTTAATTCCATTGATTTGACATGATTTGGAAATGCACACACCTGTCTATATCAGGTCCCACAGTTGACAGTGCATGTCAGAGCAAAAACCAAGCCATGATGTCGAAGAAATTGTCTGTAGAGCTCCGAGACAGGATTGTGTCGAGACACAGATCTGGGGAAGGGTACCAAAGCATTTCTGCAGCATTGAAGGTCCCCAAGAACACAGTGGCTTCCATCATTCTTAAATGGAAGAAGGAGGGAACCACCAAGACTCTTTCTAGAGCTGGCTTCCTGGCTAAACTGAGCAATTGGGGGAGTAGGACCTTGGTCAGGGAGGTGACCAAGAACCCGATGGTCACTCTGACAGAGTGACAGAGTTCCTCTGTGGAGATGGGAGAAACTTCCAGAAGGACGACCATCTGGAGGAAACCTGGCACCATCCCTACGGTGAAGCATGGTGGTGGCATCATCATGATGTGGGGATGTTTTTCAGTGGCAGGGACCGGAAGGAAGAGTAGTCACGATTGAGGGTGAAAGATGAACAAAACAAAGTACATAGAGATCCTTGATGAAAACCTGCCCCAGAGTGCTCAGAACCTCAGACTGGGGCGAAGGTTCACCTTCCACCAGGACAACGACCCTAAGAACACAGCTAAACAATGAGACAAGTCTCTGAATGTCAAGACAAGTCTCTGAATGTCCTTGAGTGTCCCAGCCAGAACCTGGACTTGAACCTGATCAAACATCTCTGTAGAGACCAGTGGCGATTTTAGCATGTACATTTAGGTGGGACAAAACAAAAAAAACATGTTGGGATGCATGCCAGCAAAGCCACTACACAACACAACACAACACTAAACAATACATTAATTACACTATAACGGTGACAAACGGTTCCCACAAACTGTTAGGGCCTACATAAAGCTGTCCCAACAGCAGAGTCCCAGCAGCAGTCCCAACACCTTCCTACTGCTACACCTGGCTATCAGCGGAGCCTTGTCTGGCAGTGAAACAGTTAATTCAGCCTCATTTACTGCATTTATAAAACATAGCTGATATGGCTGACGTGCTTAAACAAATGTGGTTTCTACTGACAATTGAAGTGTACAAACTATGGCATAAGGGAACATCAAGCAGATAAGAGGCAATCCGTAATTTCGATTAAGACATTAATGAGCGAGCGACGGTTGCTTTGTAACGCTTGCAGTTAGCCACTGATTCTTTCCAAACCACTTATTGTTTAATTTGCAATTTCCAACTTGTTGTGTAATGTATATGTCCAATGGCCGATGAGCACCGATACATTTTATCTATAATTTCTCTTCATTATTTATCTTCATATGACAAGGATTAAAAAGGATTTGTCAGTAGATTGCCGACTTGATTCATGTTGATAACTGCTAGCTAAGATTTTGAAAGTAAGATTTTGACATGATCAGTCCAATCAAAGCCACTGTACATATAACGTGATTTGACGTAATTTTAGCTGTGGCCAATGACCTTGAGCCTTCTTGGAAGGGCTCTTCTAATGTAACTCTAGCAGGACCCAAAGGGCTTAAATGTTCGATGTCTACCCTTACTAAGGACTTAGATTTGGCCTGTGAAGTAGTGTCCCCATGAGTGACAGAACACTGAGCCAATCATGGCGCAATGCTCCTATTTTCTGCTGGCTTGCCCCACCACCACAGAAAGCACTGAGCTAGGCTGAAACACCTGAATTTTGGAGCTGCTTACTCAAGAAAACAAAAAAGAGACAATGTTTGTATGCGGCTTTATTAACTCAATGATATATATATATATATATATTATTTTACATTGTTTGCAAACTGATATGTGACACGTACTAATGCCAAAATAACATGCAAAATAGGCAAGCCCCACAAAAAATGTGGAGCCCCACCTGCCATGAATGATGGGTTGCCACTGGTAGAGAGAGACCTGACGCTCCCCAACCAACCTGACAGAGCTTGAAAGGATCTGCAGAGAAGAATGGGAGAAACTCCCCAAATACAGGTGTGCCAAGCTTGTAGCGTCATACCCAAGAAGCCTCTAGGCTGTAATTGCTGCCAAAGGTGCTTCAACAAAGTACTGAGTAAAAGGTTTGAATACATATGTAAATGTGATATTTATATTTTATATTTGTAATTCATTTGCAAAATATTCTAAAATCTGTTTTTGCCTTGTCATTATTTTTTCTTTTTTTATTTACCTAGGCAAGTCAGTTAAGAACACATTCTTATTTACAATGACAGCCTAGGAACAGTTGGCAAACTGCCTTGTTCAGGGGCAGAACGACAGAGTTGTCAGCTCTGGGATTCAATCTAGCAACCTTCCGGTTACTGGCCCAACACTCTAACCACTAGGCTACCTGCCACCCCAATATTATGTGGTATTGTGTGTTAGATTGATGAGGGAAAAAACAATTGAATAAATGTTAGAATAAGTATGTAACGTAATTGTATTTATTTTTTAAGTCAAGGGGTCTGAATACTTTCCGAATACACTGTATATCTCACTCGTTTTACTTTGTAAAACAATATTTGGAAGTTTATCAAATATTTTGTTAGGCTAGAGCAGACAGATTAGAGACTTCTCTTTTCAGCAGGAGCCATTTGGTTTCCAACCTGTTTTCCCGCAAATGTATTTGAAATATTGCGAAAGGCCTGTTTTGTCTGCATGCTGTTCACTGACAGATTTGCTGCATGTTCCTGACTCTAGGCTATGTTGTCATGTTCTGACCATCGTTCGTGTGTGTTTTCCTTGTTTTAGTGTTGGTCAAGACGTGAGCTGGGTGGGCATTCTATGTTGTGTGTCTGGTTTGTCTATTTCTATGTTTGGCCTGATATGGTTCTCAATCAAAGGCAGGTGTTAGTCATTGTCTCTGATTGGGAACCATATTTAGGTAGCCTGTTTTGTGTTGGGTTTTGTGGGTGATTGTTCCTGTCTTTGTGTTTGTGGCACCAGATAGGACTGTTTTGGTTTTTTCACGTTTCTTGTTTTGTAGATTGTTGTACTTTCATCTTTATTAAAGATGCACAAAACGAACCACGCTGCGTTTTGATCCGCCTCGCTTTCCCCAGAAGAAAACCGTTACAGAATCACCCACCAACCAAGGACCAAGCGGCGTGGTAAACAGAGGCAGCAGCATCAGCAGCAGCAGGAGAAGCGACAGGTGCAGGAGCAGCAGCAAAGGCAGCAGCAGGAGAAGCAACAGAGGCAGCAGCAGCAGCAGCAGCAGTGGGAGAGGCTGCACCATTTGGAGAAATGGACTTGGGAGGAGATCCTTGACGGGAAAGGACCCTGGGCAGAGCCAGGGGAATATTGCCGCCCCAAAGTCGAGCTGGAGGCAGTGAAAGCAGAGAGGCGGCATTATGAGGAGCTAGCACGGCAGAGCGGCTGGAATCCCGAGAGGCACCCCCAAAAATGTATTGGGGGGGGTACAGGGAGAGTGTGGCAGAGTCAGGAGCCAGACCTGAGCCAACTCCCCCTGTTTACCGTAAGGAGCCATGGATGTTATCGGAGCTATCGGCGAAGCTGAGGGCTGAGTCTGAGAGGGTCGAGGAGTTATTGGACAGAATGGAGGAGAGTGAACGGATGGGAGATGAGGAGACACTCGAGGTGTTAATAGAATTGGGGGAGTGTGAAGAGAGAGAGCAGTTGATTTGGCGTAGTATGCAAGACATTCGCCCTGAGGTGTGTGTCCCCAGCCCGGTACCACCAGTGCCGGCACCCCGCACCAGGCTGTCTCTCTGTCCCATCAACACAGGTGCTCCCGCCTGTCCGGCGCTACCAGAGTTTCCGCCCCCCAGTCCAGAGGCGCCAGAGCCCCCCAGTCCAGAGGCGCCAGAGCTTCTCTGTCCAGCGCTGCCAGAGTCTCCCGCCTGTCCGGTGCTGCCAGAGCTCCTGCCCCTCAGTCCAGATGCGCCAGAGCCCCTCAGTCCAGAGGCGCCAGAGCCCCTCAGTCCAGCGCGGCCAGAGCCTTCCTCCTCTCCAGCGCAGCCGGAGTCTCCCGCCTGTCCGGCGCTGCCAGAGCTCCCGCCCCTCATTCCAGAGGCGCCAGAGCCCCTCATTCCAGAGGCGCCAGAGCTCCTCAGTCCAGCACTGCCAGGAGCCGCCAGTCAGCCAGGAGCCGCCAGTGCCGCCAGTCTGCCCAGCGCCGGCAGTCTGCCCAGCGCCGCCAGTGCCGCCAGTCTGCCCAGCGCCGCCAGCGCTGCCGGTCTGCCCAGCGCCGCCAGTCTGCCCAGCGCCGCCAGTCTGCCCAGCGCCGCCAATGCCGCCAGTCTGCCCAGCGCCGCCAGTGCCGCCAGTCTGCCCAGCGCCGCCAGTCTGCCCAGCGCCGCCAGTGCCGCCAGTGAGCCAGGAGCCGCCAGTCAGCCAGGAGCCGCCAGTCAGCCAGGAGCCGCGAGTGCCGCCAGTCAGCCAGGAACTGCCAGTCAGCCAGGATCTGCCAGAACTGCCAGTCAGCCAGGATCTGCCAGAGCCGCCAGTCGGCCAGGATCTGCCAGAACTGCCAGTCAGCCAGGATCCGCCATTCAGCCAGGATCCGCCAGTCAGCCAGGATCTGCCAGAGCTGCCAGTCAGCCAGGATCTGCCGGAGCCGCCATTCAGCCAGGATCCGCCAGTCAGCCAGGATCTGCCAGAGCCGCCAGTCAGCCAGGATCTGCCGGAACCGCCAGTCAGCCAGGATCTGCCGGAACCGCCAGTCAGCCAGGATCTGCCGGAACCGCCAGTCAGCCAGGATCTGCCAGAACCACCAGCCAGCCAGGATCTGCTAGATTCATCAACCTTCCTGAGCTTCCCCTCAGTCCTGAGCTGCCCCTCAGTCCTGAGCTGCCCCTCAGTCCGGAGCTGCCCCTCAGTCCGGAGCTGCCCCTCAGTCCTGTGGGGCCCGTTGTTAGGGTTCCTAGGCCAAGGTTAGCAGCGAGGGTCGCCACTCAAGGGACGCTAAGGAGGTGGACTAAGACAATTATGGAGTGGGGTCCACGTCCAGCGCCAGAGCCGCCACTGCGGACAGATGCCCACCCATACCCTCCCCTTAGGTTGTGCGTTCGGAGTTACTGTCACGTTCTGACCATCGTTCGTGTGTGTTTTCCTTGTTTTAGTGTTGGTCAAGACGTGAGCTGGGTGGGCATTCTATGTTGTGTGTCTGGTTTGCCTATTTCTATGTTTGGCCTGATATGGTTCTCAATCAGAGGCAGGTGTTAGTCATTGTCTCTGATTGGGAACCATATTTAGGTAGCCTGTTTTGTGTTGGGTTTTGTGGGTGATTGTTCCTGTCTTTGTGTTTGTGGCACCAGATAGGACTGTTTTGGTTTTTTCTTGTTTTGTAGATTGTTGTACTTTCATCTTTATTAAAGATGCACAAAACTAACCACGCTGCGTTTTGGTCCGCCTCTCTTTCCCCAGAAGAAAACTGTTACATATGTATTGTTATTGGGCTACACACAATCCACAGCTAGGCTATTTTTTAAAAGACGCTATTGACCACTGTGGCTAAATGACGGGCATTTTCATGGTGTAGTAGGCTATTCTGAATTATTTCATTATTTTCATTGAACAGACAGCAGTTATTCTATAACTTTGGCAAATGTATTTCAATTTATCAGGGGCAGTGGTGGAAAAATCCCACAATTGTCATACTTGAGTAAAAGTAAAGATACCTTAATAGAAAATGACTCAAGTGAAAGTCACCCAGTAAAATACTACTTGAGTGAAAGTCTAAAAGTATGTGGTTTTAAATATACTTAAGTATCAAAAGTAAATGTAATTGCAAAAATGTGTACATTATTTTCTTTAGGAATGCAGTGAAGTAAAAGTAAAGGTTGTCAAACATATACATAGTAAAGTACTGATACTCCAAAAACTACTTAACTTCTTATGGCTGGGGGGGGCAGTATTGAGTAGCTTGGATGAATAAGGTGCCCAGAGTAAACTGCCTGCTACTCAGGCCCAGAAGCTAAGATATGCATATTATTAGTTGGATAGAAGACAATCTGAAGTTTCTAAAACGGGTTTGAATGATGTCTGTGAGTATAACATAACTCATATGGCAGGCAAAAACCTGAGAAAAAAATCCAACCAGGAAGTGGAAAATCTGAGGTTTGTAGTTTTTCAACTCTTTGCCTATCCAAGATAGTATACATGTTGTCTGATTGCACTTCCTAAGGCTTCCACTAGATGTCAACAGTCTTTAGGACTTTGTTTGAGGCTTCTACTGTGAAGGAAGAGAGAATGAGAGCTGTTTCAACCAGAGGTCTGGCAGAATGCCATGAGCTCAGTCTCGCGTGCTCCCGTGAGAGCGACCTGCGTTCCATTGCATTTCTAAAAACAAAGGAATTGTCCGGTTGGAACATTATTGAAGATTTATGTTAAAAACATCCTAAAGATTAATTCTATACATCGTTTGACATGTTTCTACGAACTGTAATGGAACTTTTTGACTTTTCGTCTGGACCTAGTGCTCATGCGTCATGAATTTGTGAACTAAACGCACGAACATAAAGGAGGTATTTGGACATAAATTATGGACTTTACAAAACAAACATTTATTGTGGAACTGGGATTCCTGCGAGTGCATTCTGATGAAGATCATCAAAGGTAAATTAATATTTATAATGCTATTTCTGACTAATGTTGACTCCACAACATGGTGGGTATCTGTATGGCTTGTTTTTGTGTCTGAGCGCTATACTCAGATTATTGCATGGTGTTGGCTTTTTCCATAAAGTTTTTTTGAAATCTGACACAGCGATTGCATTAACAAGAAGTATATCTATAATTCCACGTGTAACACTTGTATCTTTTATCAATGTTTATTATGAGTATTTCTGTAAATGAATGTGGCTCTCTGCAAAATCACAGGATGTTTTGGAAGCAAAACATTACTGAACATAACGCTCCAATGTAAACTGAGATTTTTGGATATAAATATGAACTTTATCGAGCAAAACATACATGTATTGTGTAACATGAAGTCCTATGAGTGTTATCTGATGAACATCATCTCTATTTCTGCTTTTTGTGACTCTTCTCTTTGGCTGGAAAAATTGCTGTTTTTCTGTGACTAGGTGCTGACCTAACATAATCATATGGTTTGCTTTCGTCATAAAGCCTTTTTGGGACTAACAACACCTTTATCTTTTAAATGGTGTATAATACATGTATGTTTGAGGAATTTTAATTATGAGATTTCTGTTGTTTGAATTTGGCGCCCTGCACTTTCACTGGCTATTGTCAGATCGATCCTGTTAACGGGATTTCAGTCGTAAGAAGTTTAAATAGTACTTATAAGTATTTTTTCTTAGGTACTTTTTACACCACTGATCATGGGTGCCTGTCACGACTTCCGCCGAAGTTGGTGCCTCTTCTTGTTCGGGCGGCGTTCGGTGGTCGTCCTCACCGGCTTTCTCGCTGCCACAGATCCATGTTTCTTTTTTAAAATTTGTTATGTCTTGATTGTACACACCTGGTTCCCATTACGTTATTATTATTTCCCTATTTAACCCTCTGGTTCTCATTATGTTTTGTGCGTGATTGTTCCTGGTCTTGTGTTAGTATTTTGTGTTAGGGATTGTTATCCTTGCATGTATTTATTTGGCCGAGTAAAGTACGTTATTTTACTCAGTTCTGTGTCCTGCGCCTGACTCCGTCCTCACCTCTGCACAACTGACACATGACAGTGCCTCAGCTCCTCCAGACCCCTTTGCGCTATGATTAACGAAGAGGGAACTCGAATGAACTTTGAACGCTTTTATTATATGTTTTACATCGCAAAAAGTTACTTATTTTTCATGACACAAGAGGTACCGGATCCGGCCAAATACGTTCCGGAATAAAACAGTCCAAAACGGAGGTGATCCTGTTCCGGCTAAAATTAAGCACTGGTAGGCCTTCGACTTCAATTATATGCAGGGAGAACAGTTTACTTTAAAGGGGCTATCCACATTATTCAAATGATTATATTTTGGGACGACTTGAAGTTAAGAGTTCAAAAGAGAGGAGAGAGTTTCAGAAAGTTTATGTTTTTGTTAAACAGTAAGGTAACACATGGAATGCCTGGAAACAGATTATAGAGCGTTTCAATTTTAATGTACCAGTGTAAGTAACTTACAGCCTCAGTTACCAGTGGGTCTATCTGTGTGGCTATCCAAACTGCACTCTGAAATGTGTATAGATCAAGACAGACTGCAGAATATAATTGAAATAGAAAATAAAGACAGTTACGTAAACGCTGTTAGGGAAAAGTGTTTAAGACTGATTGATGTACGCTATAATAACAGTAGCCTATATAGTGATAATAGGCCCAAGAGGTAGCCTAGAGAAGAAGCGAAGTAAAACAAACACGTGACACGTATCAATAGTTGTAGCCTATATGCATAATGTTTAGTTAGTCAGTGGTTGATCGTGTAACCCAATAGCTATTTGGAATCGCTTACCAATTTCCCAGGGGAGTAGAAATCACAGCTTCTTGCGCTGTCAAACCGGGGGAGAGGATTCTTGTGTCCACATAACTTTCTCTCTTCCTTGAGCGAAAACTCTTCCTAGTTTCTCTTTATTCTTCTTCCTTCTTCCTGAGTTTCCACACTTTTTTTCATTCCCGGTTCCTTTATCTCAACTTCTCGCTCACTGTAACGGGAGAAGGGTGTTGAACTGCAAGATTATGGGAAGCTTGTTTACGCGGCTTTGAAGTTACAACCAGTGGCAAATGTACTTTAGTAGCCTAATGTTATAGCTGGTTAGTAGCCGAGCATCTCCAAGAAATCCACGAATTCTTGCGCCAAAACAATCGAAACAAAAGCGTAAACCTTCAGGAATTTCACGGCTTTTCAGTAGGGACACAGAGAGGAGGGGTGGAGAGAGACGGGCTGAATAAGTAACGAAAATTGCCAGGTGTCATATTTCAGTTTTCTAACAGACTACTGAAATTCAAATGGTAGAAGAAAGTAGGATTTGATTCTGTAAGTTTTAATTCTGATTGATAGGGAGATGATTACTAAGAATACAATTCACGATGTTAGTAAGCCTAAATAAAGTTATGTTCCCCCTTGTGTTAGTAGTATTTGGGACTAGTATTCTGCCAGCAGCACAAATAATAACGTCACTCTGTATGGTAATCAGTAATCCTTAAAAATAAAAGCCTGCATTTCTAAACCTTGCAATGTGGATAACTCATTCAAAAGATATTACATTAGAATCCATTTGTATTGTGCTTATAAGCAAATGCAATACATAATTTATGGAAACAATTACAAATGTGCTTCTAAAAACATTTTAAGATCACTATCAAAAAGTCTATGTTCAGACTGGTATGTTCACAATATTGGGTTGTAGAGCAAAAATGATTATGTGCAGATGTAAAAGTGGGGCTGGGAATACTCAGTGAAGGCTGTAGAATCTATATGGGGTTATTTCTTGGACTGCGGTCTAAATACCCAGCAGCACTCCACTCCACCTATTCCATTGGTCCCAATGCAATACACTGTAGGCCTATAAAAGACACATTGGCTTGTGGAGAAAAAACTATTCTATGTGCCGGGTAAAAGTGGGGTTGGGATTACTCATTAGGGTCTGTAGAATCTATGTATGGTGTTATTTCATGGGGGACTGTGATCTAAATACCCTGCAGCACTGTCTACTTCGCCCATTCCATTGGCCACAATGCAATATACTGTATTTGAATCACCAAAGACATTTTGGGCTGTATATTAAGTATTGGTCTGAAAATAGTAAAGATTAACCCTGTCAACAACCCTAAGTATTTCAACTACTTAAAATAAACAGTGCAGGTTGAACCACATTAATTTACTACATTCACCAATTTCATAAAATGTCAGTTAATTCAAGGTCTAACACACTATGATACATTCATTTCAGTCCCCACTTTTCATGAAATGTATCGGCTTAGAAATTCATTTGACATACTCTATGATGCATTCATTGATTTCAATCACCCATTCCATGAAATGTGTCAATTAAAAATGCCTGCTCTGACACTATGATACACTCAGTCATTTGAATCACTCATTGAATAAATCCATAAAATGAGTGATGGGCACTGATATGGAACATGTTGAGTCAGGTCAAAAAGTATTGTCACGCTTCATAAAGATTAGCAAAAAAAGAATAAAATAAATAATCCAAATATTGAGCTATATTGTATACAAAATAAATGGGACAGTTATTTTATGCTAATACAATTGCTCAGATAAAGAGATAATTTTGTTTTTCTTCAAAAAAAGATAGGGGTCAACATTTTTGACACTTGTTTTCAATACGTCACCTTGCGAGCATAATGGAGACTTTTTTTTAGAAAATGTTTTATGAGATTGGAGAACACATTGGGGGGAAATCTTAAACCATTCCCCAATAAAAAAATATCATTTTCAAAAACATTTGACCATACAATATATCTCTATTTGTATTAGTTATTTTTAAAAGTATTTTTTTGCTCATCTTTATAAAGGGTGCCAATCATTTTGATATCAGTTGCATTTTTCGATTCGATATTGAAATCAAATCGGTTTGTAGAATATACATTGCAACTGTGTGACCGTTCACTTTTCTGTAAAGTCCAGACAACTACTTGCAGAATTCCCATTGGGCCAGGTGTGTTCTGGTGGCATTAACCTACATAACCAGTTTTAATACAATGGGAAGGCCACCCACAGTTGATGGCCCACCAGCAGGCAATTAAGTATGGTAGGCAGCATGTTTAAAATATATATATATATATATATATATAATATATATATTTTTTTTAAATTGTTTTTTAATTTTAAGTATGGTAAGCAGCCTGTGAGAATTTCTGTGAGAGGTTTGCTTTGTGCATGCAGGAACAGGCATGTATGCCTTTTTACACAGTTTAAGAAGAATAAACCAATATCATGATATGCCTTATCGATATCAAACAATATTAATATCATATCTAACTATCCATATCAGTTCCCACCACTACATTAAGTGAATAACACATTTATATTTAAATATCATTGAATTATTAATCCTATAGATTCATTTGATTAGTCTGCTGTGTCATTCAAGCTTAAAATCTTAAATTCTTTCAAATAAGTCATTTCCTCACCGATAACTCAGGGAAAATAGTCTCCCTTGCCTTTGTGAAAAAGCATATTCAAATTTCCCTTTAATAAGCCTGCTTTAGAGAACAAGCACTCATAAACACCACAACTGCTACCCTCTGACTGTTTTCTTAAATGGGGGCACTGATGACAAAAAATCCAGAAAATCACTTTGTAGGACTTTTAATGAATTTATTTGCAAATTATGGTGGAAAATAAGTATTTGGTCACCTACAAACAAGCAAGATTTCTGGCTCTCACAGACCTGTAACTTCTTCTTTAAGAGGCTCCTCTGTCCTCCACTCGTTACCTTTATTAATGGCACCTGTTTGAACTTATCAGTATAAAAGACTCCTGTCCACAACCTCAAACAGTCACACTCCAAACTCCACTATGGCCAAGACCAAAGAGCTGTCAAAGGACACCAGAAACAAAATTGTAGACCTGCACCAGGCTGGGAAGACTGAATCTGCAATAGGTAAGCAGCTTGGTTTGAAGAAATCAACTGTGGGAGCAATTATTAGGAAATTGAAGACATACAAGACCACTGATAATCTCCCTCGATCTGGGGCTCCATGCAAGATCTCACCCCATGGGGTCAAAATGATCACAAGAAAGGTGAGCAAAAATCCCAGAACCACACAGGGGGACCTAGTGAATGACCTGCAGAGAGCTGGGACCTAAGAAACAAAGCCTACCATCGGTAACACACTACGCCGCCAGGGACTCAAATCCTGCAGTGCCAGACGTGTCCCCCTGCTTAAGCCAGTACATGTCCAGGCCCATCTGAAGTTTGCTAGAGAGCATTTGGATGATCCAGAAGAAGATTGGGAGAATGTCATATGGTCAGATGAAACCAAAATATAACTTTTTGGTAAATACTCAACTCGTGTTTGGAGGACAAAGAATGCTGAGTTGCATCCAAAGAACACCATACCTACTGTGAAGCATGGGGGTAGAAACATCATGCTTTGGGGCTGTTTTTCTGCAAAGGGACCAGGACGACTGATCCGTGTAAAGGAAAGAATGAATGGGGCCATGTATCGTGAGATTTTGAGTGAAAACCTCCTTCCATCAGCAAGGGCATTGAAGATGAAACGTGGCTGGGTCTTTCAGCATGACAATGATCCCAAACACACCACCCGGGCAACGAAGGAGTGGCTTCGTAAGAAGCATTTCAAGGTCCTGGAGTGGCCTAGCCAGACTCCAGATCTCAACCCCATAGAACATCTTTGGAGGGAGTTGAAAGTCCGTGTTGCCCAGCAACAGCCCCAAAACATCACTGCTCTAGAGGAGATCTGCATGGAGGAATGGGCCAAAATACCAGCAACAGTGTGTGAAAACCTTGTGAAGACTTACAGAAAACGTTTGACCTCTGTTATTGCCAACAAAGGGTATATAACAAACTATTGAGAAACTTTTGTTATTGACCAAATACTTATTTTCCACCATAATTTGCAAATAAATTCATAAAAAATCCTACAATGTGATTTTCTGGATTATTTTTCTACTTTTGTCTGTCATAGTTGAAGTGTACCTATGATGAAAATTATAGGCCTGTCTCATCTTTTTAAGTGGGAGAACTTGCACAATTGGTGGCTGACTAAATACTTTTTTGCCCTTCTGTATATAGCCGGAAGCAGGCCGTTCGACACAGTCCCCCTCCAAAACCAAATCAAATCAAAATAAAATGTATTTGTCACATACACATGGTTAGCAGATGTTAATGCGAGTGTAGCGAAATGCTTGTATTTCTAGTTCCGACAATGCAGTAATAACCAACGAGTAATCTAACCTAACAATTCCGAAACGACTACCTTATACACAAGTGTAAAGGGATAAAGAATATGTACATAAAGATACATGAATGAGTGATGGTACAGAACGGCATAGGCAAGATGCAGTAGATGGTATCGAGTACAGTATATACATATGAGATGAGTAATGTAGGGTATTAAACATTATATTAAGTAGCATTGTTTAAAGCGGCTAGTGATATATTTTACATCAATTTCCATTATTAAAGTGGCTGGAGTTGAGTCAGTGTGTTGGCAGCAGCCACTCAATGTTAGTGGTGGCTGTTTAACAGTCTGATGGCCTTGAGATAGAAGCTGTTTTTCAGTCTCTCGGTCCCTGCTTTGATGCACCTGTACTGACCTCGCCTTCTGGATGATAGTGGGGTGAACAGGCAGTGGCTCGGGTGGTTGTTGTCCTTGATGATCTTTATGGCCTTCCTGTGACATCGGGTGGTTTCGGTGTCCTGGAGGGCAGGTAGTTTGCCCCCGGTGATGCGTTGTGCAGACCTCACTACCCTCTGGAGAGCCTTACGGTAGTGGGCGGAGCAGTTGCCCTACTAGGCGGTGATACAGCCCGACAGGATGCGATTGTGCATCTGTAGAAGTTTGTGAGAGCTTTTGGTGACAAGCCAAATTACTTCAGCCTCCTGAGGTTGAAGAGGCGCTGCTGCGCCTTCTTCACGACGCTGTCTGTGTGGGTGGACCAATTCAGTTTGTCCGTGATGTGTACGCCGAGGAACTTAACTTACTACCCTCTCCACGACTGTCCCATCGATGTGGATAGGGGGGGTGCTCTCTACTAACCATATTTGGTTAGTAGAGACCCTACTGAGTATCTGCCACCCCACGTTAGCTGAGACAGGTAGAAACGTTTTCTCTCTTCAAGCCAATATGTATCCCATGTACAGCACAGGAGGTTGGTGGCACCTTAATTGGGGAGAACGGGCTGGTGGTAATGACTGGAATGAGTAGGCGGGATGGTAACAAATATATCAAACACATGGTTTCCAGGTGTTTGATGCCATTCCATTTGCTCCATTCCAGCCATTATTATGGGCCGTTCTCCCCCCAGCAGCCTCCTGTGATGTACAGTCTATTACAAGGTATTGCATTGGTGGGCTATGGAGGGTGTGGGGAATGAAGGGGCCCTGTGAAAAGCCAGCAGCAGGCTGTGCGACACAGTCCCTCTCAAAAACAAACCATATTTGGTTAGTAGAGACCATACTGAGTATTTTCCATCCCACTCAGCTGAGACAGGTAAAAAGGTTCTCTCTACAGCCCAATATTCTCAACATACCAGTGTCAACATAGTTTTTTGTCATTATTGGTCTTCCCAAAAAAATCTTAACCATATTTTACAATTGTTTTCATAAATTACTTATTGCCTTTTCTTGTTGACACATTAAAAGTCACCACTTATTAAAATAATATTTATTTTGCAATGTTTTTATTTTGAAGGTTTCCTCATTACCATCATGATGTCATAATTTGTGCTGGTGGCAGAATACTAATCAAGAAGTCACGCCAGAAAGTCCAACAAATTGATATGTATTTATTTAACTAGAAAGTCAGTTAAGAACAAATTGTTATTTACAATGACATTCTACTCCAGCCAAACCACACTGGGCCAATTGTGTGCCGCCCTATGGGACTCCCAATCACAGGCAGATGTAATACAGCCTGGATTTGAACCAGGTACTGTAGTGATATCTCTTGCACTGAGATGCAGTGCCTTATACTGCTGCGCCACTCAATATTTGACAGAGGTACTCAACAACACACTCAGAAAAAAATATTGAAACTACAGCTATGGCCTAGGCCTACTGTAGCCCCAAAATAGTTTGACATTTTAGGTAGGATATTTACTGTAGGCCTACTATTAACAATTACATATGCATTGTGAAAGTTTGCCTCCATCTAGTTTTTGAAATTAACCTCCGACTTGCTATGAGTTCTCCTTCGAGTCGCTATGCGTCGATACTACAAAAATGTAAATTCTTAAGCCCTTACCATGTACAGTGTCTTGCAAAAGTATTATTTGGATTTCATGTAATGGACATACAGAAAATAGTCAAAATTGGTGGAGTGAAATGAAAAAAATTACTTGTTTCCAAATATTCAAAAAAAACAAACAAAAATGAAAAGTGGTGCGTACATATGTATTCACCCCCTTTGCTATGAAGCCTCTACATCAGAGAGGCAACAAAGAGACCAAAGATAACCCTGAAGGAGCTGCAAAGCTCCACAGTGGAGATACTCCTATCTGTCCATAGGACCACTTTAAGCCGTACACTCCACAGAGCTGGGCTTTACAGAAGAGTGGCCAGAAAAAAAGCCATTGCTTAAAGAAAATAAATGTTTATTTTATTTATTTCACCTTTATTTAACCAGGTAGGATAGTTGAGAACAAGTTCTCATTTGCAACTGCGACCTGGCCAAGATAAAGCTTAGCAATTTGACACAACACAGAGTTACACATGGAATAAAGAAAACATACAGTCAATAATACATTTGAACAAAAGAAAACAAAAAGTCTATATACAGTGAGTGCAAATTAGGTAAGTTAAGGAAATAAATAGGCCATGGTGGTGAAGTAATTACAATATAGGAATTAAAGACTGGAATGGTAGATTGGGAGAAGGTGAATGTGCAGGTAGAGATACTGGGGTGCAAAGGAGCAAAATAAATAAATACCAGTATGGGGATGAGGTAGGTAGATAGATGGGCTATGTACAGGTGCAGTGATCTGTAAGTTGCTCTGACAGCTGGTGCTTAAAGCTAGTGAGGGAGATGTGAGTCTCCAGCTTCAGAGATTTTTGCAATTCGTTCCAGTCATGGGCAGCAGAGAACTGGAAGGAAAGACGACCAAAGGAGGAATTGGCTTTGTGGGTGACCAGTGAGATATACCTGCTGGAGTGCGTGCTACGAGTGTGTGCTGCTATGGTGACCAGTGAGCTGAGATAAGGCGGGGCTTTACCTAGCAGAGACTTGTACATAACCTGTAGCCAGTGGGTTTGGCGACGAGTATGAAGCGAGGGCCAACAAACGAGAGCGTACAGGTCGCAATGGTGGGTAGTGTATGGGGCTTTGGTGACAAAACGGATGGCACTGTGATAGACTGCATCCAGTTTGTTGAGTAGAGTGTTGGAGGCTATTTTATAGATGACATCACCGAAGTCGAGGATCGGTAGGATGGTCAGTTTTACGAGGGTATGTTTGGCAGCATGAGTGAAGGATGCTTTGTTGCAATATAGGAAGCCGATTCTAGATTTAATTTTGGATTGGAGAAGCTTAATGTGAGTCTGGAAGGAGAGTTTACAGTCTAACCAGACACCCAGGTATTTGTAGTTGTCCACATATTCTAAGTCGTAGCCGTCCAGAGTAGTGATGCTGGACGGTCGAGCAGGTGCGGGCAGTGATCGATTGAATAGCATGCATTTAGTTTTACTTGCGTTTAAGAGCAGTTGGAGGCCACGGAAGGAGAGTTGCATGGCATTGAAGCTCGTCTGGAAGTTAGTTAACACAGTGTCCAAGGAGGGGCCAGAGGTATACAGAATGGTGTCGTCTGCGTAGAGGTGGATCAGAGAATCACCAGCAGCAAGAGCAACATCATTGATTTATACAGAAAAGAAAGTCGGCCCGAGAATTGAACCCTGTGGCACACCCATAGAGACTGTCAGAGGTCCGGACAACAGGCTCTCCGATTTGACACACTGAACTCTATCAGAGAGGTAGTTGGTAAACTAGGCGAGGCAATCATTTGAGAAACCAAGGCTGTCGAGTCTGCCAATAAGAATGTTGTGATTGACAGAGTCGAAAGCCTTGGCCAGGTCGATGAATACGGCTGCACAGTAATGTCTCTTATCGATGGCGGTTATGATGTCGTTTAGAACCTTGAGCGTGGCTGAGGTGCACCCATGACCAGCTCTGAAACCAGATTGCATAGCGGAGAAGGTATGGTGGGATTCGAAATGGTCAGTAATCTGTTTTAACTTGGCTTTCGAAGACCTTAGAAAGACAGGGTAGGATAGATATAGGTCTGTAGCAGTTTGGGTCTAGAGTGTCACCCCCTTTGAAGAGGGGGATGACCGCGGCAGCTTTCCAGTCTTTGGGAATCTCAGACGATACGAAAGAGAGGTTGAACAGGCTAGTAATAGGGGTTGCAACAATTTCGTCAGATCATTTTAGAAAGAGAGGGTCCAGATTGTCTAGCCCGGCTGATTTGTAGGGGTCCAGATTTTGCAGCTCTTTCAGAACATCAGCTATCTGGATTTGGGTAAAGGAGAAATGGTGGGGGCTTCTGCAGGTTGCTGTGGAGGGTGCCAGGCAGTTGACCGGGGTAGGGGTAGCCATGTGGAAAGCATGGCCAGCCGTAGAGAGATGCTTATTGAAATTCTCAATTATAGTGGTCTGGAGTGAACCAAGGACTATATCTATTCCTAGTTCTATAAGTTTTGAGAGGGGCATGCTTATTTAAGATGCGAGGAAGGCACTTTTAAAGAATAGCCAGGCATCATCTACTGACAGGATGAGGTCAATGTCATTCCAGGATACCCCGGCCAGGTCGATTTGAAAGGCCTGCTCGCAGAAGTGTTTCAGGGAGCGTTTGACAGTGATGAAGGGTGGTCGTTTGGTCGCAGACCCATTACGGATGCAGGCAATGAGGCAGTGATCGCTGATATCTTGATTGAAAACAGCAGAGGTATATTTGGAGGGCGAATTGGTTAGGATGACATCTATGAGGGTGCCCGTGTTTACTGATTTGGGGTTGTACCTGGTAGGTTCATTGATAATTTGTGTGAGATTGAGGGCATCAAGCTTAGTTAAAGGCATGTGGGAGACTCCCCAAACATATGGAAGAAGGTACTCTGGTCAGATGAGACTAAAATTGAGCTTTTTGGCCATCAAGGAAAGCGCTATGTCTGGCGCAAATCCAACAACTCTCATCACCCCGAGAACATCATCTCCACAGTGAAGCATGGTGGTGGCAGCATCATGCTGTGGGGATGTTTTACACCGGCAGGAACTGGGAAACTGGTCAGAGTTGAAGGAATGATGGACGGTGCTAAATACAGGGAAATCCTTGAGGGAAACCTGTTTCAGTCTTCCAGAGATTTGAGACCTAAACACTCGAGTGGTTTAAGGGGAAACATTTAAATGTCTTGGAATGGCCTAGTCAAAGCCCAGACCTCAATCCAATTGAGAATCTGTGGTATGACTTAAATATTGCTGTACACCAGCGGAACTCATCCAACTTGAAGGAGCTGGAGCAGTTTTGCCTTGAAGAATGGGAAAAAATCCCAGTGGCTAGATGTGCCAAGCTTATAGAGAAATCCCCCAAGAGACTTGCAGCTGTAATTGCTGCAAAAGGTGGCTCTACAAAGTATTGACTTTGGGGGGTGAATAGTTATGCACGCTCAAGTTCTGTTTTTTTGTCTTATTTCTTGTTTGTTTCACAATAAAAAATATTTTGCATCTTCAAAGTGGTAGTCATTTTGTGTAAGTCAAATGATACAAACCCCCAAAAAATCCATTCTAAATCCAGTTTGTCAGGCAACAAAATAGGAAAAATGCCAGGGGAGGTGTATACTTTCGCAAGCTACTGTACCTATGTTTGGCCCCTGTTGCGTACCTTTCTTTGTTTGCTGAAAAACCATACTTTTTGATAAAACGTTAATAAAATACAACCACCTACTGTTTCCTCATTGCTTTCGCTTTAAGATTGCAACTCAGCGCAAATGCCCAATTGAATCTCAACAAGGAATCAGTCCATGGTTGTATTTGATTAACCTTTTATTAATAAGTATCCCACTGGGCAAAAATGTCCATTCAACGTCTAGTTTTGATTTATATTCGGTTGAGTTGTCAACTAGCGTGAATTCTACATGAAATCAACAACAAATGTCACCATTTCATTTAATTTAGGTTGAAAGCTGGGTGAGCATTTTTTTAAATGTCCTTACATTGATTACTTTTTCCAAATCCAATCAGTTAATTCACATCGCTTAGATTTATTTGGTTGAAATGATGTGGAAACAACATTGATTCAACCAGTTTTTGCCGGGTTGGATGAATTTCAGAAAAAAATTGGGTCAAAATTGAATTAGCATTAAAAAATATAATTAAAAAATACAAATCTGTCTGTTATATGCCACATTGCTCGTAAAAATACAGCCCTGGGTTCAATTCCAGGCTGTGTCACAGCCGACTGTGACTGAGAGACTCATGAGGTGGGTTAGGGAAGGGTTTGGCTGGCTGGGATTTCCTTGTCCCATTGCACTCTAGTGACTCCTTGTGGCAGGCTGGGCACCTGCAATTTGACTCCGGTCTCCAGTTGGATGGTGTTTTCTCTGACATTGGATTAAGCAAGCAATGTGTTAAGAAGCAGTGTGGCTTGGCAGGGTTGTGTTTCGGAGGACACACGGCTCTCGACCTTCGCCTCTCCCGAGTCCTTAGGGGAGTTGCAGCGATGGGACAAGACTGTAACTACCAATTGGGGAGAAAAAGGGGTAAAAGTATAAAAAAGACATTCTGAAATTTCCGACATGCTAACTGGTACATAGCACGTGTATAACTACAAACAGTTAGCAAGTGTTTCCTAGTTCTGACTAGCACATGAACACGGTATAAGCTAGAGATATCTGTGTTTTTGCATGGGCTGCATCTCAATCTACTGCATCTGTCAGTATTGGCCTTCCTCATCTGCGGTGGAAGGTGGCAGAGCTACAGCGGTGTTTGTCAGACCAGGAGTCATCCTGAAAATCGGACTTCTCACAAAAACGTCTGAACGGTTTGGGCTACACACTAATATGACCCATATATGGAAAGATTAGACTCTCACAAACACGATGGTGTTCTGTGTTTTTTTTTTTTCTCCCAAAAAATGAATGGAAGTGAATAGGGAATTTCTACGTCAAAGGTATACAGGGAGTTTTCTTGTATCTCTCAGATATAGGACAGACACTTCAAAACATACTTCCTTTTGACACATTTTTTGACTATCTAGTTTTCCACATATGAATCTGTTATTCAAAGTGTTTCTATGGGCTTATAAGGCCAAATTCAATGTTTCATCAAATCAATTTGTATATCTGTCTGCTAATTAAGTCTAGTAAAGCCCCAGTGCACTACTTTTTTGTTGAACAAAAAAAGCACTAAAAATAATGAATTGCCTGTGTTATAGACTGCTATATTGGTCACTAATACAGGCCTAGTAAAGGCACAGTGCACTACCATTGTGAAAGAATTATACAAAACTTTAAAAAATATATATTATTCAGAGGGTGCAGCACCTCTACTTTCCATGTCTATGGTAATGGAGATGATTTACAATGTTTTGTGTGTGTGAACCCACACATGACACGAGAGGAACACACACAGTGCAGCCCATTTATATGCCTAAAGATATGGGCAATTCCCGAAGTCATACTCAATTCTGTGTGCTTACACTCCACTCTTGTGGCCAAACCAATACACCACAACCTCCTTTGACATTTACTTGGTATTTTCTCCTGATAAATTATCCTCTGTAAATATATGAATTATTCAATATAATATACATATAATATGATATGACTCTGTATATGACAGGTAAGATGGAAAGAGAGTGAAAGTAAGGAATGGGAGAGAGAGAGAGAAACAGAGGGAGAGTGAGTATTATGAATTCCATTTACCTCACAACCCTTTCAAGTTGCACACTCCACTCCCCATCCCCCAGAAACAGAGCCTGAGATTTTAGGCCAGGTGTACCATAAACCGTCCTCTCAATCTCTCTCTGACTTGTGTGAACTTGCCCAAATTAGTTGCTAGGGCAGTTGCTAGGTAAGTTGTTCTGGGGGTGTACACCCTTCTGACCCCCCCAGGTCACACACTTTTCTGTCTCCTTCAAGCAGTGGCAGAGAGAGCTGTAAAGCTCCTAAACCTTGGCTCTGCCCATCACATCTGGATTCGTTTCTCTGGACTAGGATGGTGTGTATGGAAGCATTTTGCTGCCAAAACTCAATTGGAAATGCAAGTGGCCAAATCAAAAATCAATAGCAAGTTTGCAAATCCTTTTCCTAAATTTGGTATGCATTTTGGGGCACAATTCTAATAGAAATGCATTTAAAAAAAAAATAATTTTCATAATTGAGTATGCATAATGTCTGCCAATTTGAAAAATAAATAACAAAGTGTGTTTGATATTTCATTTCCATGGTACTATCCAGTACAATGCTGACATTTACAAATCAAATGGAAATGCTTAAATTACAAATCATTACTGGTCCGTGTAAGTTTAGATTTCTGAGTCATTTTTTAAAATTTGTTTCTGAATTTGAAAAACAACTTTTTTTTCTCATTTATTCTGTCAAAATTGGACATGGAATAATGTAAAACAAATAACAACAAAAACTATTTAAAAAAATATGTTTTTGTTTTGTTCATACCCAGAAGTACACAACTCCTCATATAATATTCACAGGAGTGTGTTTACATGCTAGGTTGGCAGCACAAAGAAAGGATTAGTCTGTGTGACAGGAAGATACAAATAGCTAAGATGCAGAACTTATTATTGAAGTTAACATGCCAATAGAACAAACTCAACAACAACTGAATAAAGTTTGCTTGCACTAGCTGTCTAGCTAGCACTACTACTAGCTGTCTAGCTAGCACTACTACTAGCTGGCTAGCTAGCACTACGACTAGTGTTAGGGTTGCGTCAATCGAATCTGGTATCAGGATAAATATGACAATGAGTCACCGCATTGTATGCTATGTATTTTTTATTAGCTAAGCAATAAGTGGTAAATGCAATTTTCGTATATACTCTGTCACACCTCGCAGGGCAAACAGAGAACTGACTTGTTCCTGACAAAGATATTATAATATACTCTGATGACAGAAGTAGTTCCTGCTTCCGAGCCGGCCTGTCTGAAGTCTGAAGAGGAAGAGCAGGCAGGTGAGCATCCTATCTCTTGTGGGGATACCCTGATGGTGCCATGACAAACATTTGATGTTGGAAGTTTACATACACTTAGGTTGGAGTCATTAAAACTCGTTTTTCAACCACTCCACAAATTTCTTGTTAACAAACTATAGCTTTGGCAAGTCGGTTAGGACATCTACTTTGCGCATGACACAAACTTTTTTCCAACAATTGTTTACAGACAGATTGTTTCACTTAATTCACTGTATGACAATTCCAGTGGGTCAGAAGTTTACATACACTAAGATGACTGTGCCTTTAAACAGCTTGGAAAATTCCAGAAAATTATGTCATGGCTTTAGAAGCTTCTGATAGGCTAATTGACAATTTTAGTCAATTGGCAGTGTACCTGTGGATGTATTTCAAGGCCTACCTTCAAATTCAGTGCCTCTTTGCTTGACATTATGAGAAAATCAAAAGAATCAGCCAAGACCTCAGAAAACAAAATTGTTGACCTCCACAAGTCTGGTTCATCCTTGGGAGCAATTTCCAAACACCTGAAGTTACCACGTTCATCTGTACAAACAACAGTACACAAGTATAAACACCATGGGACCACGCTACCACTCAGGAAGGAGACGCGTTCTGTCTCCTAGAGATGAACGTACTTTGGAAAAGTATGAAAAGTGCAAATCCATCCCAGAACAGCAAAGGACCTTGTGAAGATGCTGGAGGAAACATGTACCAACATATCTATAACCACAGCAAAACGAGTCCAATATCAACAACCTGAAAGGCCGCACGGTAAGAAGGCACTGCCCAAAAACAAAAGTCAGGCTACGGTTTGCAGCTGCAAACGACAAAGATCGTACTTTTTGGAGAAATGTCCTCTGGTCTGATGAAACAAAAATAGAACTGTTTGGCCATAATGACCATTGTTATGTTTGGAGGGAAAAGGGGAGGCTTGCAAGCCAAAGAACAGCATCCCAACTGTGAAGCACGGGTAGCAGCATCATGTTGTGGGGGTGCTTTGCTGCAGGAGGGACTGGTGTACTTCACAAAATAGATGGCATCATGAGGAAGTTAAATTATGTGGATATATTGAAGCAACATCTCAAGACATCAGTCAGGAAGTTAAAGCTTGGTAGCAAATGGGTCTTCCAAATGAACAATGACCCCAAGCATACTTCCAAGCATACTTTGTGGAAAAATGGCTTAATGACAACAAAGTCAAGGTATTGGAGTGGCCATCACAAATCCCTGACCTCAACCCTATAGAAAATGTGTGGGCAGAACTGAAAAAGCGTGTGTGAGCAAGGAGGCCTACAAACCTGACTCAGTTACACCAGCTCTGTCAGGAGGAATGGGCCAAAATTCACCCAACTTATTGTGGGAAGCGTGTGGAAGGCTACCTGAAATGTTTGACCCAAGTTAAACAATTTAAAGGCAATGCTATCAAATACGAATTGAGTGTATGTAAATGTCTGACCCACTGGGAATGTGATGAAAGAAATCAAAGCTGAAATAAATTATTCTCTCTATTATTCTGACATTTCACTTTCTTAAAATAAAGTGGTGATCCTAACTGACCTAAAACAGGCAATTTTTACTTGGATTAAATGTCAGGAATTGTGAAAAACTGAGTTTAAATGTATTTGGCTAAGGTGTATGTAAACTTCCGACTTCAACTGTATATGACAACCAGCAGTTTTTGTAAAGGCTGTTGGCCAAAAGGTTACCTCTTGCTCCACACACACAGTCACTGTGTCAAAATAAATATACACTGAATTAGGGCTGGGCGCTGAATCAATATCAATATCAATAATTATCAAGGTAATTACTTCCCTCAATAATGATATAAAAATGTTTATATACATTTTCGATAATGTCGATATAGAATAATTAGGTGCAGCAGTCCATTTCACCACTGTGACGCAGCAGGAACCCGCGGAGAAGTGACAATATGCACGTGGAGAGGTATACGCCCACTAAAAAACACCTTGGGTGATGGAGTAGCCACTATTAAGCACGAAAAATGAGTGACGTAGGCAAAAACAGTGGCAGTGATAGCCATGGAGAAGGAGCAGCTTCCAACCAAGAAATTATTGATAAAAAGGGTTCAACTGTTTCAGTTATTTTGAAGTGGTTTGGCTTTTTGAAGTCCAACAAAGAGCAGAGCAATGTTTTTGCAAATTGTGCCGTAGACAGGTGGCTACCAAGTCTAGTAATACGACAAACCTTTTTCACAATTTGAAGCAATGTGATTACTCTTTGGAACGTGCAGAATTTTTGAGTTTGCGCCACGTTATTGATAAACGCTCCTCAAGCACCAGCCAATCTAGGGATGTTTGCCAGAAGCAGTCAACACTGACAGAGTTTATGCCCTTACAAGCAAACATCGAAAAAACACAAAGACATAAGTGCTATTGTGCATTGCATTGCTAAGGCCATGCTACCAATTAGCACAGTCGAAAAGGAAAGTTTCAAGAGGCTTATCAATTTAATTGACCTCCGGTACGTACTCCCTGGCCACAAACATTTCTCTCACACCGCACTGCCTAAACTCTACACCGAGTGTAGGGAAAAAGTTGAGGAAAGGCTCAAGACAGATTTGAGGTATTTTGCTACTACTACCGATCTGTGGTCTAGTCGCACATCAGAGCCTTATATTAGCGTCACTATCCACTATATTGACAAAGAGTGGAATCTTCTAAATAAATCCATTCAAACATCATACTCTCCCGACAACCACACGAGTGAAGCTATAGCAGAGGGGCTCATTGACACTCTCGCCTCCTGGGGACTAAGTCAAAACAGACACGTCAGCATTACAACAGGTAGTGGTGCGAACCTGTTTTGGACATCGTCTGCACTTGGCCAATGGTAAGTAACCTTGTCACTTGTGTATATTGAAGTGATTGGTTAGATTAAACTAAATGTGCATTTTCTTTCATCAACTGATTAAGTTAAATATTACATTTGTACATAACTGAAGCGATTATTGTTATTTTAACATTTTATTAAAAATCTCTTGATTTCTCTAAGAGAGAGTAGGTAGAGACAAACGGCTAGATCGAGCAATTGGAGTGTGTAAGAAAGCGGTAGGTGCCTTTTCCTATTGGTGGAAAAAGAAGAGAGACCTGGCAGTTGTTCAAAAAGAACACAACCTACCCCAGCACAAGTTGGTGACAGAGTCGCCTACCAGGTGGGGATCACATCAAAAGATGGTGCAAAGAGTAATGGAGCAGGAGAAAGACATTTCACAGGTCTTGTCCAGTTACAAGAAGACCCCGGCACTTAGCTCCCGCCTATACAGATATAGATGTTCTTGAGTCCATCAACCAGGCATTGACCCCACTCCTCGAATTCACAGATGCTCTGTCTGGTGAGTCTTGTGCCAGTGTGTCTTACCTGAATACAGTACGACACCTGTTCAATACAGAGGTCATGAAACCTGATGATGGTGAAACAGAGCTCACCCAAACCATCAAAATGGTAGTCATGGACTATCTGAATGAGAAATATGATGACCTAGCCACAGATGACCTCCTGGACGTAGCCTTGTCGGTCGACCCTCGGTTTAAAACACATTACATCAAAGAGGAGAAGGTGGGCCACATAAAAGCAAGAGCGGTCTCAGAGGGACATGAAAACCCAAGCCCAGCACAGGGAGACGATGCTGCTGCTTCACCACAACTGCCAGCTGAAAAGAGAAAGTCACTGGGCAGTTTTTTCAAAAAGCCATGCTCCACCACAACAGGTCTTACTGAAATCCAGCTGGTAGAAAAGGGACTTAGCTGCTACCTTCTGTCTCCTGATGCTGACAGTGAAACCAATCCACTGGACTGGTGGAAGATCCACCAAAAAAACTTTCCCGAAGTCAGCCACCTGGCAAAGCGCTACCTGTGCATTCCTGCAACCAGCTCCCCTTCAGAGTGTGTTTTTAGCACAGGTGGAAATATGGTGACCTGCCATAGGGCAGCTTTAAAGACCGTAGACAGACTTGTCTTTCTTGCTTGTACCGTAAGACAACTACCCCAACTTCAACTGTAATGCACCATTAGTCTAACAGTTATAATGTATGTTGACTTGCATTATTTGTTTTTTAATTTCTTGTTTAACTTTTTTTTAAAGTGGAGTTAATGTTATTTGTGAGTTCTTCTACTTCTGACAATAAATAAGAAACATTAAAGCCTTTGGTTTGTTCAGGCAGCCTTGAGTCTGAAGCAGAAATGAACCTTTTAAACATGATTTGATTAAAATTGTGATAATTATAATTAAAGCTAGAGACAGTAGACAGACTTGTCTTTCTTGCTTGTAACTTGTAAGACAACAACTACCCCAACATAAACTGTGATGTGCCATTAGGCTAACAGTTATAATGCATATTGACTTGCACTATTTTATTTTAAATGTTTTTATTTCTTGCTCATGACTTGTAAGGGTTTACCTTTTAAACATTATTTGATTAATATTGTGATAATTATCGTTATCGAATGAAAACCTATATATCGTGATTATTTATTTGCCATATCGCCCAGCCCTACACTGAGTGTATAAAACTTTAGGGAAACCTGCTCTTTCCATGGCATAGACTGACCAGATGAATCCAGGTGAAAGCTATGATCCTGTATCGATGTCACCTATTAAATCCACTTCAAACAGTGTATTTGGAGGGGATTGGACAGGTTCAAGAAGGCCTTTTAAGCCTTGAGACAATCGAGACATGGATTATATACAGTATCAGTAAAAATTTTGGACACACCTACTCATTCCAGATTATTATTATTTTTACTATTTTCTACACTTTAGAATAATAGTGGAGACATCAAAACTATGAAATAACACATGGAATCATGTAGTAACCAAAAAAGTGTGAAACAAATCAAAATATATTTTATATTTGAGATTCTTCAAAGTAACCACCGTTTGCCTTGACGACAGCTTTGCACACTCTTGGCATTCGCTCAACCAGCTTCATGAGGTAGTCACCTGGAATGCATTTCAATTAAAAGGTGTGCCTTGTTAGAAGTTCATTTGTGGAATTTCTTTCCTTCTTAATGCGTTTGAGCCAATCAGTTGTGATGTGACAAGGTAGGGGTGGTATACAGAAGATAGCCCGATTTGGTGAAAGACCAAGTCGATATTATGTCAAATACAGCTCAAATAAGCAAAGAGAAACGACAGTCCATCGTTACTTTAAGACATGAAGTTCAGTCAATCTTGAAAATTTCAGGAACATTGAAAGTTTCTTCAAGTGCAGTCACAAAAACCATCAAGTGCCATGATGAAACTTGCTCTCATGAGGACTGCCACAGGAAAGGAAGACCCAGAGTTACCTCTGCTGCAGAGGATAAGCTCATTAGAGTAACCAACCTTAACAATTGCAGCCCAAATAAATCCACTGGTTCAGAGGAGACTGTGTGAATCAGGCTTTCATGGTCGAATTGCTGCAAATAAACCACTATTAAAGGACACCAATAATAAGAAGAGACTTGATTGGGACAAGAAACACAAGCAATGGAGATTAGACCAGTGGAAATCTGTCCTTTGGTCTGATGAGTCCAAATTTGAGATTTTTGGTTCCAACTGGCATGTCTTTGTGAGATGCAGAGTAGTTGAACGGATGATCTCCACATGTGTAGTTCCCACCGTGAAGCATGGAGGAGGAGATGTGCTGGTGTGGGGGTGCTTTGCTGGTGACACTGTTGGTGATTTATTTAGAATTCAAGGCACACGTAACCAGCATGGCTACCACAGCATTCTGCAGCAATACGCCATCCTATCTGGTTTGCGCTTAGTGGGACTATCATTTGTTTTTCAACAGGACGGACAATGACCCAACACATCTCCAGGCTGTGTACGGGTATTTGACCAGAAGAAGAGTGATGGTATTTTATTAGGATCCCCATTAGCTGTTGCAAAAGCAGCAGCTACTCTTCCTGGGGTCCACGCAAAACATGAAACATAATACAGAATGACATAATACAGAACATCAATAGACAAGAACAGCTCAAGGACAGAACTACATAAATGTTTTAAAAAGGAACACGTAGCCTACATATCAATGCATACACTGGGCCAGACGGATTACCAGGACGTGTACTCAAAGCATACACGGACCAACTGTCAAGTGTCTTCACTGACATTTTCAACCTCTCCCTGACCGAGTCTGTAATACCTACAAGTTTCAAGCGGACCACTATAGTCCCTGTGCCCAAATAAGCGAAGGTAACCTGCCTAAATGATTACTGCCCCGTGGCACTCATGTCGGTAGCCATGAAGTGCTTTGAAAGGCTGGTCATGGCACACATCACCAGCATCCTCCTAGACACCCTAGACCCACTCCAATTCGCATACTGCCCCAACAGATCCACAGATGACGCAATCTCAATCGCACACTGCCCTTTCCCACCTGGACAAAAGGAACACCTATGTGAGAATGCTGTTCATTGACTACAGCTCAGCGTTCAACACCATAGTGCCCACGAAGCTCATCACTAAGCTAAGGATTCTGGGACTAAACACCTCCCTCTGCAACTGGATCCTGGACTTCCTGACGGGCCTCCCCCATGTGGTAAGAGTAGGCAACAACACGTCTGCCACGCTGATTCTGTACTTAGTCCCCTCCTGTATTCTCCATTGCGTGGCCAAACACTACTACAACACCATCATTAAGTTTGCTGACGACACAACAGTGGTAGGCCTGATCACAGAGAACGATGAGATGGCCTATAGGGAGGAGGTCAGAGAACTGGCAGTGTGGTGCCAGGCCAACAACCTCTCCCTCAATGTGAGCAAGACAAAGGAGCTGATTGTGGACTACAGGAAAAGGTAGGCCGAACAGGCCCCCATTAACATTGACGGGGCTGTAGTGGAGCGGGTCGAGAGTTTCAAGTTCCTTGGTGTCCACTATCATGGTCCAAACATACCAAGACAGTCGTGAAGAGGGCACGAAAAAAACTTTTCCCCCTCAGGAGACTGAAAAGATTTGGCATGGGTCCCCAGATCCTCAAAAGGTTTTGGCGCTCCGGTACCGCTTGCCATGCGGTAGCAGAGAAAACAGCCCTCTGATTACAAATAAGAGCAAAATGTTCCACTCTGTTCTGGGCTAGCTGCTGCTTAACTAGGTCTTTCCTTGCAGCACTGGACCACACGACTGGACAATAATCAAGATTAGATAAAACTAGAACCTGCAGAACTTGCTTTTTGGAGTGTTGTGTCAAAATAGCAGAGCATCTTTTTATTACGGCCAGACCTCTCCCCATCTTTACAACCATTGGTCAAAACATATAGATTCAATCTAAAGTAACGGCAAGTAATTTAGTCTCCTCAACTTGTTCAACAGCCACACCATTCATTACCAGATTCAGATGAGGTCTAGAACTTATGAAATGATTTGTACCAAATACAATGCTCTTCGTTTCAGAGATGTTCAGTACCAGTTTATTACTGGCCACCCATTCCAAAACAGAATGCAACTCTTTGTTAAGGGTTTCAGCGGCTTCATTTGCTGTGGTTGCTGATGCGTATATGGTTGAATTATCAGTATACATGGGCACACATGCTTTTTTTATGCCAGTGGCAGGTCATTGGTAAAAATAGAAAAGAGTAGAGAGCTGCCCTGCGGTACACCACACTTTACATGTTTGACATTAGAGAAGCTTCCATTAAAGAAAACCCTTTCAGTTCTATTAGATCGATTGCCATATAGTGGATTCAGAGCTGAGGTTGAAAAGCCATAACACACGTTTTGTCAACAACAGGTTATGGTCAATAATATCAATGGCTGCACTGAAATCTAACAGTCTTCTCATGATCAATTTCTTTCAACCTATCATCAGTCATTTGTGTCAGTGCAGTACATGTTGAGTGCCCTTCTCTATAAGCATGCTGAAAGTCTGTTGTTAATTTGTTTACAGAGAAATAGCATTGTATTTGGTCAAACACCATTTTTTCCAACAGTTTGCTACGTGCTGGCAGCAAGCTTATAGGTCTGCTGTTAGAACCAGTAAAGGCCGCTTTTACCACTCTTGGGTAGGGGAATTACTTTGGCTTCTCTCCAGGCCTGAAGACAAAGACTTTTCTCTAGGCTCAGATTAAATATATGACAGATAGGAGTGGCTATAGTGTCAGCTACCATCCTCAGTAGCTTTCCATCTAAGTTGTTAATGCCAGGAGGTTTGTCATTATTGATCGATAACAACAATTTTTCCACCTCTCCCACACTAACTTTACAAAATTCAAACTTGCAATGCTTTTCTTTCATTATTTGTTTTTTATGCTTGAATACAGTTCCCTTTCTGCCTAAATTTGACCACTTTGCCAATGAAATAATAGCCATCTGATTCGATGAAAGATGGAGTTGAAATTGTCTTTCTGCCCATAATTTCATTTAAAGTTTTTTTCCATCATTCTTTATATCATTGATATTGGCTTAATGCAGTTTCTTCTTTTTGTCACATCATTTCTCAATTTGCAGTAAGTAAGCCAGTCAGATGTGCAGCCAGACTTATTAGCCACTGCTTTTGACCCATGTATTTCAACCATACAGTTTTTCAATTCCTCATCAATCCATGGAGCCTTAACAGTTCTAACAGTCAGTTTCTTAACAGGTCCATGTTTATCAATAATTGGAAGAAGTCATTTCATAAGTTCATCAAGTGCCGCGTCTGGATGCTCCTCATTAATCACATCCGACCAACAAATATTTGTAATATTTTTTCATCCACATAAGAGTCACAGCAAAATCTGTTGTATGATCTCTTATAAGCTATTTCAGGCCCAGCTGTTTGAATGTTGGCTTTCCTTGATATAGCCACTATATTGTGATCACTGCATCCAATGGGTACGGATACAGCTTTAAAACAAAGTTCTACAGTATTAGTAAAAATGTGATTGATACATATGGATGATCTTGCTCCTGTAGTGTTTGTAAACACCCTTGTAGGTTGATTAATAACCTGAACCAGATTATAGGCACTGGTTACAGTAAGAAGATTCACCTTGAGCGGACAACTTGATGCGAACCAGTCAATATTCAGGTCCCCAAGAAAGTAGAACTCTCTGTTTACATCACATACACTATCAAGCATTTTGCACATATTATTTAGATACTGACTGTTAGGACTTGGTGGCCTATAGCAGCACCCCAAAAGAAAAGGCTTTAGTTGTGCGAAGTGAACTTGCAACCACAACACTTCAATAACATGGAGTGATGCATAAGATGACCTGGCCTCCACATTCACCCGACCTTAAGATGGTTTGTGATGAGTTGGACCGCAGAGTGAATGAAAAGAAGAAAACAAGTGCTCAGCATATGTGGGAACTCCTTCAAGACTGTTGGAAAAGCATTCCAGGTGAAACTGGTTGAGAGAGTCCCGAGAGTGTGCAATGCGGTCATCAAGACAAATAGTGGCTACTTTGAAGAATCTCAAATCTAAAATGTATTTTGATTTGTTTCACCATTTTTTTGATACTACATGATTCCATGTGTTCTTTCATAGTTTTGAGGTATTCACTATTATTCTACAATGTAGAAAATAAAAAAAATATAGAAAAACCCTGGAATGAGTAGGTGTGTCTAAACTTTTGACTGGTACTGTGTGCCATTCAGAGGGTGAATGGGCAAGACAAAATATGTGCTTTTGAACAGGGTATGGTAGTAGGCGTCAGGCGCACCGGGTTGAGTATGTCAAGAACTTCAAAGCCGCTGTATTTTTCACGCACAACAGTTTCCCGTTTATCAAGAATGGTCCACCACTCAGAGGACATCCAGCCAACTTGACACAACTGTGGGAAGCATTGGAGTAAACATGGGCCAGCATCCCTGTGTGTCACGTCACGCCCTGACCATAGAGAGCCCTCGGGGTTCTCTATGGGGTTTTAGATCAGGGCGTGACTAGGGGGCGTTCTCGTCTTTAATTTCTATGTTGCTGTGAGTATGGTTCCCAATTGGAAGCAGCTGATGATTGTTGCATCTAATTGGGGATCATACTTAGCGTGATCCTTTTCCCACCTGCGTTGTGGGATATAGTTTGTGTTTAGTGCTATGTGCGCTACGAACTGCACGTTTGTTTATTTTTTGTTTGAAGTTTCACCTCAATAAATATGTGGAACTCTACTCACGCTGCGCCTTGGTCCACTCATTCTTATAACGAACGTGACACTGTGGAAAACTTTAGACACCTTGTAGAGTCCATGTCCCGACAAAATGAGACTGTTCTGAGGGCAAAAGGGGGTGCAACTCAATATTAAGAAAGTGAGGCCAATGGTGACTTTAAAACAGTTACAGAGTTTAATGGCTGTGATAGGAGAAAACTGAGGATGGATCAACAACATTGTAGTTACTTCACAATACTAACCTGACAGAGTGAAAAGAAGGAAGCCTGCACAAAAAAATTATAAAGTGCAAATATTGTACAAACCAAAAATAATAATTAGCAAATATTGTACAATCCAGGGGTGAAAAGCTCTAAGAGACTTACCCAGAAAGACTCACAGCTTTGATTGCTGGCAAAGGTGATTCTAACCTTTGCACTAAGCACTAAATAAACTTCAGTTAGTGCTAAATACGGCTGCTAGAATCCTGACTAGAACCAAAACATTTGATCATATTACTCCAGTGCTAGCCTCCCTACACTGGCTTCCTGTTAAGGCAAGGGCTGATTTCAAGGTTTTACTGCTAACCTACAAAGCATTACATGGGCTTGCTCCTACCTATCTTTCCGATTTGGTCCTGCCGTACATACCTACACGTACGCTACGGTCACGACGCAGGCCTCCTAATTGTCCCTAGAATTTCTAAGCAAACAGCTGGAGGCAGGGCTTTCTCCTATAGAGCTCCATTTTTATGGAATGGTCTGCCTACACATGTGAGAGACGCTGACTCGGTCTCAACCTTTAAGTCTTTACTGAAGACTTCAGTAGTCTTCAGTAGGTCATATGATTGAATGTAGTCTAGCCCAGGAGTGTGAAGGTGAACAGAAAGGCTCTGGAGCAATGAACCGCCCTTGCTGTCTCTGCCAGGCTGGTTCCCCTCTCTCCACTGGGATTCTCTGCCTCTAACCCTATTACAGGGGCTGAGTTACCGGCTTACTGGTGCTCTTCCATGCCATCCCTAGGAGTGGTGCGTCACTTGAGTGGGTTCAGTTGCTGACGTGGTCTTCCTGTCTGGGTTGGCGCCCCCCCTTGGGTTGTGCCGTGGCGGAGATCTTTGTGGGCTATACTCGGCCTTGTCTCAGGATGGTAAGTTGGTGGTTGAAGATATCCCTCTAGTGGTGTGGGGGCTGTGCTTTGGCAAAGTGGGTGAGGTTATATCCTGCCTGTTTGGCCCTGTCCGGGGATATCATCGGATGGGGCCACAGTGTCTCCCGACCCCTCCTGTCTCAGCCTCCAGTATTTATGCTGCAGTAGTTTATGTGTCACGGGGCTAGGGTCAGTCTGTTATATCTGGAGTATTTCTCCTGTCTTATCCGGTGTCCTGTGTGAACTTAAGTACAGTGCCTTGCGAAAGTATTCGGCCCCCTTGAACTTTGCGACCTTTTGCCACATTTCAGGCTTCAAACAAAGATATTTCAAACTTTTTTAATAAATCAAAAACTGAAAAATTGGGCGTGCAAAATTATTCAGCCCCCTTAAGTTAATACTTTGTAGCGCCACCTTTTGCTGCGATTACAGCTGTAAGTCGCTTGGGGTATGTCTCTATCAGTTTTGCACATCGAGAGACTGAAATTTTTTCCCATTCCTCCTTGCAAAACAGCTCGGGCTCAGTGAGATTGGATGGAGAGCATTTGTGAGCAGCAGTTTTCAGTTCTTTCCACAGATTCTCGATTGGATTCAGGTCTGGACTTTGACTTGGCCATTCTAACACTTGGATATGTTTATTTTTGAACCATTCCATTGTAGATTTTGCTTTATGTTTTGGATCATTGTCTTGTTGGAAGACAAATCTCCGTCCCAGTCTCAGGTCTTTTGCAGACTCCATCAGGTTTTCTTCCAGAATGGTCCTGTATTTGGCTCCATCCATCTTCCCATCAATTTTAACCATCTTCCCTGTCCCTGCTGAAGAAAAGCAGGCCCAAACCATGATGCTGCCACCACCATGTTTGACAGTGGGGATGATGTGTTCAGCTGTGTTGCTTTTACGCCAAACATAACGTTTTGCATTGTTGCCAAAAAGTTCAATTTTGGTTTCATCTGACCAGAGCACCTTCTTCCACATGTTTGGTGTGTCTCCCAGGTGGCTTGTGGCAAACATTAAACAACACTTTTTATGGATATCTTTAAGAAATGGCTTTCTTCTTGCCACTCTTCCATAAAGGCCAGATTTGTGCAATATACGACTGATTGTTGTCCTATGGACAGTCTCCCACCTCAGCTGTAGATCTCTGCAGTTCATCCAGAGTGATCATGGGCCTCTTGGCTGCATCTCTGATCAGTCTTCTCCTTGTATGAGCTGAAAGTTTAGAGGGACGGCCAGGTCTTGGTAGATTTGCAGTGGTCTGATACTCCTTCCATTTCAATATTATCACTTGCACAGTGCTCCTTGGGATGTTTAAAGCTTGGGAAATCTTTTTGTATCCAAATCCGGCTTTAAACTTCTTCACAACAGTATCTCGGACCTGCCTGGTGTGTTCCTTGTTCTTCATGATGCTCTCTGCGCTTTTAACGGACCTCTGAGACTATCACAGTGCAGGTGCATTTATACGGAGACTTGATTACACACAGGTGGATTGTATTTATCATCATTAGTCATTTAGGTCAACATTGGATCATTCAGAGATCCTCACTGAACTTCTGGAGAGAGTTTGCTGCACTGAAAGTAAAGGGGCTGAATAATTTTGCACGCCCAATTTTTCAGTTTTTTATTTGTTAAAAAAGTTTGAAATATCCAATAAATGTCGTTCCACTTCATGATTGTGTCCCACTTGTTGTTAATTCTTCACAAAAAAATACAGTTTTATATCTTTATGTTTGAAGCCTGAAATGTGGCAAAAGGTCGCAAAGTTCAAGGGGGCCGAATACTTTCGCAAGGCACTGTATGCTCTCTCTAATTCTCTTTCTTTCTCTCTCTCGGAGGACCTGAGCCCTAGGACCATGCCTCAGGACTACCTGGCATGATGACTCCTTGCTGTCCCCAGTCCACCTGGCCGTGCTGCTGCTGCAGTTTCAACTGTTCTGCCTGTGGCTATGGAACCCTGACCTGTTCACCGGACGTGCTACCTGTTCCAGAACTGCTGTTTTCCGTAGGAGCGGTAGACATACTCTCAATGATCGGCTATGAAAAGCCAACTGATATTTACTCCTGAGGTGCTGACTTGTTGCACCCTCAACAACTACTGTGATTATTATTATTTGACCATGCTGGTCATTTATGAACATTTGAACATCTTGGCCATGTTCTGTTATAATATCCACCAGGCACAGCCAGAAGAGGACTGGCCACCCCTTATAGCCTGGTTTCTTCCTAGGTTTTGGCCTTTCTAGGGAGTTTTTCCTAGCCACCGTGCTTCTACACCTGCATTGCTTGCTGTTTGGGATTTTATGCTTGGTTTCTGTACAGCACTTTGATATATCAGCTGATGTATAAATACATTTGATTTGATAACATGTATTGACACAGGGGTGTGAATACTTATGTAAAATATATATTTTTGTATTTCATTTTCAATACATTTGCAAAAATATGTCATTATGGGGTATTATGTGTAGATTGGTGAGAAAATAAAATCTATTTAATCCATTTTAAATTCAGGTTGTAACACAACAAAATGTGGAATAAGTCAAGGGGTATGAATATTTTCTGAAGGCACTGTAGTACAGCTTCGCCTCTTTCTCTCTGATCCAGAAATACTTCAGCATAACTAGCAAGCCCAGGCAACCTCTTCCGCATAACTAGCAAGCCCAGGCAACCTCTTCCTCCTCATGTTACCAAAACCCGTTCCACCGTGTTTGATTGACAGGTCTAACACATTGAAAACGCAAAGGAGAAATACATTTTTAAAAAATAGCAAAATGAAGCATTGCTATTGATTTATTTAATTTGATTGATAATTGGAATTTTGCCTGTCTTAAGTATGTAAAAGCATTGTCAGTTGCTAATTGAGAATTATCTTTATCTTTGTCACAATTCATGCCATCAGAACAAGGAAATTAAATGGCAAACATGAGAAATTATTTGTCGTTTAAGCATTTACTTTTAATTATACACTTTGCTATTTCTTTTTCAAAGTGCTAGACATTGTGCGTACTCAATCATGAAAATCATAATGCAATATCTTTTTTTTGCATTTCAATTCAAATTTTGTCACACAAATGCATACCCATTTAGGAAAAGGAATTGCAAACCATTTGCCCATTTGCTTTTCCAATTGAAATGTGTATATTGTTCTTCGTACTTTGTTACTATTGCCTATTGTATGTTCCGTCCGTGTTTGCGGTGTTGTGTAATGTGCAGGTAGCATGCACATTCATACAGTCCTTCCCTTGTTAATAGCCTTCTTGCTCTACTTGTGCCACCAGTTATTGTATTGTGTACAGTGTATTCATTACCCCTGGTTTCTGTTCATTAAGAACCACTAGCATTCCACGTCCTTTCCACATACATCTCCATGCACAGTTCCTCTGTTCCTGTGTGCGTGAATATAGTTCCCTGTACGTTGACTCTTGGGCTGCCTTATTCACCTCTAACCGTGGGCGGTGTCAGTGGGTCACAGACCAGAAAACACGTAACCCGTGTTGCGAGTAAGGAAAGGACGAGAGAGAGAGCTATAGACTCGGTATTAGAGGTAAGCAAGCAAGGTGTCTTTATTTTGTTGCAATTTGACAAACAACAAGCTGGCATTCATGAATACATACTTCTACAAAAGCCATTCTAATGTATTATTTAAAGTACTAGCGACTGTAACAAATGATGCAGAAGTAGTAGTACTGTAATAGTACAGTAGTGTTACTAGTATAAACTGTATATACTATATATACTATATACAGTAGATACTATGCTGTATATACCCATAATACTGTATATACTCTATATACTGTTTAGACTAGTATACTGTAGTAGTACTGTAGTAATACTGTTGGATTGAAAAAGGAAAAAGGAAAAATAATATAACAATTCAAATAAAAATATGGCACTCTTTATATATATTATATTGCTTTGTCAATCTTCATCATCATCGTCATAATCATCATCATCATACAATAAATGTCATATATTTAGTTATCAATGTGTTATATTATTGCTAACATCAACTGTAATTCCAAAGCTATAATAAATGTAATAATAATCCAAATACATATCAGGACATCAGGGGTATTATATTGTTACGGAAAATAACTGTCATAAATTTGGAGTAGGATACAGAGAGGGGGGGGGGGGGGGGGGGTTGTTGCTCTGGACATGCATGAAGGGATATCATTGGGGGAGCAAGGGTAAGCAGGCCCTCTTATTGGAAAAGAGGTGCTTGAGCAGCTGTCACTCAGTCATCATCGGAACACTCACGCAGCCAGTCCATACATACACACATGCATTCTGTTCAGTCAAACAAAGTGGATGCGTCCCAAATGGCAACCCATTCCCTATGTAGTGCACAACTTTTGACCAGAGCCCTTTGGGCCCTGATCAAAAATAACGCACTATGTAGGGAATAGGGTGCCATTTGGGACCAGTATCTAAATAATTACAGATAGTCTTTGACTTTTTCATTTTATATATATATTTTTTTAAAGCTAGACTACTCTACTCCAGTCGTTAAATAGGAGTTGTACATGCCGGTGAATACACCACTCATAATGATTCGATGAAAGACCCACTGACCAATCACAAGGCTGATCCTGATCCCTTCCACAATGTCAACAAACGCACACATACGTACACATATGACATCACAAAAGTATGACATCATGCAAAAACTGTATAGAGACGGGCGGATGGACACACAGACAAGTAGACAAACACAAGCAGAGAGACAGAGGTGGACACAGATGGACAAACAAACAAACAAAAGGTAGACTCACAGTGACAGACAATTAGACACACATACGGAGAACACACAAAGACAGACAGACGGACGGATTTCTCATGTCAAAGTCCCGGCGAGAGCAGCCAAACTCAGAACAATCTCAACAGATACGGAAGTGATCGTTAAACACTCCACACAGACAGTCTCTTACACTCTGACATCTGTAGTTGGTTTAAACCTGAAGAATGCAACTGCAAAATAAAATACTGAAAAAGAGTAACAAAAACCCACACATATAGTACGTATATGTCACATTAATGATAAATAACCTTAGTATAGACAAGAGTGGAGTACGTAACCCTGTTTTCTTTTTCCTTCCATCTTCCCCTCTCTTTTTATCTTTACCCTCTCTCTCTCCATTTCCCACTCACCCTTGCTCCATCTCTCATCTCTCCTACCCATGCTCTCCATCTCTCGCCCCTCTCTCACCCTCCTCCCTCTCTCTCCATCAGCCCCAGCCACTGCAGCAGTGCAGTACAGCCCAGCCAGGGCCTGTCTGTCTCATAGCCAGCGAATGGCTGACGCAGCATCCTGTCGTTTCACTGGAGCACTGAATTTAACACACACACACACACACACACACACACACACACACCGACAGACAGACACACACTGAGTGAATTACTTCAGTCTCCATTAGACTAACGAGAACCGTTCGTCCTCTGGGGACATGGAGAGATGGAGGAGAGAGAGATGGAGGAGAGAGAGATGAGGGGAAGGTGGAGAGAGAGTGGGGGGGGGGGGGGGGGTTGAGACGGGAGAGAGATGGATAGGACAAAAGAGAGAGATGGAGGGGAGCGAGACACATCGACCCGTTGGCACGGAGACAATATTAGTAGTATGCACACACACACACCCTCACGCCCACAAAATATAATACTTTACTGCATTCTGACGCTAGAACAAACAACAGTGGGTGTGACTGACATTCACAAGTGCTTGGCTACATATAGGTGATTGACAGAGGTATGTGGATATATACCGACAAGTGCATACAAACACTATCGCTCTCGCACACACCAAAACACACACACACACACCGAAACACACAGAGTGGATTGAGAAACGTGCACGGAGTTCAGCGATGAAGTTCAGCGATGAACAAGATAGACGTGTGACATATAACATGACTACATGTCTATCTTGTTGATCGCTGAACTTGTGAGTACTGGTCCTCCGTGCACGCTTTTCCGGTGTGTGTGTGTGTGTGTGTGTGTGTTTTGGTGTGTGAGAGAGTGATAGTGTGTGTGTATGAACTTTGTATGCACTTGTCTGTTTATATCCATGTAGTGTAACACACACACACACACACACACACACACACACACACACACACACACACACACACACACACACACACACACACACACACACACACACACACAGTCTTAACTGTGTTTTTTTTTCAGTGTAGTTATTTTCTAACCCAGCACACAGCGATTTACATGGCTCCAGATTCCTATAATAATTGATCAGAGGTTTTAGGTTTGGACCCACGCAGACTACATCCCAAATCCCACCCTATTCCATGTACTACTTCGACCAGAGTTTAGTCGTGCATTATGTAGGGAATAGGGTGTACATTTGAGATGCAAAAGAAGACGCTACACAGACACAGATTGTATTTCTGAATCCCACCTCTTTTCCACATGGATTGCACTACTTTCAACCAGAGCTTAGTAGTGCACCATATAGGGAATAGGGTGTCATTTGAGACACGGGAGAAGACACGACACAGATACAACAACAGATCACCTAACTAATACAGTCAGAGAGAAAGAAAGAAGGATAGAAGAACGGGGGGGGGGACAGATATAAGAGATAGACGAACGCCAAGTGAACGGATACATGGTTAGACAGTGGAACAGTGGTCATAATAGCTGTTTTAAATAAAGATCATTCAAAATAAGCAGATAGCGAGATTTGTATCAACTGGAAAATAATAAAGTGAAGTAAAAAAAAAAAATAAGAGTGATGTGGAACACAGAGGTTCAGTCGTACCACACTTCCGCGCACACACACACACACACATGCCCACGGATGCATGCATACACGCACACACACATACACACAGTCTTCAGAGGTACTGTAATGACACACCTTTGAAATGTTCACCGTTTCACAGCCTTCATCAATGACCACCTCCTTCCATAATACATTTGATGCTGATAAATTGTCAGCTTATGGACGTGTTTTAGACAGCCAAACATCTGCAATGGAAAAACAAAAAACACACAGAAAGTATGAATTGTGACACATTAAATGTGATTTTGTGGGGGAAAGGAATCCACTGTTTGGCCTTCGTCGAGTTAAACTGCAAAGCCTTAACAAATCATATCACATGAAGAAATGTAGGAAACTATGGAAGGACAAGGTCTTCATCATCTCTTTCTCTCTCTCCTCAGAGGTCAGTGCAGCGCTCCTGCTTGCTGTAATGGTCGAACTGGCTCTTCCAGTGCATCATGTAGGAGGACCAGCGATGGAACTCCACCTTCCACTGACGCTCCGCCTCATCTATGTTATCTGGGGAGGAGGAGAAAGAGAGAGAGAGAGAGAGAGAGAGAGAGAGAGAGAGAGAGAGAGAGAGATTACCACAAGTGAAAGACAGGGTCACCACTGTCACCTACAGATGGAATCACACAATATCAGACATAATCCGAAAGGAACCCGAGAGACAGTGGGGACGAGCCAGGAAGCGACATCATCCCTGTTTATCTGACTAGGGGCCATAGGTCATAGGTCAGGAAACTAACCAGACATGTTTCACACAGACCTCTAACAGTGAAACACAGTGGCTTTTGGGGTTTGGAACATTTCCAATGAAAAGTTGGCATTATACTCATGTTTAGGTTTTTGGTATACAAAGATGGATCACACACACACACACACACAGTGAGTCAAGTGGCTATTGACATATGTTCTGTTTCTTATAGCAAAGGCCTTCTGGGAATTGTGACAAAGTAGGAGGGAAAAGAACGAGGGATGAAATTGAAGTGTTGTACATAAAAAAAATATATATATTTTTAAATGCAACATGAAAGGATAAGAAAGTAGAGAGAAAGGGAGTTTTAGAGGCTTCTCACTGCGCCTGCCAAGATTGAGAATGATTTAAAATACCAAAGAGAGGATTGTTTTGTATAAAATAATAGTTGTGAGATAAAATTATATTAGCAAAAAAGATAAGGGAATTCAGATTGAAAGGAGAGTGGATGGTGAAGTCAAAAATAGAAAAAAAGGTCTAAGTTTGGAGAGAACAGAGAAAAGGCATAAGGCCCTAGAATGAGCTAAATAAGGCCTAGGCAGCGGTGATGTCATAGAAGAGAAATAGAACTAGAGATGGCGTGGAGGGACCAGAGGAATTCCATGATTCCCTTCACCCTGCTAACCTTTTTGGCTAAGTCTAACATTTTCTGATCTGATAGTCTATGTATTGATCATTAGCCTGCATTGTACACATTCACAGCTTAAAGCTGAATTGCAGTAAAATGTCAAAATCAGAAAAGGTGATAAAAGTTAGTTCAAGAAGAAAGAAAAAGTACTTTTGACAGGTTCGGATGGTGCCTGCTCTTCTTGCTGAAGGCCTCTAGTCTTGTAGTCGAGTTGAATGGTACTAGGGAGGGACAGGTTTGATAATGGTGATGGTGTTGCTGGAGTTGACTAGACGTCCTGACGTTCCCAATCCTCAGCTCTCTGTGGAAACTGGACGACTCCTCCACTAGCAATGTGTAGCACCCACTTCTTCCCACTGTTTCTTCTGCTGCCGAAAGGGCTCACCACACATCAGTCCAGTGTATAAAGTCACCCTCACTAAGAGGGAGCCTTCTGCCATCTCCACACTTCAGTCCTCTCACTTTGGGTGGCTGAAACTAGAAGCCGGTGCTGAATGATTTTATGCAAGGTGAGGCTTACTGTATGGCTGCCGCCTTGAGCGCTCCGACCCAACTTTGCTATTTTGTGACAATTTTGGTGTTTATCGTTACTTTTCTTGCACTAAATGTATCTGCTATCATTTCATATGATCGACAAAAAAACGTTTGAATATCAGATCGGAAGTTACGAACCTCAATTTTGGCTTCAACTTTGACTCATCCGCCCTGGGCTCTTTATGTACCTCCGATCCAATCTTCGGGCTACCCAAGAGGAAACACGAGCGAAAAAGAGGCAAGAGATCGGGCGTCCTGTTGAGACTAAGGCAAAGGGAAAACCGGCCACCACTTCCCTCCATTCTATTGGCCACTTAATAATAACATGACATCCGATCGTGGATTTGCTATCAACGGGACTCTCGTAACTGCAATATTCTCTGTTTTTCTGAAACATGGCTTTTGGACAAGATACCCCGTATGGCTATTCAACTCGATGGATTCTCCATTCTTCGATGGGAAATCCAGAGGGGGAGGGGTATGTCTCTTCATCAACAACAGATGGTGTGCAGTCTCAGAGCATGCGCAGACCACCTGGTAGGCACCTTCATGTTTATTTTCGACCTCTCCTTGTCCCAGACTGTAATCCCCACGTCTCAAGCTGACCACCATCATTCCTCTTTCCAAGAACTCTACCTGCCAATTTGCACACCACCCCAACAGATCTACAGATGATGCAATCTCAATTGAACTTCACACTGCCCTCTACCACCGGGACAAGAGGAATACCTACAATGGGGAGAACAAGTATTTGATACACTGACGATTTTGCAGGTTTTCCTACTTACAAAGCATGTAGAGGTCTGTAATTTTTATCATAGGTACACTTCAACTGTGAGAGACGGAATCTATAACAAAACTCCAGAAAATAACATGGTATGATTTTTAAGTAATTAATTTGCATTTTATTGCATGACATAAGTATTTGATCACCTACCAACCAGTAACAATTCCGGCTCTCACAGACCTGTTAGTTTATCTTTACGAAGTCCTCCTGTTCTCCACTCATTAACTGTATTAACCGCAACTGTTTGAACTCATTACCTCTATAAAAGACACCTGTCCACACACTCAATCAAACAGACTCCAACCGCTCCAAAATGGCCAAGACCAGAGAGCTGTGTAAGGACATCAGGGATAAAATTGTAGACCTGCACAAGGCTGGGATGGGCTACAGGACAATAGGCAAGCAGCTTGGTGAGAAGGCAACAACTGTTGGCGCAATTATTAGAAAATGGAAGAAGTTCAAGATGACGGTCTGTGGCTCCATGCAAGATCTCACCTTGTGGGGCATCAATGACCATGAGGAAGGTGAGGGATCAGCCCAGAACTACACGGCAGGACCTGGTCAATGACCTGAAGAGAGCTGGGACCACAGTCTCAAAGAAAACCATTAGTAACACACTACGCCGTCATAGATTAAAATCCTGCAACGCACGCAAGGTCCCCCTGCTCAAGCCAGCGCATGTCCAGGCCCGTCTGAAGTTTGCCAATGACCATCTGGATGATCCAGAGGAGGAATGGGAGAAGGTCATGTTTTTTGGTATAAACTCCACTCACTGTGTTTGGAGGAAAAAGAAGGATGAGTACAACCCCAACAATACCATCCCAACCGTGAAGCATGGAGGTGGAAACATCATTCTTTGGGGATGCTTTTCTGCAAAGGGGACGACTGCACCGTATTGAGGGGAGGATGGAAGGGGCCATGTAATGCGAGATCTTGGCCAACAACCTCCTTCCCTCAGTAAGAGCATTGAAGATGGGTCGTGGCTGGGTCTTCCAGCATGACAACGACCCGAAACACACAGCCAGGGCAACTAAGGAATGGCTCCGTAAGAAGCATCTCAAGGTCCTGGAGTGGCCTAGCCAGTTTCCAGACCTGAACCCAATAGAACATCTTTGGAGGGAGCTGAAAATCCATATTGCCCAGCGACAGCCCCGAAACCTGAAGGATCTGGAGAAGGTCTGTATGGAGGAGTGGGCCAAAATCCCTGCTGCAGTGTGTGCAAACCTGGTCAAGAACTACAGGAACGTATGATCTCTGTAATTGCAAACAAAGGTTTCTGTACCAAATATTAAGTTCTGTTTTTCTGATGTATCAAATGTCATGCAATAAAATGCAAATTAATTACTTAAAAATCATATAATGTGATTTTCTGGATTTTTGTTTTAGATTCCGCCTCTCACAGTTGAAGTGTACCTATGATAAAAATGACAGACCTCTACATGCTTTGTAAGTAGGAAAACCTGCAAAATCGGCAGTGTATCAAATACTTGTTCTCCTCACTGTATGTGAGAATGCTGTTCATCGACTACAGATCAGAGTTCAACACCATAGTGCCCTCCAAGCTCGAGACCCTGGGACTAAACACTTCCCTCTGCAACTGGACCCTGGACTTCCTGACGGGCTGACCACTGGTCACTATTACTCCTTTTTACAACTATATTACCATTAGTATATTACCATAGGTATTTATATATTCCTGCCACCAGACACTTTTCAACTCTGATACATGGTGTGCAGACTCTAGTGCAGTGGAAGTCTCAACCTATTGTTCACCCATTTTAGGTCACTTTTTATGACTTTTTACGTATAAACCCACCTCAACTACTCACATTGAATAAGGTACTGACACTGACCTGCATTAACAGTGCATTCAGAAATTATTCAGACCCCTTCCATTTTTCCACATTTTGTTACGTAACAGCCTTATTATAATATTAATTAAACCATTTTTTCCCCTCATCAATCTACACACAATACCCCATAATGACAAAGCGAAAACAGGTTTTTAGAAATAAATAAATAACTGAACTACCTTACGTAGTAAGTGTATATGTATAAGTATAAGTATATAAGTATAAGTATAAGTATATAAGTATATAAATACTTATGTATAAGTATTCATACGCTTTGCTATGAGACTCGACATTGAGCTCAGGTGCATCCTGCTTCCATTGGTCGTCCTTGAGATGTTTCTACAACTTTATTGGAGTCCACCTGTGGTAAATTCAATTGATTGGACATGATTTGGAAAGGCGCACACCTGTCTGTATAAGGTCCCACAGTTGACAGTGCACGTCAGAGCAAAAAAAACAAGCCACGAAGTCGAAGGATTTGTCCATAGAGCTCCGAGACAGGATTGTGTTGAGGCACAGATCTAGTGAAGGGTACCAAAAAATGTATGCAGCATCGGAGATCCCCAAGAACACAGTGTCCTCCACCATTCTTAAGTAGAAGAAGTTTGGAACCACCAAGGTTCTTTCTAGAGCTGGCCGCCAGGCCAAACTGAGCAATCAGGGGAGAAGGGCCTTGGTCAGGAAGGTGATCAACAACCAGATGGTCACTCTGGCAGAGCTCCAGAGTTCCACTGTGGAGATGGGAGAACCTTCCAGAAGGACAACCATCTCTGCAGCACTCCACCAATCAGGCCTTTATGGTAGAGTGGCCAGACAGAAGCCACTCCTCAGTAAAAGACACATGACAACCTGCTTGGAGCTTGCCAAAAGGCACCTAAAGGACTCTCCGACCATGAGAAACAAGATTCTCTAGTCTGATGAAACCAACTCTTTGGCCTGAATGTCAAGCGTCGCGTCTGGAGGAAACCTGGCACCATCCCTATGGTGAAGCATGGTGGTGCCAGCATTATGATGTGAGGATGTTTTTCAGAGGCAGGGACTGGGAGTCAGGATCAATGGTAAGATGAATGGAGCAAATTAGAGAGAGATCCTTGATGAAAACCTGCTCCAGAGCGCCCAGGACTTTAGACTGGGGCGAAGGTTCACCTTCCAACAGTACAACGACTCTAAGCACACAGCCAAGACAACACAGGAGTGGCTTCGGGACAAGTCTCTGAATGTCCTCCAGTGGATCAGTCAGAGCCTGGACTTGAACCAGATCAAACATCTCTGGAGAGACCTCAAAATAGCTGTGCAGCGACGCTCCCCATCCAACCTGACAGAGCTTGAGAGGATCTGCAGAGAAGAATGGGAAAAACTCTCCAAATACAGGTGTGCCTAGCTTGTAGCGTCATACCCAAGAAAACTCAAGGCTGTAATTGCTGCCAAAGGTGCTTCAACAAAGTACTGAGTAAAGGGTCTGAATACTTATGTAAATGTGACATATCGGTTTTTATCTGAAATAAAATTGCTACATTTACTAAAAACCTGTTTTTGCATCTTTTGAATGCAGTAGACAGTTAGCTATAGCTAGCTAACTACCTAGCTAGCTAGTTTAGCAAACTAAACAAATCGATCTGCCATCAATTCTGCCAGCGCTCTCAAGGTAAGTCAACTAGATACTGTATATTAGATAAACATGTAATACGTTATCAAACACACCCCAAACAACTACAACACGTAAATCAACTAAATATGCACAATATTTTTTACAGAAACTCTCAGATAACTCCGCTATTATGGCGCCATGGCTACGGGCCCATGGGCTACGGTCAAAAGTAAAGCACTATATAAGGAATAGGGTGCCATTTGGGAAGCAACAGTCCTATCCTTCTTCATCCAATCTGACCCTGGGTCAGTTTAGCAGGGAAGTGTTGTAGCTACTGTAGTGTGTGCTATGCGCTTTACTGACCATGCACAACTTTCCATTGCAAAACCAAGCAAACCACACCACCATCTCTCTCTCTCTCTCTCAGTTATTTTTTAAAAGTTCTGTCGGTTGATTGAGCCTTTTTCCCTGTAAAAGACTGTAAGCCGCAGCTAGCTCTCTTTGAATATTTCTTTGAATATTTATGTTGTCAGTATGGTTGTACTGTCATGAGCATTGCTTTGATGTCCTTAATGTGCTGTTAGAGGCCCAGATTGTGTCATTGTAGTGTGTGTGTGTAACCCTCTTACCGGTGATGTTGAGGAGGCGTGGCAGGAAGCGGTTCCAGAATGCACACAGCTGATTCCGCAGGCCCTTGTGGATCTTCATGGATTCCGTGTTCAGACCCACGTGTTTTTGTTCACTGTTGGTGAACTGGGGCCACTTCCGCCTGCTATCCACACTGCCATCAAAGTTGATATTGGGGTTACTGGAGAGAGAGAAAGGTGGGAGAGGGTGGGAGACAGAAAGAGAGAGAATAGAATTAGGGTTTGACAGCTTTCAGTCTGCTACGATAGACACACACACCAACCCATGCCCTTTTACAACTCCCCATTTCTCTATCTCCCTCTCACCCCCCCCCTCTCTGTCTTACCCGGTGCGTGCAAAGTTGGCCCAGTATCTCATCATGCGTCGGCTCAGTTTCTCCTCCTCGGCTGTGTAGTTCAGTCTCTTCTCAAGCGGCATGCCGAACACAAACTCTATCTCGTAACCATGGATGACGCCCATCCACTCAGGCCACGCCAGGTTAGACGCACGGTGGTCAAACAGGTACAGGTACACTCCACCTAGAGAGTTTGGAATAGAGCATAGAATGAAATAGAACATGTATCCCCACTCTAGTCTTGTATATGTCCCAAACAGGTACACTCCACCTGGGAACAACAATAGGATAGGAGAGACATTGGCATGGAATATTGACGCAGGACTTCGAGTTCGCCTTTTGGTTTGAACAACTTCAAATTTGTGTTATTCCTTTTGAGCACCATTGAAATAACATGAAATAACGTCTTTGAAAAACATTCGTGAACCATTCTTACCTTGTGAGTTCCCATCCTTCGCCGTGGCCCCTGCGTTGCCCGCTGGTTGCCCATTGTTGGCACCCTGGTTAGAGTGAAACTGGGCATAGCTCCTGGCGAAGTGCTGCAGGGGGCAGATGACATTATGGTCTCCGACCACATCGTCCAGGGCATCACGGTTCTTTACCCCGTTGTTCTCATCGAACCAGTCAGTATACTGCAACACAATACAACTGTATTAATCAATAATATTTATTATATACAATCACTTGTACATCCACGGTTGTCACAAAGTACTGTAACACAATACATGGTCAGACATTAGTGGTTACCCGATTGCCCTCGAGAGGGCATGTAAACTGAACTGCCATGCAAGTAGAGTGTGCTCTGTGCTGTGGTTGCCCTGATTGATACAACTTTATTAGTCCATACGTCACAGCGAACAACTAAAATCTGTCTTCTAGCTGTCCATATCAATTCCCCTTTTCTTTCCAGCACATGGCCCAACCAGGATTCGAACTGGCCACCTTTCAGCTACAGGTCCACCTCCTTAACCGGCTGGGCTACTTACCTGCAGAACCACAGCCTCCTGGCCGATCTCATTGGCATGCGGAACGCTCAGTTTCACGCTTTCCAGGAAGTCCTCGCGCGAGATCAGTGACTCATTGTCCTATGGGGAGTCAATGGAAGGTTTGTGTGAAATTGTATCAGTGACAGTGGAACACACACACACACACAAAACAGGCATTAATGTACAAACACACACACCCACGCTACAAATGCACACACAGAGAAACACACACCAGGCTCACACACAAATGCACATTTGTAGCCGCTCCTCCCCGCACCCCCCCAAAACACTCCATCCCCTCTCTCTCCTCACGTACCTTGCTGAAGCCAGGGGCTCCATAGAGGAGGAAGAAGGACCCCTCATCCTGGTTGACCCCCAGCAGGATTTGGGTGTCCTTGAAGTTGCCTGAGCTGAGCATGGCCTCGGGGTTGTCTGGAAGCACCACGCCGTCGATGACGGGCACAAAGGAGAAACGGAAGATGGCAGACCACGGCATGACCTGAGAAGACAAAACAAAATTTATTTATTTCACCTTAATTTAACCAGGTAAATAATTGAAAACACATTCCTTACATTTAACTATCGTTAAATGTGAACTTAAAACATAAATGTATACGGAAATGCTATGGAAATGCACATTTAAATGTCAAACGTAACTCTAAAAGTAAACATAAATGTAAGACTTAAACCTAAACATAAATGTAATAAATGAATGTACCTGCCACTCCTGGTCAATGAGCTCCTGCGGGGGCTTGTTGCGAAGACAGTCCACCAGCTCCGTATCGTTACCCCCCGAGGGGCACCCGACGAGCTTCCCCAACATGACGGCCCTCCGGTGGGCTTCAGCTGGCGTAACAGTGGCCCAGGGGCAGTTGGGGGCTCCACTCTGGAGGATGGCTCGGGTGAAGGTGGGTCGACTGTCGGGAGACAGGAGGTGCATCCCAACAGAGACTGCTCCGGCACTCTCCCCAAAGATGGTCACCTACGAGTAGTAGTAGTTAATAACAATAATATTGAATTTATAGAGTGCACAAGCTTGCTGACACATACATTTCCTCTTTATTATCATTACCTGTTTGGGGTTGCCCCCAAAGAAGTGTATGTTATCCTGGACCCACTGGAGGGCCATGCGTTGGTCTAAGAGCCCCACGTTCCCAGGGGCCTCTGAGGAGCCGTGGAGAGCCAGGAACCCAAAGGCCCCGATGCGGTAGTTCATGGAAACCACCACCACCTTCTCCGAGTGAGCCAGGTAGCGCCCGTCGTACACATCCAGGGATGATGATCCGCTGTAGAACAATACAATACAACTTTATTGTCCATCTGTTACAGCGAACAATGAAAATGCGTTTCCTGCTCAATACCCCCAGATAGCACCTTCATGCATACACACAAACTTGAAAAGAGCACAGGGTCCTAGCCGCAGTGCAGCATCCCTGGATGGAGAGCATGTTGTACAGTTACGTGCTTGTGAAATGCTGCTGGGATGTGAAAGCCTTTCACTTTCCAGATACAGATCAATTCCCTCCTTTCCTCCAGTGCCCTGCCTGCATTTCGAACTGGTTACCTTCCGGCTACAGGTCAAGCTCCTTAGCCCACTGGACTACCTACCTGTAGAACCCTCCTCCGTAGATCCATACCATCACGGTGAGGTTGTGAGGTCTGGCGGAGGTGGGGACCCAGATATTGAGGTAGAGGCAGTCCTCGCTCATCTCCCTGTTGGAATTAAATCAAACTTTATTTTGTAAACATCTAGCTACCACCTGGTATAACAAAACTTTATTTCAAATGAAATCAAACTTTATTTAACCCTTCTGTGGTGTTCGGGTCTGTGGGACCCATTTTCAATGTTTACTAAACCTGAGACTCATTGGCCTTGGCTCATTAACACATTTTCATTGAGTGCACACTGTGCACCCCCCTACACATTTATATTACATATGTGGTGTTCGGGTCCACTGGACCAGAGGGTAATAAAAGTGTGTGTGTAGGTGAAAACAAGTAAACTTGAAACAAAAAGGTTTGCTGTGTGCCTTCACTCTGTCTTCCTCCTCCCTGGGCCTGCTGTTTCAACATAGCACCAAGAACCTGTCTGTCTCCCTGCCTGTCTCCCTTTCTCCCGCTTTTCTTGGACTCTTTACCCTTTTTAGTGTGAAACTACACAATGTCTTGCGGGAACCTGCACAATGTTATTACAATACATTATTTCAACTCATTGTAAAAAAAAATCTGTATTTTTCACGCTCTACCCCAGCCAGGTGCAAATTGTGGGAGGGACATAGCAAATAAAAAGCTTTGCATGTGTGGCTCATTACCACAATCAATCAGTATGGCAAAAAGGATCTCGGCTCAACTAGTGTGGAAGGAACGTCTTCCACTTTGGAAGATGAAGAATTTTCAGAATATGAGGATCATGTCTCTGCCAATTCGGAGTCTGACAGTGAGTTGGAAGAAGAGGATGAGATTGACCCTCAGCTAGCCCCAGGACCAGCCCGTCAGCAACCAGCTCATCAGCAGCCTGCAGGAGGAGAAATATGGATGTTCAAAAATTGGGAAATTGAATGGTCTTCTTGCCCAAGGAATGAGCCACCCCACATGGCTGCCAATGTGATAAGGATGTAACCAGGGTCGACACGGATGGCGGTTACTCATGTGCAGGACATAAAGTCTTCTTTTGAACGGTTCATCTCAGACACCATCCAGAAAATCATTCTGGACTGCACTAATTTGGAGGGAAGGTGTGTTTTTTTGGAGAGAGATGGAAAGAGATGGACCAAAGTCATTTACATGTATAGTTTGGGGTTCTTATCCTTGCTGGTGTTTTCAGATCCAATGGGGAATCCACAGAATCCCCGTGGGATGCAGAAACTGGCAGAGAACTTTTCCTGGCAACAATGTCTCTGGAAAACGTCCAAATTATTTCAGGGATTATCCGCTTCGATAACCGTGACACCAAACCAGCTCGGCGGCAGAGAGACAAGCTAGGTGCAATCAGGTCAGTGTGGGACAAGTGGGTCAACTGCCTTCCCCTGTTTTACAATCGTGGGCCCAACATTTCTGTTGATGAGCAGCTTCTGCCATTTAGGGGCCGTTTCCCCTTCAGGCAGTACATACCATCTAAACCCGCAAAATATGGAATCAAGATCTGGGCTGCCTGGGATGCTGCTTCATCATATACGTGGAACTAGCAAGTGTATACGGGGAAGCCAAATGGAGGAGCCCCTGAGAAGAACCAAGGGATGCGGGTTGTCCTGGACGTGACACAGGACAACATCAAATGCAATAACTTTTTTACTTCGCACAAGCTGGGACAGGAGCTCCTCAAGAGGAAGCTGACGATGGTAGGAACAGTACAAAAAAACAAGCCAGAGCTCCCACCTCCACTGTTGAATACACTGAACAGGCCTATCAATTCCTCTAAGTTTGTGTTTCGGGCCGACACATCCCTAGTGTCCTATGTGCCAAAGAAAGGCAAAAATGTGGTACTCATGAGTACGCTGCATAGGGATGGGAGAATTTGTGGCCAGGAACATCAAAAACCAGAAATCATAATGGATTACAATGCACATCCAACCCGGAAGCCAGCCGCACCAATGTGTCAGAGGAAACACCGTACACCTAGCGACCTGGTCAGAGTGCACTGCACCCGGCCCACCACAGGAGTCGCTAGTGCGCGATGAGACAAGGATATCCCTGCCGGCCAAACCCTCCCTAACCCGGACGACACTGGGCCAATTGTGCGCCACCCCATGGGCCTCCCAGTCGCGGCTGGCTGCGGCAGAGCCTGGGCTCAAACCCAGAATCTCTAGTGGCACAGCTAGCACTGCGCCACCCGGGAGGCCCTCAGGGGTGGATAATTTAGACAAGCTGGTGACTGGCTTCAGCTGCAAAAGAAGAACCCTATGCTGGCCACATGATATTATTCAACATGTTGTACATCTTGGCGTACAACTCGTTTGTCACCTGGATGGCATTGAACCCAGATTGGAACAGAGGGAAGCTCCAGAGGAGACGGCTCTTTCTCGAGGAAGGAATTGGTAAGACCTCAAATCCAGAGGGGGCAATATATCCCAAGGATGCCAGCTTCTGCAGCCACTGCAGCCACCCAAGGACCCCAGCTTCTGCAGCCACTGCAGCCACCCACGGACCCCAGCTTCTCCAGCCACTGCAGCCACCCAAGGACCCCAGCTTCTGCAGCCATGCTGGTGCCCCATCCGCTCGACCCACAGTACCAACAACTCCAATACTGGAAGTAAGTGTGAGTGATGTTGTTGCATGTGTGTGTATCTGACTCTCCTACCTTGGCCTGCTGTAACTATACATGTGAGTGAGTGAGATGTTAGCAAAATTCTTGAACTAAGTGTTTTCATCATTCTAGATTGCAGCCGGTAGCAACAAGAAGAAGCGCTGCGATGTGTGTGGACCCAAGAAGGACAGGAAGACGCAGTACACATGCATCAAGTGCAAGAAATACATTTGCAACACACACACACAGTAAAACTCTGTCCCTCATGTGGTGTGTAGACCGGCCTTGACTTGTGTTCAATGGGGCTAATTTATCATTTCCATACAATAATGTATGTAAAATGTATCTTTCCAAATTGTTCAGTTCAAAGCAATAAACATCGATAGTGATGAAAATCTTTTTTCGTTTATATTTGTTCAAGATAAACATGATTTATTCCACCCATGTCTTTATTCCGCAAATAGCGTTTTTTATTGATAAATGTGATCTAGCAGAGGTAAATGGCAAATATTAACCATGTATGCTCTCTATATTGCTTGTAATTGATATCAGTCAACATCGAAGTATTTTTACGTAAGTCGTTCTGGCTGCATTGTTTTAAAAACCCAATAATGTAGTGGGTCCATCAGACCCGCAAACATTGGGTGAATAACAACAACATGAACACCAAGTGCATTTAAAATCGCAAACATACTTTAAAGTAAAACAAGGAAATGAAGTAAAAGCAAACAAGTAGCAATAAAATAGATTAATAATACAAAAGTTAAATAAAATGCATCCCAAATGGCACCCTATTCCCTACATAGTGCATTACTTTCAACCAGAGTTCAACCAGAGTCCAACCAGAGTCAACCAGAGTCCAATCTAGCAAGCTAGATCTAGTCAGGTTTTTATGAAGCTAGCCATCTTCAGTTAGTGTCACATTAAAGATCAGCCCAACTCATTGTCTCCAACTGAGACAATGCTGAAACATCAATCCACGGGCCGAGTGAGGGACACATTTTCATTTGTGCCAAAATCAAAATGAAGGAAAAGTTATCTTGCAAATTCTGCAGACTACGGTGTGAAATAGACTTTTAGAAGTGCTGTCTTTTTGTTATTACCTATTGTTAAGGCCGTATTTGGTGTGCTTATCAATACACAATCATCTTTTTTTCCCCCACCTATTATACATCTACTGTATAATGCTATGCATGATGTTTCAAATGCATTTATTTAACTTGGCAAGTCAGTTAAGAATGACGGCCTAGGAACAGTGGGTTAACTGCCTGTTCAGGGGCAGTACAACAGATTTGTATCTTGTCAGCTCGGGGATTTGAACTTGCAACCTTTCCTAGTCTAACGCTCTAACCACTAGGCTACCCTGCCGCCCCAATGTGATGCATGCCAATTTTTTATACACAAAAAAACATTTGATGAATACAATATTGAATCAGTCATCTTTCTCAAATGAAGGGGATGATGATGCAATCTTTGCGAGAGGGAGGGAACCTAATTTCATTGGTCCTCAATTCGTGGCTCAGTTACTTCATTCGGGATAAATTAAGTTAGCCCTGAGTTAGCCTGTCCCGGAGCAAGGTTATAAGAAGGATTTGTTGCCATTGAAAAATGCCTTGCTAAAAGGTGAGTCACTTTCGTGGTACGGGTTATCCTAAATTAAAGTTACCTTGCTAACTCCTCAAACCTGATTTGTAGTATACTCCTCTGGTCAAAAGTAGTGCACTAAATAGGGAATAGAGCGCAATTTGGAACCCAAACAAAGCATGTCTAAAACCATAGACCTCTTAAGAGTTTCGCATCTTGGAAACCTGGAAAATGTAAACGTGAAAGAAATGTAAACCTGTTGGGGTTCCACATCTCGCTTCCCTGGAACCCGGGGAAAGAGGTGTCAACGAACTGGTAGCAGGCGTTGGGATAGGAGCTAGCTTCGAACAAGTCCGACCATGGCTTCTTGGGCTCCGCCTTTCGGAAGCGCTTCTTGCCCAGTGGGGGCTCCGCGAATGGGATTCCGAGGAAAGCGGTCACGTGACTCCGGTCCGGCGTCGGTAGGCGGACGCCGCGGACACGTCCTGCCCGCGTGGCGACGACGAGTTCCGGAGAGTCACTCTGGGAAGAAGAAGAGGAGGCGAGGAGAGAGAGGAGGAAGAAGGGGAGGAGGAAAACGATGGAGGTATGCATGGCGCTGTTGCTGTTGTTTGCTGATTGTGGACTTCTTGGTTCTGATGTTAGGTAGTCGGAGGTGTGTGGTCTCTGTTCTGTCTGGAGTCCCTCAGATCTGTAGGAGAGAGGAGCAGAGGGAGGGGGAGAGCAAGAGAGAGGAAACGTGATTAGGAGAAAGAGAGTGACAGAGAACAGATGACACAAAGGAGAGAGGAAGATAGAGAGAGAGAAAAAGGGATATAAATACTAGCAGATATATATGGAGAAAGAAAGGGAGTTGCGTGTTGGAAAGAGGGAGAGCTTGAGGAAAAAAACTGCGGGGCTTGATAGTATTTACTAAGCAGATATTTACTAAGCATGTATTTACTAAGCAGGTATTTACCCTAGCAGGTATTTACTAAGCAGGTATTTACCCTAGCAGGTATTTACTAAGCAGGTATTTACCCTAGCAGGTATTTACTAAGCAGGTATTTACCCTAGCAGGTATTTACTAAGCAGGTATTTATCCTAGCAGGTATTTACTAAGCATGTATTTACTAAGCAGGTATTTACCCTAGCAGGTATTTACTAAGCATGTATTTACCCTAGCAGGTATTTACTAAGCATGTATTTACTAAGCAGGTATTTACCCTAGCAGGTATTTACTAAGCATGTATTTACTAAGCAGGTATTTACTAAGCAGGTATTTACCCTAGCAGGTATTTACCCTAGCAGGTATTTACTAAGCAGGTATTTACTAAGCAGGTATTTACCCTAGCAGGTATTTTTACTAAGCATGTATTTACTAAGCATGTATTTACTAAGCAGGTATTTACTAAGCAGGTATTTACTAAGCAGGTATTTACCCTAGCAGGTATTTACTAAGCAGGTATTTACCCTAGCAGGTATTTACTAAGCAGGTATTTACCCTAGCAGGTATTTACTAAGCAGATATTTACCCTAGCAGGTATTTACTAAGCAGGTATTTACCCTAGCAGGTATTTACTAAGCAGGTATTTACTAAGCAGGTATTTACTAAGCAGGTATTTACCCTAGCAGGTATTTACTAAGCAGGTATTTACCCTAGCAGGTATTTACTAAGCAGGTATTTACTAAGCAGGTATTTACTAAGCAGGTATTTACCCTAGCAGGTATTTACTAAGCAGGTATTTACTAAGCATGTATTTACTAAGCAGGTATTTACTAAGCAGGTATTTACTAAGCATGTATTTACTAAGCAGGTATTTACTAAGCAGGTATTTACTAAGCAGGTATTTACCCTAGCAGGTATTTACCCTAGCAGGTATTTACCCTAGCAGGTATTTACTAAGCAGGTATTTACTAAGCAGGTATTTACTAAGCAGGTATTTACTAAGCAGGTATTTACCCTAGCAGGTATTTACTAAGCAGGTATTTACTAAGCAGGTATTTACTAAGCAGGTATTTACTAAGCATGTATTTACTAAGCAGGTATTTACCCTAGCAGGTATTTACTAAGCAGGTATTTACCCTAGCAGGTATTTACTAAGCAGGTATTTACCCTAGCAGGTATTTACTAAGCAGGTATTTACCCTAGCAGGTATTTACTAAGCAGGTATTTACCCTAGCAGGTATTTACTAAGCAGGTATTTACCCTAGCAGGTATTTACTAAGCAGGTATTTACCCTAGCAGGTATTTACTAAGCAGGTATTTACCCTAGCAGGTATTTACTAAGCAGGTATTTACCCTAGCAGGTATTTACTAAGCAGGTATTTACCCTAGCAGGTATTTACTAAGCAGGTATTTACCCTAGCAGGTATTTACTAAGCAGGTATTTACCCTAGCAGGTATTTACTAAGCAGGTATTTACCCTAGCAGGTATTTACTAAGCAGGTATTTACCCTAGCAGGTATTTACTAAGCAGGTATTTACCCTAGCAGGTATTTACTAAGCAGGTATTTACCCTAGCAGGTATTTACTAAGCAGGTATTTACCCTAGCAGGTATTTACTAAACAGGTATTTACTAAGCAGGTATTTACCCTAGCAGGTATTTACTAAGCATGTATTTACCCTAGCAGGTATTTACTAAGCAGGTATTTACCCTAGCAGGTATTTACTAAGCAGGTATTTACCCTAGCAGGTATTTACTAAGCAGGTATTTACCCTAGCAGGTATTTACTAAGCAGGTATTTACCCTAGCAGGTATTTACTAAGCAGGTATTTACCCTAGCAGGTATTTACTAAGCAGGTATTTACCCTAGCAGGTATTTACTAAGCAGGTATTTACCCTAGCAGGTATTTACTAAACAGGTATTTACTAAGCAGGTATTTACCCTAGCAGGTATTTACTAAGCATGTATTTACCCTAGCAGGTATTTACTAAGCAGGTATTTACCCTAGCAGGTATTTACTAAGCAGGTATTTACCCTAGCAGGTATTTACTAAGCAGGTATTTACCCTAGCAGGTATTTACTAAGCAGGTATTTACCCTAGCAGGTATTTACTAAGCAGGTATTTACTAAGCAGGTATTTACCCTAGCAGGTATTTACCCTAGCAGGTATTTACCCTAGCAGGTATTTACTAAGCAGGTATTTACTAAGCAGGTATTTACCCTAGCAGGTATTTACTAAGCAGGTATTTACCCTAGCAGGTATTTACCCTAGCAGGTATTTACCCTAGCAGGTATTTACCCTAGCAGGTATTTACTAAGCAGGTATTTACCCTAGCAGGTATTTACTAAGCAGGTATTTACTAAGCAGGTATTTACTAAGCAGGTATTTACCCTAGCAGGTATTTACTAAGCAGGTATTTACTAAGCAGTTATTTACTAAGCAGGTATTTACCCTAGCAGGTATTTACTAAGCAACGGCGTGAGGTCGGGTTTAGAGAAAGAGGACAAGAGGCGAAGGAAGGGAAAGAACTTAAGCAATATTAAATATTGAAGGACACTCTACACCACAAAGCACCCTATAGTCAAAGGAATCTAATTAAACAAACCAACTGTGTTGATATGACTGTAAGGATCTCTGAAAAACACACACACACACAGCCATGCAAGCGCTAACATGCACTCACACACACACAAACCTGTGAGGTTGTAAGTTGTTGTTCTTGTTTTTGCGATGCGTGGTTGCCATAGTGACAGGATTCGTTTGGGAGTCACAGATAGGGGTACATGACTTTCACTGCAGCTGTGTGTGTGTGTGTGTGTGTGTGTGTGTGTGTGTGTGTGTGTGTACTATTTCGGTTCTCTTTCTCTTCGCTGTATGTTGATCTATTTTTGGTGGTGTCACCTCTCTCCCGATCCTCTCTCTCACGCACGCACACACACACAAATGCACGCATGCATGCACGCACGCACACACGAATGCACGCATGCACACACACACACACACACACACACACACACACACACACACACACACACACACACACACACACACACACACACACACACACACACACACACACACACACACTGCATCCTCTTCTCATATAGGCCAACTGTACGCTTATATGGCATCATCACATACAGTCAGGTCCAAAATGATTGGCACCCTTGATAAAGACAAGCAAAAAAAGCCTGTATAAAGTAAATAATACTAATACTGAGCTTTATTGTGTGCTCAAAACATTGGGGAATTATATACTTTTTTACAATTAATCAGAGAAATAGATTTTGTTTAACTAAGTAAAAATGATATACACTACCATTCAAAAGTTTGGGGTCACTTGTTTTTTGAGAAGACAAGCACATTTTTTGTCCATTAAAATAACATCAAATTGATCAGAAATACAGTGTAAACATTGTTAATGTTGTAAATGACTATTGTAGCTGGAAATTGCAGATTTTTTTATGGAATATCTACATAGGTGTATCGACGCCCATTATCAGCAACCATCACTGCTGTGTTCCAATGGCACGTTGTGTTAGCTAACCCAAGTTAATTATTTTAAAAGGCTAATTGATCATTAGAAAACACTTTCTGTTAGCACAGCTGAAAACTGTTGTTCTGATTAAAGAAGCAAAAAACTGGCCTTCTTTAGACTAGTTGAGTATCTGGAGCATCAGCATTTATGGGTTTGATTACAGGCTCAAAATGGCCAGAAACAAATTATTTTCTTCTGAAACTCATCAGTCTATTCTTGTTCTGAGAAATTAAGGCTATTCCATGTGAGAAATTGCCAAGAAACTGAAGATCTCGTACAACGCGGTGTACTACTCCCTTCACAGAACTGCGCAAACTGGCCCTAACCAGAATAGAAAGAGGAGTGGGAGGCCCTGGTGCACAACTGAGCAAGAGGACAAGTACATTAAAGTGTCTAGTTTGAGAAACAGATGCCTCACAACTGGCAGCTTCAAGAAATAGTACCCGCAAAACACCAGTCTCAATGTCAACAGTGAAGAGGCGACTCCGGGATGCTGGCCTTCTAGGAAGAGTTCCTCTGTCCTGTGTCTGTCTTCTTTTGCCCATCTTAATCTTTTATTTTTATTGGCCAGTCTGAGATATGGCTTTTTCTTTGCAACTCTGCCTAGAAGGTCAGCATCCTGGAGTCGCCTCTTCACCGTTGACAATGTTATGTTATTTAATGGACGAAAAATGTGCTTTTCTTTCAAAAACAAGGACATTTCTAAGTCACCCCAAACTTTTGAACAGTAGTGTATATTAAAAAAAATAGCAGTCAAAATGATTGCCACCCCTGCGTTCAATAATCTTGCACCCTCTCATTGCGAGGATAAAAAAAATTCATTGATTCATCCATTGATCTCAGTGGAGGAAAACTGATATTCCCTTGTTGATTATTGGATATTATTAGTGCACGAAATGACATATTAGGATCTCGACCCGTAGCCACTGCAGAATTTACATAAGCTGCATTCACTGTTGTCTTTTTCATCCCTAGAATCAATGCTTGGTTCGAGTGTGTAAATCTGTGTGTACTTCAGTAGATAGATTTCCGATAGGAAGGAGGAAATGCACATTTTGGGAGGAAGGAGAGATAATTGGGACATAGCCCATGTTCAGTCTTGAAGGAAACTCAACTACCTCAATATATACAATACAGTATACACCGTACACTGAGTATACCAAACATTTGGAACCCCTTCCCTTCCCCTGTTGACCTCAGAACAGCCTCAATTCGTCGGTGCCCATGTTAACTCCAATGCTTCCCACAGATGTGTCAAGTTGGCTGGATGTCCTTTGGTAAGTGGGCCATAGGGATGGGCATTTGACATTAATATTGTGAAAAAAACATAATATCCAGTTAAAATATTAAAGAAATCTTGACTCTTGACCAATCTGTAGTTTTGGCTAAAAGCAAAGGTGATATATTTTAAATGTCATGGTATTTTAAATGTCATGGTATTTTAAATGTCATGGAGTATCCTTGTAGGTAACAATGTCACAAGGATCATCTAATTTCATTTATAAACAACGCTTTTTCATTGTCAAAATAGACACTGACTCCAAGTAATCGAATGACAACGTCCGTTCGGATATTAGATGAACCGTGTCCCTCCCTAGTGAGTGTGTGTGCGCGCGTGTGTGTGTGAGTGTGGTCACTGGTCAGGCTACAGTACACTCATGATGTCTAGTCAGTAGACTGGACACCCTATACTCTTCTCAAATGTAGGATGAGCTAAGTGAGGACTGACTTAAGGGGGGGGGGGGGGGGTGAAGGAGTGAGAGAGAGTGTGTGTGTGTGTGTGTGTTTGATTTATGTGTGTGTAAGACTGTGTGTGTGTGCGTGTGAGTGTGTGTGTATGTGTGTTTGAGAATGCATCTGTGTCTGGGTAGATACTAGGGAGCGCCAAAGAAAGACTACAGGATACAGGTTGGCTAGTCTGGGGGCTGCTTCCCAAATTGCATCCTATTCCCTATTTTTGTGCTAGTTGTACCTTCACCAAAATGTTTCCTTCATAGCTTGTTCTCCATCTTTAAAAAAAAAATAGGGAGCCCATTTTTTTCAGCACATTTATTTCCATGACTGATCAAAACTAATTTTCTCGTGGCTCTCTCTTTTCTCTGCAGCAGACAAATGTTGAGCAATATGTTAGGAACATCGAATCGCAATAAAGACCCAGTATCGAATCGCAATACATATAGAATCGTGAGACTCGCAATAATTATCGTATCAACACCTAAGTATCATGATAATATCGTATCGTGAGGTCCCTGGCAATTCCCAGCCCTTCTATTTAGTACACTGTTTCATCAAAACTCAATAGGGCTCTAGTGAAAAGTAGGGGAATAGGGTGCTATTTGGGATACAACCTGGGTGTCTCAATTGAGTTATTAATATCTGAAAGGACAGCTGAGGGGCGGAAGTGGGGGAGGGAGGAGTGAGGAGGAGGAGGAGGGGGGGGGGGGGGGGGGGTGAAGAGGGAGAGGGGAATGAGAGGGGTGTCCGTTCTAGAATTAGCTCCTGGAATCTGTGTATGAAGTTCACAGGGGGATATGTTTCAGTGTGGGGGTTTACACCGCCGTCATATATACGTTATGCGTACGCGCTCTCCTCTCTCAGGCGTCTGTCTATCTTTTTCTCTCCTTTCGTCTCTCCGTCACTCCCTTTCTCTCGCCATCTCTCTCCCTCTCGTTCTCTGCCTGAGCCTCAGTGTGAACTCTGGCTTGGTTGCTGTGGAAACGCTGGGCCCACACCACCTACTGCATCCTCTCTGTCCATCTCTTTACCTCCTCCTCTCTCTCTCTTCCTCCCTTTTTCTCTCTCTCGCCCTCCTCTGCCGCGGCCTCTTTCTCTTTTCACTCCACCGTCTCTTCACCTCCGCCCTCTCTCTCTTTCTCTCTTCCCTCACCATGTCCATCTCTCGCTCTCTCTCTCTCGTCTCTGATTCTCTCGTCATCTCCCACTAGCACTCTCTCTTCCTTACTCTCTCCTCATTTTTCTCGCCGTCCATCGCTCTTTCTGCTAATGCAAACTCCCTGTTCGACCTATTAATCCTCTATCCATTCTCTACCCACACTTCTGTCTCTCCATCTTTCTCTTTCCTTCCCGTCTCATCCTTTATCTCCATCCATCTCTTTCTGCTCCATTATGTGTTCTTAGAGCTTTTCCTGTTTCCTGTATGTCTTCCTTCATGCGATCTTAATTCAACCCCCCCCCCCCCCCCCCCACACACACTGCACGAGAGATCAAGTGCCACTAGCAGCAATGGCACTGGTGACATCACTGTACAGTCATCGGTCTAGTAGTTCCACTGTCTTGCTTTTGAGAGACCGTGGATAGGTTCATATTTGCCTACTAGTATACTATACTGTAAAGTACAAGTTAGGCAATAGAGCTACTGTATAAGCCTTATAGCGAGAGACAGTGGCCTAGTACTTCTGTACAGTAATGTAGATCTAGGATAATTTCAGCTTTGTTCATTTGTAATGAATGACCATGCTGATGTTGATCTATATCAGGGATGGGGAACTTTGACGGGGTCCATAAAAATCTGAACTCCACATGATGGGCCGCAATTGCTTGCGGGTCTGCACACACACACACACACACACACACATATTCAAACGCACGCACACACTCGCTCACGCACACACAAACACACACACTCATCTTTGCCTTTTTGTTGAGGAACACGCCCCAATCTGTCACTCTGGGTGACATGGAAGATGAGCGGCACAGGAATCGCTGGAATTTTCCATTTCGTGATTGGCACGGCTAATGTTTCACCCACCAGACTCTTTACACACGCACACACACAAACACACACCGGTATTGGAGGTAGGCAACCATGCATTATACTGTACAAAGAGTCTATTGGCTATCCAATATAGGCCTATTTCGTTGAAGATAAAACTGGTTACGGGATCAGATGGATCAGAGTAGAGAGAGTAGAGTAGATTAGAATAAAATAGAATCTGAATATGAGCTTGCCTACTCATCACAACAAATACTAGACTACTAGACATGGGCATGCAGGGTCCTGGGCGGCGCCCAATCAGGAAAATACCATTAGGCCAAACCAGTACAGTGGTTGCTGCAGCAAATGACAGAGTGGGCTTATCTAAATTGTATCAACATGTAGTAGAATGATTGAAGATATATATTGGGTCTGTGGGGGCCTGGGGAACAGAACCAGCGTGATGTTCTACAAATAAGCATGCTTCTTCATCTTTTGATGACATCATTTCCAATATGAAACTGGCGGCCAATAAGCGATTCAACAATGTAAAGACTATTCAAGTTTAGTTCAAATTTTACGGCCAGTAAAGTTGAATGGTCTATACCACAGCCAACCGCGCCAACTAACATTGTGATATTTTAAGTGTTCACGTGAGTCTGTGATGTTTTCTGGGGCGCGTCTTTTAGCGATTCTAGGGGCAATAAATGGACAGATGTTGCGCACGGCCCCCTCACGCTTTTAATCAAAAGTATAGATACAGTGGGGCAAAAAATTATTTAGTCAGCCACCAATTGTGCAAGTTCTCCCACTTAAAAAGATGAGAGAGGCCTGTCATTTCCATCATAGGTACACTTCAACTATGACAGACCAAATGAGAAAAACATTTCCAGAAAATTACATGGTAGGATTTTTAATGAATTTATTTGCAAATGATGGTGGAAAATAAGTATTTGGTCACCTACAAACAAGCAAGATTTCTGGCTCTCACAGACATGTAACTTCTTCTTTAAGAGGCTCCTCTGTCCTCCATTCGTTACCTGTATTAATGGCACCTGTTTGAACTTGTTATCAGTATAAAAGACACCTGTCCACAACCTCAAACAGTCACACTCCAAACTCCACTATGGCCAAGACCAAAGAGCTGTCAAAGGACACCATAAACAAAATTGTAGACCTGCACCAGGCTGGGAAGATTGAATCTGCAATAGGTAAGCAGTTTGGTTTGAAGAAATCAACTGTGGGAGCAATTATTAGGAAATGGAAGACATACAAGATCACTGATAATCTCCCTCGATCTGGGGCTCCATGCAAGATCTCACCCCGTGGGGTCAAAATGATCACAAGAACGGTGAGCAAAAATCCCAGAACTACACGGGGGACCTAGTGAATGACCTGCAGAGAGCTGGGACCAAAGTAACAAAGCCTACCATCAGTAACACACTACGCCGCCAGGGACTCAAGTCCTGCAGTGCCAGACGTGTCCCCCTGCTTAAGCCAGTACATGTCCAGGCCCATCTGAAGTTTGCTAGAGAGCATTTGGATGATCCAGAAGAAGATTGGGAGAATGGCATATGGTCAGATGAAACCAAAATATAACTTTTTGGTAAAAACTCAACTCGTCGTGTTTGGAGGACAAAGAATGCTGAGTTGCATCCAAAGAACACCATACCTACTGTGAAGCATGGGGGTGGAAACATCATGCTTTGGGGCTGTTTGTCTGCAAAGGGACCAGGATGACTGATCCGTGTAAAGGAAAGAATGAAATGGGGCCATGTATCGTGAGATTTTGAGTGAAAACCTCCTTCCATCAGCAAGGGCATTGAAGATGAAACGTGGCTGGGTCTTTTAGCATGACAATGATCCCAAACACACCGCCCGGGCAACGAAGGAGTGGCTTCGTAAGAAGCATTTCAAGGTCCTGGAGTGGCCTAGCCAGTCTCCAGATCTCAACCCCATAGAAAATCTTTGGAGGGAGTTGAAAGTCCGTGTTTCCCAGCAACAGCCCCAAAACATCACTGCTCTAGAGGAGATCTGCATGGAGGAATGGGCCAAAATACCAGCAACATTGTGTGAAAGCCTTGTGAAGACTTATAGAAAACGTTTGACCTCTGTCATTGCCAAGAAAGGGTATATAACAAAGTATTGAGATAAACTGTTTTTGACCAAATACTTATTTTCCACCATAATTTGCAAATAAATTCATAAAAAATTCTACAATGTGATTTTCTGTATTTATTTTTCTCATTTTGTCTGTCATAGTTGAAGTGTACCTTTTATGAAAATTACAGGCCTCTCTCATCTTTTTAAGTGGGAGAACTTGCACAATTGGTGGCTGACTAAATACTTTTTTGCCCCACTGTATATCTATCAATCAATCTAGGCCTATCTATCAATCTGTCTGTCTTTCTCTATGGAGTAGCCTATGGGCATTTCCATCTAAAAGGACCCATGAGCACCAACATGTTGAGTTCATAGGAGCATAACAAAATGGGTGTCAAATGAAAGATACGAGTCTATATTTTGGAAATAGATACATTTTTCAACCTTTTTCCATCTTAAAAATGAGGCACAAGTAAAGGCTTTGATGTCTGGATAAACAGATGGAAAAGGGGTCTTAGGAAACATCTACTAGAAAAAGTCTTCAACTGTATCAGAAATACATCAAAACAATGATGTTCAATGTAAAGACCCCTGCCAACTAATATCAACACACATTTAGTTTTGGAGAAATTGTTTACCTTCTGTAAGTCTAAGAAATATTGGCTTGTAATTCTGTTACCTAAAACCCACGTATCTTTATGTGGAGGTAGGATAATGAAAGTTTAGAGGAGAAACACGTAATGGTACACCTAACAATTCATTATAATGATTTTACTTATATAAATGTTGTTCATAAATTATTAAGTGATTAAAACTTGTAATTATGTTACAAAATTGGTAACGGAATTACGTAAAAATCAGTAACGGAATTACTGCAGCTGAATTTGGCTACAATGGGAAATCTTAATAGTCACAAACCACAGTTGGGTCACCTGCTACTGTCCTCCGTTCCACTGGCATACTGTTATGTTCAGCACATTACTGTTTTCTTTCTGTTTCTGTCATCTGGTAGTTAAACCAAGAGTGTTAAAAAAGTCTGAGTCTGGACAACCCCTCCCTCTCTCTCTCTCTCTGCCTTTCGCTCTCATTCTCCAGTGAAGGTCACCTCTCCCAGCTCTTACTGCCACCTACCCATTAGCTCCCTCTCTTTCCATTTACTGTAACCAGCCCCCTCACCCACTGAGCACCGACCGACACCGGACGTTCATGGACGTTGAAAAGTAGTTGAAATTCGGTCAGTTCACCCTGGCCTTGATGTTAACGTCCACAGACAAACCGGACTGGACCAAATCTGAACCTATCATAGACGTACAGAACCGGTCAAAAGTTTGGACACACATACAGTGCTTTGAAAAAGTATTCATCTCTCTTGGTGTTTTTCCTATTTTGTTGCATTACAACCTGTAATTTAAATGGATTTTTATTTGGATTTCATGTAACGGACATACACAACATAGTCCAAATTGGTGAAGTGAAAAAAAAAAAAAAACGTTTCCATTTTTTTTTAAACATTTTTAAATGGAAAAGTGGTGCGTGCATATGTATTCACCCCGTTTGCTATGAAGCCCCTAAATAAGATCTGGTGCATCCAATTACCTTCAGAAGTCACATAATTAATTAAATTAAGACCACCTGTGTGCAATCTAAGTGTAATATGATCTCAGTATATATACACCTGTTCTGAAAGGCAAAAGAGTCTGCAACACCACCAAGCAAGCGGCACTATGAAGACCAAGGAGCTCTCCAAACAAGTCAGGGACAAAGTTGTTGTTGAGAAGTACAGATCAGGGTTGGGTTACAAAAAAATATCCGAAACTTTGAACATCCCATGGAGAACCATTAAATCCATTATTAAAAAATGTAAAGAATATGACACCACAACAAACCTGCCAAGAGAGGGCCGCACACCAAAACACACAGACCAGGCAAGGAGGGCATTAATCAGAGAGGCAACAAAGAGGCTGCAAAACTCCACAGCGGAGATTGGAGTATCTGACCATTGGACCACTTTAAGCCGTCCACTCCACAGAACTGGGCTTTACGGAAGAGTGGACAGAAAAAGCCATTGCTTAAAGAAAAAAATAAGCAAACACGTTTGGTGTTTGCCAAAAGGCCTGTGGGAGACTCCCCAAACTCTGTTCAGATGAGACTAAACTTGAGCTTTTTGGCCATCAAGGAAAACGCTATGTCTGGCGCAAACACAACACCTCTCATCACCCTGAGAACACCATCCCCACAGTGAAGCGTGGTGGTGGCAGGGATGTTTTTCATCGGCAGGGACTGGGAAACTGGTCAGAATTGAAGGGATGATGGATGGCGCTAAATTCAGGGAAATTCTTGAGGGAAACTTGTTTCAGTCTTCCATAGATTTGAGACTGGGCCAGAGGTACACCTTTCAGCAGGACAATGACCCTAAGTATACTGCTAAAGCAACACTCGAGTGGTTTAAGGGGAAACATTTAAATGTCTTGGAATGACCTAGTCAAAGCCCAGACCTCAATCCAATTGAGAATCTGTGGTATGACTTAAAGATTGCTGTACACCAAATCAAATCAAATTTTATTGGTCACATACACATGGTTAGCAGATGTTAATGCAAGTGTAGTGAAATGCTTGTGCTTCTAGTTCCGACTGTGCAGTAATATCTAACAAGTAATCTAACATTTTCACAATAGCTACCTTATACACACAAGTGTAAAGGAATGAATAAGAATATGTACATATAAATATATGGATGAGCGATGGCCGTGCGGCATAGGCAAGATTCAGTAGATGGTATAGAGTAATTTAGGGTATGTAAACATTATATAAAGTGGCATTGTTTAAAGTGACTAGTGATACATTTATTGCATCCAATTTTTTATTATTAAAGTGGCTAGAGATTTGAGTCAGTATGTTGGTAGCAGCCACTCAATGTTAGTGATGGCTGTTTAACAGTCTGATGGCCTTGAGATAGAAGCTGTTTTTCAGTCTCTCGGTCCCAGCTTTGATGCACTTGTACTGACCTCGCCTTCTGGATGAGAGCGGGTTGAACAGGCAGTGGCTGTTCACCAGGGGAACCCATCCAACTTGAAGGAGCTGGAGCAGTTTTGCCTTGAAAAATGGGCAAAAATCCCCATGGCTAGATGTGCCAAGCTTGTAGAGACATACACCAAGATACTTGCAGCTGTAATTGCTGCAAAAATAAAGCTCTAAAAAGTATTAACTTTGGGGGGTGAATAGTTATGCACGCTCAAGTTTTCATTTTTTTTTGTCTTCTTGTTTGTTTCACAATAAAAAATATTTTGCATCCTCAAAGTGGTAGGCATGTTGTGTAAATCAAATGATACAAACTCCAAAAAAATAATAATTTTAATTCCAGGTTGTAAGGCAACAAAATAGGAAAAATGCCAAGGGGGGTGAATAATTTTGCAAGCCACTATACTAATTCATGGGTTTTTCTTTCCTTGACTATTTTCTACATTGTAGAAAAATTGTGAAGGCATCAAAACTATGGAATAACACATATGGTATTTTATATTCTTCAAAGTAGCCACCATTTGCCTTGATGACAGCTTTGCACACTCTTGGCATTCTCTCAACCAGCTACTTAGTCACTTGGAATGCATTTCAATTAACAGGCGTGCCTTGTTAAAAATTAATATGTGGAATTCCTTTCCGTCTTAATGCTTGTGAGCCAATCAGTTGTGTTGTGACAAGGTAGGGCTGGCATACAGAAGATATCCCTATTTGGTAAAAGACCAAATCCATATTATGGCATCTCAAATAAGCAAAAAGAAACAACAGTCCATCATTACTTAAGACATGAAGGTCAGTCAATACGAAAAACTTCTAAAACGTTGAAAGTTTCTTCAAGTGCAGTCACAAAAACCATCAAGCGCTGATGAAACTGGCTCTCATCAGGACCGCCACAGGAAAAGAAGACCCAGAGTTGCCTCTGCTGCAGAGGACAAGTTCATTAGAGTTAACTGCATCTCAGATGGCAGCCCAAATAAATGCTTCACAGAGTTCAAGTTACAGACACATCTCAACATCAACTGTTCAGAGGAGACTGCGTGAATCAGGCCTTCATGGTTGAATTGCTGCAAAGAAACCACTACTAAAGGACACCAATAAGATGAAGAGACTTGCTTGGGCCAAGAAACACGAGCAATGGACATTAGACCTGTGGAAATCTGTCCTTTGGTCTGATGAGTTCAAATTCAAGATTTTTGTTTCCAACCAACGTATCTTTGTGAGACGCAGAGCAGATGAATGGATGACCTCTGCATGTGTGGTTCCCACCGTGAAGCATGGAGGAGGAGGTGTGCTTTGGTGGTGATACTGTCAGTGATTTATTTAGAATTAGCATGGCTACCACAGCATTCTGCAGCGATACGCCATCCCATCTGGTTTGTGCTTAGTGGGACTATCATTTGTTTTTCAACAGGAGAATGATCCATAATACACCTCCAGGCTGTGTAAGGGCTATTTGACCAAGAAGGAGAGTGATGGTGCTGCATCAGATGACCTGGCCTTCACAATCACCCGACCTCAACTCAATTGAGATCGTTTGGGTTGAGTTGGACCGCAGAGTGAAGGAAAAGCAGCCAACAAGTACTTAGCATATGTGCAAACTCCTTCAAGACTGTTGGAAAAGCTGGTTGAGAGAATGCCAAGAGTGTGCAAAGCTGTCATCAAGGCAAAGGGTGGCTACTTTGAATCTCAAATATAAAATAGATTTTGATTTGTTAAACACTTTTTTTGGTTACAACATTATTCCGTGTGTTATTTCATTGTTTTGATGTCTTAACTATTATTATACAACATAGAAAATATTAAAAAGAAAGAAAAGTCCTTGAATGAGTAGGTGTGTCCAAACTTTTGACTGGTGCTGTATGTTTCACAAGTTTGGACAGTACAGTACAGTACAGTGAGTAGAACTCAGTCAAGAACAGTACAAGACAATACAGTGGTACAGTACAGTACAATAAAGTAGAGTAAAGAAAATGTGGCATAGTACAGTAGAGTACAGTATATTGTATTGTACTCTACTATACTGCGATCCTTTACTTTACTCTACTCTTCTATTGCACTGTACTGAACTCTACCCTACCCTACTCTGCTGTGCTGTATTGTACTGCACTGTATTGTACTGCACTGTATTGTACTGCACTGTACTGAACTCTACCCTACCCTACTCTGCTGTGCTGTATTGTACTGCACTGTACTGAACTCTACCCTACCCTACTCTGCTGTGCTGTATTGTACTGCATTGTATTGTACTGCACCATGTCCAAACTTGTGAAACATGACTATGCATTTCTGTATAGTACAGATCCGGGGCCCATGATGTAATAATCCATTTCCATAATTCTGTCACCGGTTGTAAAGCCACTTCACTTACTGTAGTTCAGTAACCAAATTAGATTTTTTCAAACTCAAGGTGCCATGTCATAGCTGACACCCCATTCTTTCGGCAGACATCTTTGAATTGGGGCGGCAGGTCGCCTAGTGGTTAGAGCGTTGGGCCAGTAACCGAAAGGTTGCTAGATCAAATCCCTGAGCTGACAAGGTACACATCTGTCGTTCTGCCCCTGAACAAGGCAGTTGACCCACTGTTCCTAGACTGTCATTCTAATTAAGAATTTGTTCCTAACTGACTTGCCTAGTTAAATAAAATAATAATAAAAAACATATTTGAATCTTAATTCAGAGCAGATATTTAATTAACAGAGTTTTTGGAAAATTTGGTCTCATAGAATCCTGAGGGAGATTTTACCGTAATTCCGTTACCAAAGTTTGCATCTGCACAGTTCTTCCACTAAATTTGTTTGTGCAAATGTTTCAGTGGAAATGTTTCAAAGCTGTACTGGTGCATAGAGTTGTATGGTTTGTTCTACTTTTAAATCATTGTTTTTTGTTTGGCAGACATTTTAAAGTGAAAAATCTGAGTCAAAGCCTAATTCCATTATCGTGGAATTGCCCTATACATTATCTAGTAATAAGGCTATAACATGATTCCCAGCACATAGGTAGACTAGATGTATAGTCTAGTCTGAAGATGATATGGCATTATGGCAGGAAACCATGCCATCTTATTTTGACAGCAGTGCCACAGACAGTCGTTATGCAACATCAAGGAGAGAGCATCTCTCTCTCTCACACGCACGCACGCACACACACACACACACACACACACACACACACACACACACACACACACACACACACACACACACAGGATGGCTCTGGTAACGGTTATCAAGCTAACCCAAACAGCCAGCTGAAGTAAACAGACCTCAGACATTTGTGACATGGCCAGTTCAGGAAATCTCTCTCTCGCTATCTGTGTGTGTTGATCTGTCCAACATGGCACAGGATCACAGCAATTAGGCTACTAGGTCTAGGCTATGAAATTGGCTGCCATAGTCGTGTAATAACGCAAGTACAATAATAATAATAATAATAATAATAATAACAATAATAATACATTATTATTAACATTAATAATATACCTATAATAAACACTGATTAGGCTTACAAATGCCATGTTTCTCAACAAACTGGTTTCATCCGATTTGCAACAATTTTATTTGGACCATAATAATAACGCTAGCTCATAATTTGTTGCGTTTCCAATGCAGCGTCGATGTTCGTGTAAACACCACGTCGTCCACTGTACTGTCTATGAAATCTATTAAAAACACGACATACGAGACATCGGCTACCTTCTGCGGTCCCCAACCAAACAGATGTGCGCGAGGCGAGGAACACCAACAAACACACATGCGTCTCGCTCAGTGGTCTCGCCATGGAAGGCGCGTCACACACGCAACAGCATCAGCACAGTAGTCTGTACCCCACCACCACCACCACAGATATACGCACCGTCAACCACTATACCTCACCATGTCCAATTGCATGGTCATGATGCCTGGGTGAATTGAATTCATATCCCGATTCGAATGTTCCAAGTCCATTCCACTCACTGACGGGACTGACAGAGGCACGGGACTAGATCGAGACATTTCGAGCTAAATTTCTATAAAAGGACAGACACAGCAGCCTGCTGATGCACGCACGGACGGAGCTCGAGAGGCGCGGAGCGCGTGGCTGGGTTCATGCTGTGCGTTTACCCTTACCCAGCTAGTTAGTGGTGGGTCCTCCAGTGGTCAAAACCAAATCAACCCTGATTCAGCTGCTGCTTCGCTGAATCCCCCGGAAGGCAACGTTCCCTCCTCGCCCTGTCACCGTCTTTAGAGGACGTTAAACCCCGTGTCACCGGCACCGTTCATGGGGTGAGGAGGGTTTCTAGTTGGGGAGCGAAGACGCGCGGTTTAAATTACGGTCTTCGCTGCCTCGATGTCAGACACAGATGTCTTCTGTTTATTGTGCCCCTCTCTCTCGGTATTGAGTGGAGGTAGTGTCAGAGCCGTACTATGCTGTTATGACGACAGGGGGAGACTGCCACTGATAAAGCTCTTCCACGAATGGGAAAAAAAAGGAAAAGGGGTAGGCTACTCAAAGAAACTCTCGCGAGAAGAAACGCAGCTATCCCATACGCATCTATTCTTCATGGATCAACAAGGGTTTGCTTGCCAATACACTTGCCAGTACACTGACCACACTTGGTATGTAGGCTGATATGATGTTCTGATATTTGTATTTCTCTTTCAAAATCGAATTGCTTTATTGACATGACATACTATTAGTAATAATAAGACGGCAGTAGGCCTGATAACTGACAATGATGAAACAGCCATTAGGGAGGTCAGAGACAACAACCTCTCCCTCAATGTCAGCAAGACAGAGAAGCTGATCATGGACTACAGGAAACGGAGGGCTGAGCACGCCCCGATACACATCAACAGGGCTGTAGTGGAGCGGGTCGAGAGCTTCAAAGTCCCTCGGTGTCCACATCACTAAGGATCTATCATGGTCAACACACACCAACACAGTCGTGAAGAGGGCACAACAACGCCTCTTCCCCCTCCGAAGGCTGAAAAGATTTGGCATGTGCCCTCAGATGCTCAACAAGTTCTACAGCTGCACCATTGAGAGCATCTTGACTGGCTGCATCACCGCTTGGCGTGGCAACTGCTTGGCATCCGACCGGAAAGCCCTACAGAGGATAGTGCGTACAGCCCAGTACATCACTGGGGCCGAGCTGCTTGCCATTCAGGACCTCTACACCAGGCGGTGTCAGAGGAATGCCCTAAAAGTGGTCAGACTCCAGCCACCCAAGTCGTAGACTGTTCTTTCTGCCACCGCAAGGCAAGCGGTACCTTTGCACCAACTTTGGAAACAGCAGGGCCCTGAACAGCTTCTACCACCAAGCCATAATAAGACTGCTAAATAGTTAGCAAAATAACTACCCGGACGATCTGCATGGACCCTTTTTGCACTGTTTTGACTTCATCACAAACGCTGCTCCTACTGTTTATGATCTGTTACTTTATTCCTAGTTATATGTACATAGCTACCTCAATTACTATCGCACCCCTGCACATCAACTTGGTACTGGTACACATTGTGTATTTAGTATTACGTGTTTTACTTTTCTATTATTTCTCTATTTTTTTTCTCTCAGTATTGTTGGGAAGGGCCCGAGTTAGCGTTTCACTGTTAGTCTACACCTGTTGTTTACCAAGCATGTCACGAATAAAATCAGATTTGATTGAAATGTTGTCAAAGTATCAATGGTACTGTAGGCCTACAACTGCAGTGGGTCATACTATACAGTACCAGTCAAAAGTTTGGACACACCTACTCATTCAAGAGGTTTTTCTTAATTTGGACTGTTTTCTACAATGTAGAATAGTATTGAAGACATCAAAACGATATGGAGTCATGTAGTAACCAAAAAAAGTGTTAAACAAATCAAAGTGACCAGGAGTGGTGTGATGCTGATTTCGTGTGTGTCAACAGCGCAAAAGGAGAAAACTCTTTGGCTCAACAAGATTTCGACATGTGAGGTGGGAAGCTAGGACTTTCAGAGTAGGGCACCGGTTAAAGGTGTCATCTCTGGTGTCTCGTTGTCTCGACATCTCTGGTGTCTCGTTGTCTCGACATCTCTGGTGTCTCGTTGGACATAACGACTGTGTGGGTTTAGGGAGAACATTCCAGGAGTGGTAGACGCACATCGATTGAATCGAATGAAAGACGGAAGGAATCGGTTTTACTGTCGTTCGGTGAAGGGGTTCTCCCTACTTATGTAAAACTTGGGTAGGTGAGATATGCGGTGAGATCGTATGTACAGAAACCGTTGCATTGTTACAAGTGTAAAAAGTCTGGACACGTGGCAAGTGTTTGTCGAAGGAATACATATGTGGTAGTTGAAGAGTCAGATGAAGAATGTTGTTGTAATTGTGATGGGAACCACGTTCCCAAGCTCCCGGAGTGCTCTGTATGGATGAAGAAGGTCGCAGTAGCTAGGATCAGGGCCATCCAGCAGGTCTTCTATGTGGAGACAGTGAGAATAGCTGAAGGAGTGAGTAGAGAGGAGATGGTAGTGGATGTCCCACAGTCTGCAGTGAATGACAAGTATCCTGACGTACGAATAGTGAAGAAGGTGGCGTTTGTAGTGCAAGTGATCAATTCCACTAGTCAAACGAATCAAAAAAATAAAAGAAGCTAGACATCATTGCGAAGGCGGCAAATACATTTCTGGATCTCCAGAACTCTACAGCTGAAATGTTACAGGGAGTACTGAATGAAGAGGTCCCCTCCCTCCCAGGTTCCTGCTTCCTGAGCTTGTACTATCTGAACTATCTGTACTATCTGAATATCTGAATATCTGTACTATCTGAACTATCTGAATAGTACAGGTTTGGTTTGAAATTCAGGGTGGTGGCATGAATTTTATTTATGTTTTTTATTAGATTTTTTTCATCCAAACCATTTTTTTTTGTGGGGGGGGGGGTATTTTTTTACTACGCTGCACAGTGGCGGCAATACACCTTATGAGTGTAGTCTGCCAATAAACCTCAGAGAAGAAGAACTCTGGGGTGGCTCCTAGAGGAGGAAGACTGCCACCAATGCTATCACCGGGACCACGGCACACCCAGCCACGGGTGACCTGCAGCCAGAGGAGGGCCAAGCATGTGTAAGTGTTGTCCAATACATTTGTTCAGAATGGCTCCTTGCTCATGCATGTTTTCCTCTCTGCCCTCTGTGGCCTGCACTAGACTGTTACTGATTGTTACTGTCAGTAAGAATAGGAGTAGTATCTCTCACAATCTCTTCCCGCACTCACGCTCTCTCCCTCTGTGTGCACGCAATGAATGTCCTCCTTTCCTCCAGTCAATCTTGAGAAATGTTGATACTGGACAAGAGAGGGAGGGGCACACCGATGATGAGAAATGGGTGTGTGAGAGAGATGGACTAGGTTGGTCAATACTGCGAGTTCAGGGAGGGCAGAGAAGTATTAGCTAATTAAGGAGAGTGCCTAGACTCGTCTGGTCAGCCTCTCTCTCTCTCTCTCTCTCTCTCACACTCACACTCACACACACACACACACACACACACACACACACACACACGCGTATTCTCGACTGCCCAGCCTCTCATTTCTTCTGAGGGCACGTCGTGAAACATGTCGCTAAAATACTTTGACATTCTTGTCCTTCAGAGACACACACACATGCACACACACCCTTGCACGGGCTCAGACACACAAACACACATCTCACGGCAACTGGCAAGATACATATTATAAACATGACAAGAGAGGGCTATAACTGGTCCTCAATACATTTCCTTTCAGCCAAATCACCAACTTAAAAGGCTACATTTTAATATCAGTAATTTTATTTTACTGACACTGCGCTCTCTCTTATTTCACACTGCTTTGCTCTGCCCTTACTGTACAGTATTGTATGACATCATCAGTATGGGACAGAGACTGCACCAAGGCTGCACCAATGGTTCCCTATCCCGCATAGGGCTCTGGTCAAAAGCAGTGCACTAAAAGGGAAATAGGGTGCCATTTGGGAGGTAACCTATAAATGCCAGCGGCGGCACCAGTGGAGATAATTTATACCCGGTCTGATCAATTGTGTAATAAAACATTACTGGCTGTTTGTCTGTTTAATGGACGAGAGGGGAAATGAAACCCTGCCTTTCCTCTCATACTGCAGATATGCTACTGCTACTAGGGCCAGGAGTTATACCTGACAACATTTGGACCTGAACAGGAAAAACTCCTTTGGACAAAGGCTTTAAACTTGTTGTATTTGGCGCATGTGACAAATAATAATAATATATATATATATATATATATATATATATATATATATATATATATATATATATTTTAACACTTGGTAATCCACATTCCAGAACTTTGTAATCTGGAAGTTCTGTGGGACATTGAAGGTTTGATGTGGCTGCTGGCAATGATAGAGACGTAGAGGTTGTGCAGAAGGTACACCCCCCTGTTCACAAAAATGGATCGAGGCATTCGGTTACTGTTCGGTTAAACGTTAGAAGGGCAAAACGAGTGACCTAAGCGACTTTGAGCGTGGTGTGATCGTCGGTGCCAGGCGCGCTGCATCCAGTATCCCAGAAACGGCTGCCCTCCTGGGCTTTTCACACACAACAGTGTCTAGGGTTTACCGAGAATGGTGCGACAAACAAAAAACATCCAGTCAGCGGCAGTTCTTTGGCCGAAAACAGCTTGTTGATGAGAGAAGTCGAAGGAGAAAGGCAAGAACCGTGCAAGCTAACAGGCTGGCAACAAAAAGGCAAATAATGGTGCAGTACAACAGTGGTGTGTAGAAGGGCATCTTGGAATGCGCAACTCGTCGATCCTTGTCACGGACAATTGAAGGTTGGAAAAACATCACCTGGTCCCACGAATCCCAGGTTCCTGTTGCGTCATGTTGATGGCAGAGTCAGGAGTTGGCGTAAACAGCATGAGTCCATGGACCCATCCTGCCCTTTACAGGCTGGTGGCGGTGGTGTACTGGTGCGGGGAATGCTTTCCTGGCACACGTTAGGTCCCTTGATACCAATTGAACAATGAACATTTCCGACACCTTGTAGAATCCGTACCCCGGAGAATTCAGGCTGTTCTGGAGGCAAAGGGGTCTGGCCCAGTACTAGATGGGTGTACTTAATAAACTGGCCGGTGTGTATGTCTATGAGTGTAAGAGGTAGAGCAAAAGGGAAGCCGTGCAAGGTGAACGACCGTGAATGCTTCCTGGGTTTTTCTAATGCAGTTGTCATTGATTATCTGTCTCCTTGGAGGCTGAAATATACAGCCTCTCCCACAGCCCAGCTATTAATTCAGCCTAACTCAATCACAACTATTACCCATTACACAAACACAGACAGAGAGGAGGAGACATTCAGGTTGGAGAGGAATAGGCAACAGAGATGGAGTCTGTACAGATAAAGAAAGGGGGAGAGGCAGAAGGGAAGGGAGGAGAGAGAGAGAAGAGATTCAGGTTGGTGAGAAGTATACGCAATGCACTAGAGGTGGAGAGGGCAGGGATAAAAGGAGGGAGGGAAAAGTGCGGGAAAGAGGGAAGGGGAAAGAGAGCAGTGAAAAGCGGGAGGGAGAGGTTGGAGAGGAGTAGGAAACAGAAATGGAGAAAATTAGGGTAGAGAAAGGGAAAGAGGGGAAAAAGTGAGAGAATTTATAAGATGAGTGTTCATGGTCATGCATGTGTGTGTCCTCTCAAAATGTGTGTGTGTGTGTGTGTGTGTGTGTGTGTGTGTGCACGCATGCGTGCGTGCGTGCGTGTGTGAGAGAGTGTGTGATTTTGGAAATGACCATTCTCCATCCCACTCTCCAGCCTTCTGACTTTGTACTGCTGACCTAGGCGGGCTATTTTGTATCCCACTGAAGGACACACTGACTATGTCACACAGTTTTTAGTATTCAGCTCCACAGAACACACAACAGGAGGTCCTGTTACACTACACCGTCTCTAATGTCAGTGTCATTGTGACGAGCTGCATTGCCTGACTACACACAGTAACAGTGCAACTGAGAAAAAGAAACTAAAATAATGAAAATGGACCTTAGAAACCGCCAACAAAACTCCATACATACTCTCTCATACAAGATATCTGTCTCTGTAACCCCGCAGGCTACATACAAGTAACTAGACAAACGAGCCAAGGTAAATCAACAATAAAACGGATCGTCAAATAATCATTTTCTACGATTAGTAGAGCTGGAGATGGAACCACCTCGGCCACCGCTCACTTTAAACACCATCAAAAAGTACAAAAAATTTAAAAACATAACACCCGAAGCCAATTTCACCCATGTATGGAATCAGTAGGTTAGGCTCTATAGCCCCACATGAACCCACGAGGAGACCCTATTACTGCTCTCTTTCTCTCCCAGGGAGAGAAATACCCTGGTTAGAAGGAGGAAGGGAAGGCATCCTTTGGATAAAGAGACCCTATTTCTGCCCTCTGTGTCCCAGGCAGAGAACTACTCTGGCTGAACGTTAAGTGGTCCTGTCCTAATAAGCGAGCTTCATCACGGCCCCATCAGCACCATGGGATCCATATAACTACAGCCCTTAGGTAGCTCTTAGAGTGGTGGCCTGGAGCGAGAGAGTGAGGGATGGAGGGAGAGAGGAGGGAAAGAGACAGAAAGAGCTCCTTTAGGCTGAAGAGGGAAAGAGAGAAAAAGGCCGGGGGAGAGAAAGAGCTTTACCAGAGGCAGTGAGAGAGGTGGAGGAAGGGATGGAAGGATGGAGGGTGGGAAGGAGAGGAGGGGGAGAGAGAGAAAGAGCTTTACCAGAGGCAGGGAGAGAGGTGGAGGAAGGGATGGAAGGATGGAGGGTGGGAAGGAGAGGAGGGGGGGAGAGAGAAAGAGCTTTTACCAGAGGCAGAGAGAGAGAGGTGGAGGAAGGGATGGAAGGATGGAGGGTGGGAAGGAGAGGAGGGGGAGAGAGAGAAAGAGCTTTCTCAGGCTAATCTATAATGGGGCGGTTAAAAGCATCAGTGTGCTGATTCAGAGCTATTATCTAATTGCTGCTGCATTGCTGATTGGCTGAACACATCAATCTCTCTCGCTGGCTCCTGCTGGCTGGCTCACCCATCTCCCGATGTTGCACTCCTCTCTCTCGCTCTCTCTCTCTCTCTGTCTCTCTCTCTCTCTCTCTCTCTCTCTAAAAGATGTGGGTGTTTATCAAAATTGGATTTGTTTTTTAATTATTTCTGAGTCTGTGTAATCTGAGGAACATATGAGTCTTCATGGCCACCCTGCTCTCCCTCCCCTTCTCACTGCTACAGCACCACTTGTCCTCTTGTCTCCTCTTTGTTCGTTCTTGAAAAAAATACTGCAAATGAAGGATGAGGATGTTGCCTTGTTATGGGGGACCTGGGAATCTTATGACATAAAATCACTATAAACTCCATAGTCAGAAGGAGGAGAGATAGGTAGGTAAATAAACAGCACCCGGTGTCACAGGAAGGCCAAGAAGATCATTAAGGAACTCAGCCATCTGAGCCGGTTCACCCCACTACCATCTAGAAGGCGGAGACAGTACAGTACATCAAAACTGGGACCTGAGAGACTGAAAAACAGCTTCTATCTCCAGGCCATCAGACTGTTGTACAGTCACCACTAGCCGGCCTCCGCCCAGTACCCTGCCCTGAACTTTAGTCTGTTACTAGCCGGCCTCCGCCCAGTACCCTGCCCTGAACTTTAGTCTGTTACTAGCCGGCCTCCGCCCAGTACCCTGCCCTGAACTTTAGTCTGTTACTAGCCGGCCTCCGCCCAGTACCCTGCCCTGAACTTTAGTCTGTTACTAGCCGGCCTCCGCCCAGTACCCTGCCCTGAACTTTAGTCTGTTACTAGCCGGCCTCCGCCCAGTACCCTGCCCTGAACTTTAGTCATTGTTACTATCCGGCCTCCGTCCAGTACCCTGCCCTGAACTTTAGTCTGTTACTAGCCGGCCTCCGCCCAGTACCCTGCCCTGAACTTTAGTCTGTTACTAGCCAGCCTCCGCCCAGTACCCTGCCCTGAACTTTAGTCATTGTTACTATCCGGCCTCCGCCCAGTACCCTGCCCTGAACTTTAGTCATTGTTACTATCCGGCCTCCGCCCAGTACCCTGCCCTGAACTTTAGTCTGTTACTAGCCAGCCTCCGCCCAGTACCCTGCCCTGAACTTTAGTCATTGTTACTATCCGGCCTCCGCCCAGTACCCTGCCCTGAACTTTAGTCTGTTACTATCCGGCCTCCGCCCAGTACCCTGCCCTGAACTTTAGTCTGTTACTAGCCGGCCTCCTCCCAGTACCCTGCCCTGAACTTTAGTCTGTTACTAGCCGGCCTCCTCCCAGTACCCTGCCCTGAACTTTAGTCATTGTTACTATCCGGCCTCCACCCAGTACCCTGCCCTGAACTTTAGTCTGTTACTAGCCGGCCTCCTCCCAGTACCCTGCCCTGAACTTTAGTCATTGTTACTATCCGGCCATCACCCGGTACTCAACCCTGCACCTTAGACTGTTGCCCTACATATGTAGTCATGTAACACTGGTCACTTTAATCATGTTTGCGTACTGTTTTACCCACTTCATATGTGTATATTCTGTATTCAAGGCTCATCCTATATAACTACTGCTGTACATACAGTGGCAAGATAAATTATCTGAACCCTTTGGAATTACCTGGATTTCTGCATAAATTGGTCATAACATTTGTTCTGATTTTCATCTAAGTCACAACAATAGACAAACACAGTCTGCTTAAACTAATAACACACAAACAGTTATACATGTTCATGCCTTTATTGAACGCACTGTATAAACATTCACAGTGCAGGGTGGAAAAAGTATGTGAACCCTTGGATTTAATAACTGGTTGACCCTCCTTTGGCAGCAATAACCTCAACCAAACGTTTTCTGTAGTTGCCGATCAGACCTGCACAAAGGTCAGGTGGAATTTTGGACCATTCCAACAAAACTGTTTCAGTTCAGCAATATTGTTGGGATATCTGGTGTGAACCGCTCTCTTGAGGTCATGCCACAGCATCTCAATCGGGTTGAGGTCAGGACTCTGATTGAGCCACTCCAGAAGGCGTATTTTCTTCTGTTGAAGCCATTCTGTTGCATCACCCAACTTCTGTTGAGCTTCAATTGGCGGACAGATAGCCTTACATTCTCCTGCAAAATGTCTTGATAAACTTGGGAATTCATTTTTCGGTCGGTGATAGCAAGCTGTCCAGGCAGCAAAGCAGCCCCAAACCATGACGCTCCCTCCACCAGACTTTACAGTTGGGATGAGGTTTTGATGTTTGGGTGCTGTGCCTTTTTTCCTCCACACATTGTGTTGTGTGTTCCTTCCTTCCAAACAACTCACCTTTAGTTTAATCTGTCCACAGAATATTTTGCCAGTTGCGCTGTGGAACATCCAGGTGCTCTTTTACGAACTTCAGACGTGCAGTAATGTTTTTTTGGGACAGCAGTGGGTTCTTCCGTGGTGTCCTCCCATGAACACCATTCTTGTTCAGTGTTTTTCGTATCGTAGACTTCTCAACAGAGATGTTAGCATGTTCCAGAGATTTCCGTAAGTCTTTAGCGGACACTCTAGGATTCTAATTAACCTCATTGAGCATTCTTGCGGCGTGCTCTTTCAGTCATCTTTGCAGGATGGCCACTCCTAGGGAGAGTAGCAACAGTGCTGAACTTTCTCCATTTATAGACAATTTGTCTTTCTGTGGACTGATGAACATCAAGGCTTTTAGAGATACTTTAGTAACCCTTTCCAGCTTTATGCAAGTCAACAATTCTTAATCTCAGGTCTTCTGAGATGTCTTTTGTTTGAGGCATGACATCAGGCAACGCTTCTTGTGAATAGCAAACTCAAATGTGTGATTGTTTTTTATAGGGCAAGGCAGCTCTCACCAACATCTCCAATCTCACCTCATTAATTGGACTCCAGGTGAGCTGACTCCTGACTCCAATTAGCTTTTGGAGAAGTCATTAGCCTAGGGGTTCACATACTTTTTCCAACCTGCACTGGGAACGTTTTAATGAGGTATTCAATATAGACAAGAAAAAGACAATAAGTTGTGTGTTATTAGTTTAAGCACACCGTGTTTGTCCATTGTTGTGACTTAGATGAAGATCAGATAGAATGTTATGACCAATCTATGCAGAAGTCCAGGTAATTCCAAAGGGTTCACATACATTTTCTTGTCACTGTACCTCTTCTATTCCTTTACTGCCCATAATGTATATACACACCATCATATACATATATATTTATATTCCAGACTCTGACATTGCTACATAGATTTCACTTAACGTCTCTGCCTTTGAATTCGGGCAGACATTTTTTTAGCATCATTCCACCTTTCTCTAACACTCCAAGATTTCATATTGGTATCTTCTATTGTAGTTCAGCAGCCACGCGTGCAGTGAACATCTGTGGCTGGCTATAGGGCCCTGAGTGGAATCTACTGTACTGTATGTTGCACTCTGTGGTTTAATACTGTAATATTAACAGCGTTACACTGCCACCCTATGGCCAATAGTTGACGGTGCACCCAGCAGCCTACATCCAGAGGTAAGGTCAGTTTTTTCCAATCATGTCACGTGACCTATCCTCTCTCTCATCCCTCTCTTCCTCCTTCTAATATCATTCCCCACCTCCTCCTTCTCCATCCGATATCATTCCATCCCTCCACCCTTCCATCCATCCCTCCCTCCATCACATATTGCTCCTAGCCAACAGACAAATCCTGTCTGTCACCAGCAGCTGTTATAGTGTTTAGGGCCATGAAATAATGTGTGGATGAAGGACAGGCAGGTTGAACAAAGAGAAAACAAAGCATACAAATCCATAGATGTATATTTCTTGTGCAATTCATAGGCCACATTGAGTTTTTTCTTTCATAATTTTGATCTGGTGTTAGAGCATAAACCTAAGCTTATAAATCCAGGCCGCATCACATCCGGCCGGTGATTGGGAGTCCCATAGGGCTGCGCACAACTGGCCCAGTGTTGTCCGGGTTTTGCCGGGGTAGGCCGTGATTGTAAATAAGAATTTGTTCGTAATTGACTTGCCTAGTTAAATAAAGATTAAATACACATATATATATATATATATTTTAATTATAAGCCTAACTGTACGCACCCCAATCTCCAAATGCTTTTGGGAACTCGGACAGAAAAAAGTTCATGTTGATCCACTGAGTCAAAAAGGTTTAATTCATTAAGAGAAACGCTGTGAAATGCAGAGTTGAAAATAAAGAGTAGGGAGGGTCAGAGCAGTAGCCTAACGTTTGGGAAAGACGTGTGATTATTGTGAGGCGCAATACAAATTCGACAGTCACAACACGGGACGTCAAGGGGCTGTACTGTCAGAGTTAATTGGAGTAGTAACTGAAATCTGGACACTGACTGTAGGTCTATAACCTCTCACAAAGCCTAATATAATATGAACTACTACAGAATTAAGCAGTTATTGCTGTAAAATGATACACCGAATCAAATGTCAATTCTGACCGGGGAACAGGAGTAGAGAAAATATGATTTATTTCTTTCAGTATTTTGAGAGAATAAATGTGCAGTTAGGGACCGTCTGTAAAGGTGCTATCTTTATCAGCTGATAGAATTTCAACCACAAAATATGCATCCAAGCCGAACTGAAATCTTATCGAAAAATCTTTTAAATCTTTTTTTTTTTTAGATGAATTGAATTTTCTCTCCGGTCCCTAAACATCTTTGCTGCGGGAGAGAAGCAGAGAGGAAAGAGAACTTTACCTATGTCAACTGGACGGAAGTGTTCATTCTATACATGTATGAGATATATTCTAGGGCAACAAGTAATGAAAGAAGAGTAGCTGCATGTATATATACTGAACAAAAATAGAAATGCAACATGCAACAGTTTCAAAGATTTTACTGAGTTACAGTTCATATTAGAAAATCAGTCAATTTAATTAAATTAATTAGGCCCCAATCTATAGATTTCACGACTGGGAATACAGATACCTTTTTAAAAAATGGGTCTCACAATGGGCCTCAGGGTCTTGTCGCAGTATTTTTGTGTATTCAAATTAACAATCAATAAAATGCAATTGTGTCCGTAGCTTATGCCTACCCATACCATAACCCCACCCGCACTCTGTTCACAATGTTGACATCAGCAAACCGCTCGTCCCACACGACGCCACTTCTGCAATTGTGAGACCAGTTGGGCGTGCTGCCAAATTCTCTAAAATAACGTTGGAGGCGGCTTATGGTAGAGAAATGAACATTAAATCTTCTACCAACAGCTCTGGTGGACATTCCTGCAGTCAGCATGGCGATTGCACACTCTCTCAATTTGAGACATCTGTTGCATTGTCTTGAGTGACAAAACATTTTAGAGTGGCCTTTTATTGTCTCCAGCACAAAGTGCACCTGTGTAATGATCATGCTGTATAATCAGCTTATTGATATGTCACACCTGTCAGGTGGATGGATTATTTTAGCAAAATAGAAATGCTCAGGGATGTACAGGGATGTAAACACATTTGTGCACAAAATTTGAGCGAAATAAGCTTTTTGTGCATATGGATCATTTCTGGGATCTTTTATTTCAGCCCATGAAACACGGTACCAACACTTTACATTGCGTTTATATTTTTGCTCAGTGTAATTATAGACAAGTTGACCAACAAATAGCCTACCAAAATGTCGGAAATTATATCCAGAAACATAGGCCTATCTACATGAGGCTTTAAAAAAAAACATGGGCCTTAGATTTTCACTTTATGGGTTATTAGCAATTGCGATCTAGAAGAAAAAGAAATGCACACCTATTTAGGCGAGGTGCTGGCTAGCGGAGTAGAAAACTACATAAACGAGTCATCCCGCAGTGTTTGTGATTATACCCTGATGAAGACAGCTTGGCTGTCGAAACGTTGGTAATTAAATGTTGCATCTGAACTCCTAGAGTATGCGGCTCTCTTTTATTTTCAAGTTATTAGCAATTGCAGGCAGGTGCGGGTGAACAAACAGCTGACCCGCGCATCACTAGTGACCACACACCACACCTCAATCGGCTAAGGCCCTGAAGAGCAGCCGATTAGTAGCATCCGGTGTGTTTGAGCAGGGTTAGAACGAAAACTTGCTAGCCCAGTACACCAGCTTTGACCCCCTGTATTCAGATGCCTGTATGATGTTATCAGCTGGGGACAGCTGCTGTTATTCTGGCTGTGGTTCAAACTCAAAGTAAACAGCCCTCGGCCCTCAGCCCTATGCCCTTGGGGGAATCCCCGCGGCCATATTTGTCGTCGGTCCAAATGATTAGCCAAGCAAGGGAAGTTTGCAACCCCCTCAGCCCTCGTTTTTAATTTTGTTTGCGAGTGTACAATTATGTTCACCTCGGGGACTGAAATGCCCCATAATTAAATTCGCAATGATTGTTCATCCGCTAAGAAAAGTCCACCAAAACTTAAAACCTCAACATCAATATGAAATCAACATACAAGTGTAAGTAAAAAAATAATGTAAATAAGTTAGAAATTGTGCTACTAATGCATAAACATGTATCATAAAAGTAATTATGTTTTTGTTTGGTTAGCTTTTGGAAATGGTAGAAATAAAACATTTTCCTTCTTCAGAAGTAGCTAGTTAGCTAGCAGTAGGCATATATTGATAATTATATAGTTAATATAAGTAGACATGCAATTATAATTGACTGTAGTGCATATAAAGCACCCACCTACCGGGTGGCTGAAAACATAATCATTGCGGGATGAAAGAGTGACAAATTTCCGGGCAAGGGCGGTACATTTAACTTATGTCAGAGTTATGCTTAAACTAAATCTTTGAGTGCTTTACGATAAGGATGGCTGGTCATGGCTGGTCGACGATTCACGCTCAGATAATTCGTTGAGAGCCCCGAGACAAAAGTACAAAGGTATTTTATAGCCAAGATACACCCCTTTCAACCTACATGACGGACAACAGATATATAGAATGGGTCACAAGGTTAAGATCTGTATGAAAGATACCTATTGTCACGTCTGCTCCCGCTCTTCCCTCTCCCTGGCGCTTGAGGGCGCCAGGTTGCCCTGCATCACGCACTCCTGCCATCCATTACGCACACCTGCCTTCCCTCGTTACGCGCATCAGCGATATTGGACTCACCTGGACTCACTATTCACCTGTTTATTTCCTCCCCTATATTTGTCAGTTCCCCAGCTCTGTTCCCTGCTGCTGCCTTAATTGTTTTTGTCTGTGTTATTAGTTTGCTGACACTGTTCCTGTCTCGTGCCATGTCTGTACTTTATTACATGTTTTACTCCCAGTACCTGCTTCGACTCTCCAGTGTCCTCCATGTGACACCTATAATACATAGCAGACAGTATCTGCTGTGTCAACAGTTTTCATTGTGTAGAGACCAGTGTCTGGCCCTCCGACTCCAAACTAGAACCATGTCGGCCTGGTACAGTATAGAACAGAAACATTAATTCATGCTCTGGAATGCTCTTTAGGTTTTATCACCCAAAAGACATTGTAGATCTCCTGTCAGTGTTATTTCCCAGAGGCCCATCCTCAGTAGAATCCCCACACAATAGTTAACAGAATACTCTATTATGTTGACTAAAACAACCATTTGATGCAATAAAAGTATTATAACATAATCTTGCAATTTTTCCACCATACTCTCAAACCCCAGCTGATGGTGCTTCCGTTTGTGTGTGTGTTTCTGATGGTGCTTCCAGGTGCACACTAAAATATTAACGAAAGGTAGGTGGCATCAGAGTTGGCCTCATTTATAATTCAGGACACACACACAGTGGAGGCCCCTCAGAGGAGGAAGGGGAGGACCATCCTACTCAGCGAATTTCATAAAAATTTAAATAGTGAAATATTAAAGTTTATTTCTAGATTCAACTATAGAAAACATATTAACATCACCAAATAACTGATTAAAACACACTGTTTTGCAATGAAGGTCTACAGTAGCCTCAACAGCTATTTTCAAAAACATAGGAGGCTTATTGTTCTCACCCCTTTCCATAGACTTACACGGTAATTATGACTACTTCTGGAGGACGTCCACCAACCTATCAGAGCTCTTGCAGAATGAACTGACATGTTGTCCATCCAATCACAGGATCAGAGAATGAATCTAGTACTGAAAGCACAAGGTACAGCTAGCTAGCACTGCAGTGCACAAAGTGTGGTGAGTAGTTGACTCAAAGAGAGAGAAAGACAATAGTTGCACAGTTTAAAACAAATATTTTTTTCTGAAATGAAGGAGAAGCAGCAGAGATATATTTTGTAGCATTTTATTTATTTTTGTATACCTTTCACGCTAACTAATGCAGCTAATTAAGCCTACTCGACAACCTGACTCAGAGAGGACTGCTATTTATGTTAGCTAGCTGGCCAAGGCTATCCAACACTGCAACTCAAATCGAGCTAAACATTTGTTTTTATTAATTTATTGCCACCGAGGACTGCCGGTGTAACTGCTAAACTCCTTTCTGTACTGCGTGATTGTACACATGGATTGGATTGTGGGTTTACTAAAGCGTTAGTTCTGGTAGCTATGTAGACTATGGCGTTAGCTAATACGGTGACAATGATGTAGGCTGTGTATCGGTTATGGTATGAAGGTTTGGCTTAGAGAGGTTTTTTCGCATGGTCACAGGCAGCTGTTGTGCTGTGCACTAATGTCCACAAGCGGAGAGAAAAGATGAGAGGAGGAGAGCACATACAGTGCCTTCGGAAAGTATTCAGACCCCTTTACTTTTTCCACATTTGTTACGTTACAGACTTCTTATAAAATGGATTAAAACATAAATAAATCCTCAGCAAGCTACACACAATACCCCATAATGACAAATTAAAAACAGGTTTTTAGACATGTTTGCAAATGTATAAAACATTTCTAACAGAAATACCTTATTTACATAAGTATTCAGACCCTTTGCTATGAGACCCGAAATTGAGCTCAGGTGCATCCTGTTTCCATTGATCATCCTTGAGATGATTCTACAACTTCATTGGAGAACACCTGTGGTAAATTTAATTGATTGGACATGATTTGGAAAGGCACACACCCGTCGCTATAAGGTCCCACAGTTGACAGTGCATGTCAGAGCAACAACCAAGCCATGAGGTCGAAGGAATGTCAGTAGAGCTCTGAGACAGGATTGTGTCGAGGCACAGACCTGTGGAAGGTTACCAAAAAATGTCTGCAGCATTGAAGGTCCCCAAGAACACAGTGGCCTCCATTCTTAAATGGAAGAAATTTGGAACCATGTGGTGATGGGAGAACCCTCCAGAAGGACAACCATCTCTGCAGCACCCCACCAATCAGGCCTTTATGATAGAGTGGTCAGACGGAAGCCACTCATCAGTAAAAGGCACATGACATTCCCCTTGGAGTTTGCCAAAAGGCACTTAAAAACTCTCAGACCATGAGAAACAAGTTTCTCTGGTCTGATGAAACCAAGATTGAATTCTTTGGCCTGAATGCCAAGTGTCACGTCTGGAGGAAACCTGGCACCATCCCTACAGTGAAGCATGGTGGTGCCAGCATCATGCTGTGGGGATGTTTTTCAGCAGCAGGGACTGGGAGACTAGTCAGGATCGAGGCAAAGATGACCGGCGCAAAGTACAGAGAGATCCTTGATGACAACCTGCTCCAGAACGCTCAGGACATCATACTGGGGCAAAGGTTCACCTTCAAACAGGACAATAACCCTGAGCACACAGCCAAAACAACGCAGGAGTGGCTTTGCTTCATAATTATGGGGTATTGTGTGTAGATTAATGAGGGGGAAAAATAAATATTTAATCTATTTTAGAATAAGGCTGTAACATAACAAAATGTGGAAAAAGTCAAGGGGTCTGAATACTTTCCGAAGGCACTGTAGATGAGAGAAGGACTTATACAATGAGCACAGTGATGGTGTATGTGTTTTCTATGAAAGTGAACTTTGTGTGAGGGGGATCAGGGGTGAGTTCATCCTACCGATTCTGTTGCAAAGCATTTCTTGGACAGAAGCAAACAGAACCAAACGGGGATGGACTTACCTGAAGTTGTCCAATAAAAACTCTAGTTTTTGTACTATTGATTACACCCCAGATCAGCTAGATGCAGTCAAACGTGTGCAAGGCGGTACACACTGGGCAAAAACTTGTTGAATCAACATTGTTTCCACCAAAACATCTACGTGGGAAACTCATTAGATTTGCAAAAAGTCATCAACCACCAGGGCATTTCATATTTTTTTCACCTGACTTTTAACCTGCCGATTTTGTAGATATCCAACTGGTAGTTACAGTCTCGTCCCATCGCTGCAACTCCCATGCTTGTGTTAACCCGGAAGCCAGCCGCACCAATGTGTCGGAGGAAGCTGGCGCCCGGATGCCACAAGGAATCACTAGAGAGTGATGGGACAAGGACATCCCAGCCGGCCAAACTCTCCCCTAAGCCGGACGACGCTGGGACAATTGTGCGCTGCCTCATGGGTTCCCCGGAAGCGGACGGCTGCAACACAGCATCGAACTCAGATCTGTAGTGACGCGATGCAGTCCCTTAGAACGCTGCGCCACTCGGGAGGCAACATTAGCTATTATTTTGCCTCAATCACACTAGACCTGAATCAGAAGATGAAACCATAGGCCAAACAATTGAAGATTGTTATTCTGACGTTTTCTCAGTGCAATTTGAGTTATATTAGTCAATCTGACAGTGTAAAGTTATTGATCTGTCAGTTTCCCAAGCTAATTCCCTACTTTTCACAGACACAGTAGTAAACAGCTCTAATGTTACAGGTTTCACTGTCATGGTGCATAGTAGAGGTCTGCACACAAATGCATGTAAAGATGTAAAGAATGCATGTAAAGATGTAAAGAATCAAGCTAGCTAAAGCATTTACTGCATATGAATCTCTGTGAGACATTCTTTTTCAGTCATATCCAATACCAGGTGTATCAATCTCCATTCTTTGAATGATGCTGTGTCTGCATGTATGACTGACAATTATACACTTCAACAGTGTTTACCACTCCTGCTCCTGGGACATCAATGATTACACATTGTAACTATGCAATAGACTAGAAACATGATTTAAGTAAAGGCTGATTTGTAATTCATATATACAGAAAAAAAACCTATGCATATCTATCTCCCTTCATAGTATTTCAATGTGATACTTAATTTCAACAAGTGGAGAATGTGAAACACTTGATTGAAATACGTTAATTATCCAGGTGTTATAAATACATAATAAATGCATTATAATTATGATAATTGTAATATTATATTATAAATACCAGTTCAATCTATACTTCAATGCACATATGGTGTGCATTATAAAACGAGGAAGAAAGACGAGGTGTAGAAGACAAAGGGAAAGAGGTAAGAACAGAGGCAGACAGCATATGATTCATGAATTTACAGTGCTACCCTAATATTCTCTCAGTTCAACACAATTACAGTGTCTCTAGCGGTGTCTCCTAACCAGCCTTGGGCCCCCAGTTGGCCTGAAGGTTATCTTAAGAGTGGGTGAGGTGGTGATGACGGGACTGGCTTCCTCTCTCACGTCAAAACATACATGCAGACGAGAGACATGGATAGAAAGAGAGCATGATTAAGCCTTGTTTTTTTTTAGTTCTAACACGATCAGTCATCATAATCATCAGGAGGTGAAATCACCCTGTTTTTGTTTGCTTGGAAATGTTGATACTGGGGACCGTTATCTGAAGAAACTGTGTAACCAAGCATTTATAGCAGCTAAGAAAAGCATTGCCATTAATTGGAAGGTTGGTTATCCTCCCACAATGTCTAGTTATGTGTCACTAGATTTGATTTATTACAAGATTAAGAAAATACTGAGCAACTTTCATAAGGTCTGGATGCCTTATATGGAATTTCAGTACGACTAAAGGAGTCTGTATTGAAAACATGCCCACGTCAGGGGAGATTCCTATTTAGGCAATCCCTAGAGGCTGGGCTGCTCAGTCCTATGGAGGATGTGCTATTTCTGTGTGTTAATGTATATTTGAGGTGTTTTTTGTTGTTGTTTCCAAACCTTTCCCTTGGGAATTAAAAACACTAAAGAGGTGAACTGGGAAGGAAATTGTGTTGGGAGAGAGTTAAGTTATTACTAGACTGATGGGGGTCGGGCGTGCAGGGGGCTTGGGCTGGCTGGTCGGAAAATTTTCTATATGGAGGCGGCATATTGGATTGTGTAAAAATTAAGGAAATTAGCTTTTGATTCCAACAAAAATTCTGGGGAAAAGTACCGCAGACCCCCCCACCAGGTTATGTCCCCCCACTTCTAAAACCAAAGTGGCGCCATTCTGTAGACTAGGTTGAAGCAACCTCATGATAGGTATAGGGAAAAATCGAATATCATGTAGGAGCCTAAAACTATTGATGTAATATGGAGCTGGGTGAATGGAATATGAATGACAGTCACCCAATATGCTGTAATAGAAATAAGAACATGCTCATAACAATTTTTTCAAATCCTCCATAGTCTTAAGCAGCACCGGTCACACACACACACACACACACACACACACGCACTATTCTGTGTTGAGCGGTTAACAAATAAACAGGTCCTCCTATATGCTTAATTCATGCAACTTTAGTTGTGATACAAACGTTGGGATATATGTTTAGATTTTTAATACATTCTAATGCTGCGTGAGGCAATTCTAATGATGATTTGAAAAAGTTGCATGAAAGGCATGAGCCCTGATTTGTTTCTTGTGCACAAGCACTTGATAATATTCTCACCAGGCTTCGAGTATCCCAGCGGCATGCCCCTAGTGTGGCCGCAATATAACCTAAAAAATCCATGCCTTTTGCAGCCAAAGTGGCCGTTTTGCCCTTGGGCTGAATATAATAATTATAATTCCCCTCTAGCTGCCGTGCTCCGAAGCACCTCTCACTCACATGGATCTCTCAGATATCTCAATTCTTATTAGTCAATGCCCATCACGTGATCGATCGGGTCCTTCTCACAGACATCTCGGCTAAGAAGTAGGCTACAAGTGAAGACAGACACATCGGGGATGCAACTGCATGTCCCTCTATTGAATTCTCATATTGAAGATGTTAGAACTGTCAACATTTAGCCTACTTTTAGTGAGCCAACAAGATGATCAGGCCTAACGAACAGAAAAAACATGTCAATCTACTATTCCCCCATAGTACAAAAGTTGACATATTCTATTGGTCAACTTGTCCTTCTGTGCAATAAATAAATATTCCAAACATACTCTGGGACAGTTGTGGGATGCGATAGATTCTAAATTCATAAATTCAGACTACTCTTGGTGGACTAAGATTTTTTTTTAGTTGGGGCCAGTCCTAGAAATGCAGGAAATGAGCTATAGATGCCCCCCAAAATTCTGAGGGCAGACCCCCTGCCAGGTTACCCTGGCAGGGGGTCTCGGAACAGGAACATGGGAATAAAAGAACATGTCATCTATGCATTTATATAGGGAATGGAGGACGCGTTTCCTGTGGTTCACATTCATGCCAGGTAATGTGCTTAATATTAGGAAATCTGATAAATAAATAAATATAGTAGGCCTAGTCAATAGAAAGCTGATAGGATCCTCTTTTTTAAATAGAGGCCATCAAAACTCTGTTTTCTCAAGCATAGCCTATACAAATGTTGCGCAGCATGACCTCATGGGGTGTTCGACTAGATTTCTTCGAAAACATTTGCAATGATGTCAGAGTGATTTGAGGGACAATAGAATGCTGAGTGCCAGGCAGTCAGCAAGTTTGAGAAGCTACTAATGACCATCAGCAGCATCAGAGAGTGGAGAAGCCTAGTTACCGTGTCTAAACGGTCACATGGAATGTGACTGCGCTCATGACTCGTGACTGCCGGTGTGGCGGTAATATGGTCACCATAACAGCCCTAGTACTATCTCATGTCAGTGTTGTAAAACTTTAACAGGCGGGATTGACCTGTGTGAAATAATGACTTGTGTTGAAAAGACATTATCAGCGAGTTTGCCATGGAGGAATCACATGAGTTGAGGATCACATTCTGCTTCTTATCAGAGATTGGGAGCGTGGTAAACCATACAACAGTGATACAATTGAGAGTGCGAGCAAGTGTTTCCTGTAGATGGATCTGGCAAAGGACGGCTTGCAGTAACTGCAGGATCAACAGAAGTCCCAGTGAACTTTCTCATGGACACTTGACAAATTCACAGCTGATTCCACTCAATTACTGCAAAACCGTTGATAAAAATTAAGTTAATTTATAAGGGAGTATAAATGTGTTGGATTGCATTGGAACCCTCTTGTGCTGTAGTGGTGCAGAGTCATATACAGTCAGGTCCATAATTATTAGCACCCTTGATAAAAATAAAGAATACAAATACTGAGCTATATTCTATGCTAATTATACTAATACAATTGCTCAGAGAAAGAGATGTTTAACAAGTAATACAAAAAATGTCTCAGGAAGATAGGGGTCAAAATGTTCAATACTCTAGCAACCTCCCCTTGGGAAGATAACACTTTTCTTCAAATGTGTTATGAGATTGGAGAACACATTGGGATGGATCTTACACAATTCCTTATGGACTGCCCTCTTCAATTCAAACCACAGGTTTTCAATGGGTTTCAAGCCTGGAAACTGAGATGGCCATTGCAAAATGTTGATTATGTGGTCAATTAACAATTTTTTGGGTGGATTTTGATTAGTGCTTGAGGTTATTGTCTTGCTGGAAACCTTGAATCCAAAACAAGACACATTCATTCATTAATTAATGCATTTGTCCATCCATTCCATTGTAAACAAACAAGGTGTAGCTTCAAAACATGGTTAAAGAAATCATGTGGTTGTCACGGACTGTGAGTCCTTGCATCTAGAGCGTTGATCGGTTGGTTGGTTGCAGAGAATTAAAAAATAAAGTACGAAGAACATTTATTGCCGCATGTGAATAACAAGCTATACAATTTACAACCCTTTGTTATCTTCTACAATGGTAGCTCCATTGGAGCTACATATCTCTTATTTATTGCCTTGCCATCGCATCACTTCCCTCCTGTCCTCACACCAAGGCTATAATAAATCCTATTTAGAGATCAAAGAGAGGTGATGGTTAAATATTGGAGCAACAGCTCGTTTGACACAGACCACCTCCCTTTAGTCACTTCTAAGTCATTGTATATACAGCGTAATATGCACCTCAGCTCTTGTTGAATGTCATGTTAAGATAGCGGTTGCCCCTGAGCAATCATGGCTCTCAAGAGAACCCATGCTATGGATATACTATGGTGTTTTCTACTATTGATGGCAGTTATAGGTAAGATCCCATACTGAATGCATTTGAATGGAAAATACTTTCCCTTTTCTATGCTTTGTGTGATTTTAAATTACATTTAACCCAAAAAATGCAAACATATTTTGAGCTTAAAAGTCCAATACAGATATTTTTGGGTAACAGTTAGTAATGTACCTGTGTCCCCCCCCCACCCCAATTAGAATGGTGAAAAATAAACAAAAACAGCTTCTTAGCAAAGAGCAATTTCTCAAGCAAGAATTTAGCTAGGACTGCCTGGGAGTTGGTCTGAGTGGGGAGGGGAAAATTAGCTATTTGGAACTTTCTGTCTTATTGGTCTATTAACTAACCAACTCAGATCTAATTGGATCTGAAAGATGAGACTCTCAACCTGGTATAAATACATTGACTGGAAGCTAAATATGTACAGTGCCTTTAGAAAGTATTCACACCCCTTGACATGTTCCACATTTTGTTGTGTTACAGCCTGAATTTAAATTGAGATTTTTTGTCACTGGCCTACAGACAATAACCCATCATGTCAACGTTGAATTATGTTTTTTGAAATGTTTACAAATTATTAATTAAAAATTAAAATCTGAAATATCTTGAGTCAATGAGTACAGTATTCAACCCCTTTGGTATGTCAAGCCTAAATAAGTTCAAGAGTCAAAAGTTGCTTAACAAGTCACATAATAAGTTGCATGAACTCACCCTGTGTGCAATAATAGTGTATAACATGATTCTTTATATTAATACCCCATCTCTGTACCCCACACATACAATTATCTATAAGGTCCCTCGGTCGAGCAGTGCATTTAAAACACAGATTCAATCACAAAGACCAGGCAGGTTTTCCAATGCCTCGCAAAGAAGGGCACCTATTGGTAGATGGGTACAAACAAAAGCAGACATTGAATATGCCTTTGAGCATGGTGAGGTTATTAATTACACTTTGGATGGTGTATCAATACAGCTGTCCTTCTTAACTGAGTTGCTGGAGAGGAAGGAAACCGTTTTAAAGATTTCACCATAAGGCCACAGGTGACTTTAAAACAGTTACAGAGTTTAGTGGCTGTGATAGGAGAAAACGGACAATTGATCAACAACATTGTAGTTACTCCACAACACTAACCTAATTGACAGAGTGAAAAGAAGGAAGCCTGTACAGAATGAAAATATTCCAAAACATGCATCCTGTTTGCGACAAGACACTAAAGAAATACTGCAAAAAATGTGGCAAAGTGTTTGAATACAAAGTGTTATGTTTTTGGAAAACCCAATACAACACATTACTGAGTACCACTCTCCATATTTTCAAGCATAGTGGTGGACGCATCATGTTATGGGTATGCTTGTAATTGTTAAGGACTGGGACATTGTTTTTCAGGATAAAAAAAAATAAAATGGAATGGAGCTAAGCACAGGCTAAATGCTACAGGAAAATCTTATTCAGTCTGCTTTCCACCAGACACTGGGAGATGAATTCACCTTTAAGCAGGACAATAACCTAAAAGAAAAGGCCAAATCTACAATGGAGTTGCTTACCAAGAAGATTGTGAATGATCCTGAGTGGCATAGTTCCAGTTTTTACTTAAATCTACTTGAAAATATATGGCAAGACTTGAAAATGGTTGTCTAGCAATGATCAACAACCAATTTGACAGTGCTTGAAGAATTTGTAAAATAATAAATGGGCAAACATTGTACAATCCAGGTGTGCAAAGCTCTTAGAGACTTACCCAGAAAGACCAAAGGTGATTCTAACATGTATTGACTCAGGGGTGTGAATACGTATGTAAACTAGATATTTCTTTATTTTATTTTCAAAAAATGTACTAAAATGTCAAAAAACCTGTTTTCACTTTATCATTATGGGGTATTGTGTGTAGATAGGTGAGAAAAAAAATATTTAATCAATTTTGAATTCAGGCTGTAATGCAATAAAATGTGGAATAAGTCAAGGGATATGAATACTTTATTTAGTTATTTTTTAGTTATAGCGGTTGCCATGCCCTCAAGGGGCCTAATCTGGGGTGGCTCCATATCGATATCTTTTCAGGGTACATACCTCTGTGCCAAATTCGGTGCTTTAATCTATTTGTGATGGTAAACACAGAAATCATGTTAAACATATATTATTTTGTTGGTAATCATGGTAAAAAAAAAAGGAAAAGAAAATTGGTAACTAGCTGATTGACAAAGTTCAGAAATTTCAGAAAGATTAAAAAAAAAAAAAAACTGGTAAAACGGACCTCTATTGCCTCTGTTAGGGTTAACAGCTGGTAACTTAAGTTAGTGTTAGTCATCAGCAATACAATACACTTTCTATGGCTGTTATAGGTATACTTAATGGGTAGGCTAATTAAGTTGAATGGAACATGTATTAGATTCTCTAATGATGGGTGTGGTTTTAAACTGCATTTGGCTGCTGGTGAAGTTATAGTCAGCAATACAATATACTATACCACTTTTGAGGATTTATCAGGCAATTTTTTTAAACCTCACTGATTGAACCTCCGAAAAAAACACAAAAATGCATGCATTATATTAATTACGACTTTTTAAAGTATCAGTGAGTGAACTGTGAAATTATGGCAATGATAATTAGACCTGAGAACTTGGGAAAACTTTCTATGTGTATAATCAAATTGTAGTCATACTACTGTATAGTCAAACTCGGAGCTTAATTCGAACTGGATCCAAGATCCGGCACCTCTCTGTTTCATACCGGAGCCCCAGACCGAGGGTGATTGACGGTCATCTTGAACTTCTTCCATTTTCTAATAATTGCGCCAACAGTTGTTGCCTTCTCACCAAGCTGCTTGCCTATTGTCCTGTAGCCCATCCCAGCCTTGTGCAGGTCTACAATTTTATCCCTGATGTCCTTACACAGCTCTCTGGTCTTGGCCATTGTGGAGAGGTTGGAGTCTGTTTGATTGAGTGTGTGGACAGGTGTCTTTTATAGAGGTAACGAGTTCAAACAGGTGCAATTAATACAGGTAATGAGTGGAGAACAGGAGGGCTTCTTAAAGAAAAACTAACAGGTCTGTGAGAGACGGAATTCTAACTGGTTGGTAGGTGATCAAATACTTATGTCATGCAATAAAATGCAAATTAATTACTTAAAAATCATACAATGTGATTTTCTGGATTTTTGTTTTAGATTCCGTCTCTCACAGTTGAAGTGTACCTATGATAAAAATTACAGACCTCTACATGCTTTGTAAGTAGGAAACCTGCAAAATCGGCAGTGTATCAAATACTTGTTTTCCCCACTGTATGTAACCACATTACCGTAAATGTAAAAAAAATGTTTTTTTGTTATTTTACAGCGTTATTCTAAAATGTGTTAAATTGTTTTTCAATCTATACACAATACCCCATAATGACAAAGCAAAAACAGGTTTTAATAATTGTTTGCTAATTTGTAAAAATAAAAACTGAAATATCACATTTATAAAAGTATTCAGATGCTTTACTCAGTAATTTGTTGAAGCACCTGGCAGCGATAACAGCCTGGAGTCTTCTCGGGTATGACGCTACGAGCTTGGCACATCTGTATTTGGGGAGTTTCTCCCATTCTTCAAGTTCTATCAGGTTGGAATAGGAGCGTTGCTGAACAGCTAGTTTCAGCTCTCTCCAGAGATGTTCGATCAGGTTCAAGTCCGGGCTCTGGCTGGGCCACTCAAGGACATTCAGAGACTTGTCCCGAAGCAACTCCTGCATTGTCTTGGCTGTGTGCTTAGGGTCGTTGTCCTGTTAGAAGGTGAACCTTCTGAGGTCCTGAGCGCTCTGGGGCAGGTCTTCATCAAGGATCTCTCTGCAATTGTATTTGTTATTCTTTCCCTCGATCCTGAACATTCTCCCAGTCCCTGCCACAGAAAATGGTAGTAGGTGCCAGGCGCACCGGTTTGAGTGTGTCACGAACTGCAATGCTGCTGGGTTTTTCACACTCAACAGTTTTCCGTGTGTCAAGAATGGTCCACCGCCCAAAAGACATCCAGCCAACTTGACACAACTGTGGGAAGCATTGGAGCCAACATGGGCCAGCATGTTGACACCTTGTAGAATCCATGCTCTGAGAATTCATGCCCTGACCTGAGGCTGTTCTGAGGACAAAAAGGGGCATTCATTTTTATAAACTCGTACCGGGCTACTTTCAGACGAGTCTCGTGAGCGTCCTGGACCGACATGTAGGTGTTCGTGAGAGTCTCACCTTTCCAAAGAGGGTTCATATTAGTGTGTGGCCCAAACTGTTCGGATGCTGCAGACAGAAGTTGGCAGATTGGCAGTACCGAATTCAGACGAGTCTGACGCTTGTGGGGGCCGTAGAGCAAAACGGAGAACACCATCGTGTGTGTGAGAGTGTCATCTTTCCATAGAGGGGTCACAATAGTTTGTAGGACGTTCGGACACTACAGACGTTTTTGTGAAGACCGATTTTTCAGGATGTCTCTTGGTCAGACAAACACAGCTGTAGCGCTGCCACCTTTCACCGCAAGTGCAGAAGGCCAAAACAGAAGGCCAGCAGTGTTGAGATGCAGCCCATGCAACAACAAAAAAAGATATAGCTTAGACAGATTTTTATGTGTATTTAAAAATAAAAAAAATGCTAATTATATCCCATGTGGGCGCGGACATCGACTCTAGTTAAAGGGATAATATGCCATTGTTATACAAAGTCTGACTTTAAAAGTGTGGCATAACACCTTCACCAAAAAAGTTTTTATTAATTATCCTCCTCAGTAAAACATGATTAGCTTGGGGGACCATTTGTAAATATATTTTTTCTCCACTATCATAGAGAATAACCCTAACCCACCTTATGGTGGCCGAGTGGGCTTGCAGTACGAGGCAGAGGGAGACTCCTCCACCGTCTCCCTACCATGGAACACAGGCACAGGTGGGGATTCTATTCAAACCTATACTAGATGCCATCTCCTGACGCTGTCACCCTTGAGCAAGTCACTTAAACACTTTCTCAAGGGGTTAAAAAGCAACAAAAACATGATAAATAAAATTGGACAGTAAAGCTTTGTTCTTACTCTTTCTTCTCCTAAAGGTGTCCATCCAGGAGACCATCTACCAGTTCCTGGGGGGCTGATAGGGACGCAGACACCTGATAGGGACGCAGACACAGACACCTGAACCGACCGACCTCTTCAGGGCAACGTTTTGCATTGAGTGACCCTGGCAGCCAATCAAAGGCGGAAAGAAGGACAGAATGCCACATTTAAAATGTATTATATACTGTATTTCTTTGTCGTCAAAATTTGCAAAAATTAGTCTAGCGCTTTTGGAATTTCTGATGCTCCCAGAATGTCTAGCTTTCATTTCAATGACTGTTAGCAAGCTGGACAAAAGTGAAGAGACTATAAATGAAGGTCCAATATAATTTCTACAAACTTTTGATTTGGTTTTAGTAATTTCAATGTCGATAGACATCGTTTTGCTGCGACAAAAAAAAAAAAAAAAAACAGATTGTATAGGCTCTCGGGCCTTGAGTTTGACAATTGTCATTCAACCGGTTTAAAAAAGCTGTAAAATATGTTATACTGTGGTTGCACTTTATAAACTGGTGTACTTTCATGGTAAATTACTACATAGGGATACTATGGAGGAGCTAATGTTGACTTTAAAAACCTATTCCATACTTAAATACCTTTTTTCAATATTGCCTGACAGTTTATGATAAGCAGACCGGAGATAAAGTCACTCTGAGATGTCTTGGATCATCCTTTAAATCAGTGTTTCATCGACCACCGGGAAAAAAACAGACTGGAACAAGATCTGTATTGGAAGGTCTCCTCTTTGGGAGCGACGACTGAATGAAACAGCAAAAACTGTTTTACCAATGATATGATGCAACTTATGCCAGTTTGACAATTAGCAGTACTCATTTTTAACGTTGGTACTAAAGCTAATGAATAATGTTGTAATATCACATGTATATAATAACATGGCCTAACAACGTGTCTGTATACAGAGAACAGATATTGAACACTCAAAACATCTTTGAAATGTGTAATAAAATCAAAGATTTATTTCCTGACTCATTTTTGTAAACTGCATAATATCAAAGCAACCAAAAATGACAAACCACAATCAAATGAACCATGAATGAAGGTTAAAGTGAGACATTTCTAATTAAAGAACTTAAGTACTGCTGTACTAATCCAAGGCTTTAGAACATTCTATGAAATCCTCAAGTTGTCAGCTATTTTGTTTTTTTTTGTTTTGTTGTCTCAAAATGTAAACAAAATGGAGGCTACTGTAACACAACCTCGTCCAGCGACTGGATCTGTTTCCGTGCCAACAGTTTCAAAGGCACCATGAAGGGGTTAAGGGGACAGAGTCCCGCCTTCTCCCAGTCAGATTTTCTTTGCGTAGCCGTCCCTGACTTTGCTGACGTGTCATTGGTCGTGGGCGTTTGTCCCTGGGCTTGTCCATTGTCCTGTGAAGGCGCGACAGTCTCAGTTCCCGCTCTTTCCTCTGTACTCCCCTGCAACGGCACAGCCCCATCCTTAGCAACGGAATTGGAACACCCGGCGACCAGGTTGGCAGGCACCACCGTTGCAGCCACACCCTGATTGGTTGAGGTTAATTCCATCCCATCACTTCCCAGACCATCTGGCATTCCACTAATAGCCACACCTCTTCCTCCTTCTACCTGACTCCCCTGTTGTACTTGAAGTGGGGCCCCCACCTTGTCACCAGCATCTAGACTTGGGGGCGTTGTCACAGCAACAAGTATTGCTCCTCCATCTGTTGCTCCATCTTGTCTTCTTTGATCTCCCGCTGCTGAGGACCAGGGCCTCCCAGTACCAGTGCCCTCCTGGGTCACTTTGGGAACCGGGGCTGAGAACCGTTCATGGACCTAGGGGTGAGAAGAAAACAGAGCAATGTTGTCAAAAATCTCTCAAAAAGGGAGAGATGGTGGAAAGAATATATTAAAAAGAGAAAACGTAAGATGGTGGAGAGGTCTGACTAGCAAAAGGGCAAACTCCCTCACACAGAAATGAGTGAGGTGGAGATCTATGACCCATCCGCAATTCTAGGCCTGGGCCCGTACTCACAAAGGGTCTCAAAGTTGGAGTGGTGATCTAGGATCAGGTCCCAACTCGTATTCCTTGCTAAATTAAAAAGATAAACTGATCATAGAGCTGCACTAATACTTTGTGGATAAAGTCCCAGGTCTTATTCATTATGAATTAAAAAGCTAAACTGATCCTAGATCAGCTGGGCAATCTGATCTTAGATCTGCAGTTGAGTGTACAGTACCTGGAGCAGGTGGTGCTGCAGTCTGGCACAGTCCAGGAGGGGGAGCTCTTCAGGCAGAGACATCAGCAGGTCCAGTATTATAGCACTTTCTGGGGAAAAAGAAGTCAAAGAAGAACAGGAACAAGAAGAAGATTATGATGAGGAAATGGGACAGACTGGCCAATCTTTTTGCAACATATGAATGTGACAGAGCATGTTGACCACATTGGAAATAGCCTAGTGCTCTAATGTGTTATCCTCTTGACCCAAATGCATCTTTACAAGCAATTGGTTGTATAACAAGCAGGGTTGGGGTCAATTCCATTTCAATCCCGGTATATTCCAGAACTACACAAAAATTCAAATTATCTTCAACGCTTTTCAAATGGGAATATGAACAATTAAAATTTGGTTAACTTTCTGAATTGACTGGAATTTAAAATGGAATTGACCCCAAACCTGGTAAGACATGTAGAAAGAAAGAAACCAGATTATCGACTGTCATAAGGTAAAAAGTGTATAACTTACACCCCACCCCAACAATAGCTATCATCTCACCCATAGGAGTCAGTTTGAAGCATTCACTCTGCACATGGACCGTACTTAAGAACCGATAGATTTTCTCAAAGTCCACAATGCTCCCCAGGCCTGTGTATCTAGGTGTGTTCTCATCCGCATGTTTACTTTTCCTTGGCCCAGCCCCGGGATGCTGAGGCTGCGGCCTAATAGAGGAGGCTGCAGCAGAGGGCTGTTGTTGTTTTGACACATCGGCTGGGGCAGGAAAGGACGTCACTGCCAGCTGAGCGGAAGGGACGTTGGACATGGTCTGCCCATGCGCGCCACCTTGTGCCACCGACTGGGACTGCAGTGTTGTAGTAGGACCAGACAATGAGGCAGAAAGGGACTGTACAGGCATTGGTACTGTAAGCAGAGTGGAAATGGCAGACCCTTCTTGAATCTGACTGAGGATGCTGGAGTTAGAGCAACCAGGCTGGGGTAGGGCTCCAACCGTAGAGGCTGGTGTAGTGGTCCTGCCTCTCTGTTTGGACGCGCCAGAACCGGGGTTCATTGTGGACGGCTGGGTGGCAGGAACACCAGAGACTGCAGGTGGTGGTTGGGGTGTAGAAGCAATGTTAAACACTATAGGGCTCTTAGATACCCCTGAGGGGGCTAGGGTTTTTGGGGAGATAGGTGTGGGTATGGGTCTAGGTGGTATGGTCTTGAAGTTGGAGCGTTGTTGCTTAGGGAGGTAGTCTTCTCGAGGCGGGTCCGAGTTGGTCAGGCTGCCGGGCTCTGTGGCTGAGATAACTAGCATCTGGAGAGAAGATTGAGGGAGAAGGGAAGAGAGCGATAGAGGGGAGATGGGAGAGAGAGAGTTTGTAACTTTCAATCTTGAATATGCCTAGACTATCATCTAAATATTTAAGCCTCGTCAAATCAAATGTTATTGGTCGCATACACATATTTAGCAGATGTTATTGTGGGTGTAGCGAAATGCTTGTGTTCCTAGCTCCAACAGTGCAGTAGTATCTAACAATTCACAACAATACACTCAAATCTAAAAGTAAAATAATGGAATTATGAAATATATAAATATTAGGACGAGCAATGTCAGAGTGGCATTGACAGTAGAATCAAATACAGTATATACATATGAAATGAGTAAAGCACTATGTAAACATTATTAAAGTGGCCAGTGATTCCATGTCTTTGTATATAGGGCATCAGCCTCCAAGGTGCAGGGTTGAGTAACCAGGTGGTAGCCGGCTAGTGATGTTTTAGTCCATATGTTTGCACTGTTTTCTAACATAATTGCCCCTTTTGAGATACTTTCACCTTCCCTTGAAAGACGTGGTATTGTGAAATATATATATATAAGTGAACAGACCTGAGCGAAGGCTGAGGTAATGGGTTCCTCCAGAGCTCCAGCCATATCATGGGCCAGTTCAGCCCACAGCTGGATGGGCTTCAGGGCTGCCTTCTGCTCAGACCTCTGCTTCTTCACCTGGCCCACCACCGCTCTCAGCACATGCATCATCAGAGACTCCAACTGGGACTGGATCTGGGAGGGAGAGTGGATGGAAGAGAAACACTAATTGGTGTGTTGTGTATGAACGTACGATACAGAACTGGACACACACACAGTCATGCGCAGCTAACCTTGTGGGGCCATACAATTCAGTCCCATTCAACATCCTATTTTCCCTAACCCTAAATCGAACCTTAACCCCCCTAGAAATAGCATTTAAACTTATGGGAACCAACATAATGTCCCCAGTTGTCAAATGTTTGTTTACTATTCGTGTAGAGAGCGAGACACCGAGAGAGACACAGAAAGAGACAGACAGACAAACAAACAGAGAGACAGAGAGAAATACATATCTCACATGCACAATGAATGATCGTGACCTCAATTTGAAATGCACTTTCTAGCTAACTTACTTCTTCTCTGGACTGCTTGGGAAGTTTTTCGTGCAGGGCCTCTAGGTCTATTGCCCCGTGAATCCCGCCAGTCATCTTGTTCTGCTTGTTGAGGCACCGCAGCAGGACCTGTTGCTCCGTCCGACTCCATCCCGTGCAAGCGAACTTTGGTTTTCGCTTCGAGGCAGTCTTTTCGGTCTTCTTGTTCACATAGCGCGTCGGTTGTATTCGAGAACGAGAGGGCGGCTTCATTGTGTTAGCTAGGTAGCAACGTTTAGTTAGATGGAAGACAAACAATTAGACAGGAGCTATCGTAGCTAGCACTGGTCCACGCGCATGCGTCGGGTTTCCAATTAGCGTTACGCGCTGACGTATTCGCGTGGACCAGAGCTAGTCTGGCGGTATACAAAGTGCTCAAGTCGTTTTCCTATTTTGGAGTAATGGCACCCTGTACAGACAGAGACAACTTATCCAGCAACACATTTGCTTTGATGAAAGGATATAGTAAAATGGAACGCGACAAAAGAGTGCAGAGGCAACTCGTTGTCGTCGCGCGAAAGACCAGAGTTAGCTTGCTAACTACAAAGCTATCCTTGTCCCAGTCCCTAAATTATAGTTTGTTATCGACGTGATAAAGTGCAAGTAGATACCTGTAAATGTTGAGTTTTATCCGGAAAGAGTGAATCCTGTTCTGTTTCTACACCTAACCTTGACAACACGTTTTCTGCTCAAGAATCAATACACTACGGACTGCCGCAGGTTAAAAAAAAGTACGAACAATGTACCACTCGAGAAACGCGTTCGGGAAATACAAACTACATTTTGTAATGATGTGAGTGACTTTTGCACATTAAAGGAAATATATCATAGATTATAGTCGTATATAAAATATAATTATTTATGAAAATTTAAACAAAGAAAAAACATTGGCAGCGGTGGGATTCGAACCCACGCCCCCGAAGAGACTGGAGCCTTAATCCAGCGCCTTAGACCGCTCGGCCACGCTACCGTTGCGCCCAGAATGAACTGTACAAGTTTATGTTTCGTTCCTTTGAATTCATCTGACTCGCTAATGAAGACCAGCAGACATATCCCACCATTTACACTACATAACCAAATGTATGTGGACACCTTTGCTGATATAACACCCTCCACTCTTCTGGGAACGCTTTCCATTAGATGTTGGAACATTACTGCAGGGACTTGTTTCCATTCAGTCACAAGAGCGTTAGTGAGGTCGGGCACTGATGTTGGACGATTAGGCCTGGCAGCCAGTCGACGTTCCAATTCATCCCAAAGGTGTTCGATGGGGTTGAGGTCAGGGTTCTATGCAGGCCAGTCAAGTTCTTCCACACCAATCTCCACAAACCATTTCTGTATTTTTTCTACTTTGTGCACCAGTAGCTGTGTGTGGGTAAAATCACTGGGAAAGCAAAGCCACCTATATTACTTGCTATGTGTTGTAATAGTTCAATAATTTATTCAAATGCCTTGCGAATGTGATATTGGCCTAAAGACCGAGACAATAAGAAGACACAGTGGCAGGATAAATTCACTGCACCTTTATTTGATCACAAAAAGTCCACAAAGCATATTGCATGTGGGTGATTTTAGCAAATACGGGGCTTCATGTGTCTCAGGGTTAGATCTTTAATACAACATTTTCATTTAGATTTGTTTATTTCACATTAAGTAGAGACTAAAATAACCTTACATTTTTCAGCTTTCAAAATGTTTTTTAATTTTATTTTCTAAAGTATTTCATGTCTGTATTTCACTGTTTTGCACTATTTTTGTCCTGTCTCACCCAGACACTTTACATTCTGTATGTACTACACTTATAAAAGTCTTGATAATTATAACATTTTTAATGCACTTGTTGTATTTAGGATCGGACCCTTTTTTTCAATTTTCGCCTAAAATGACATACCCAAATCTAACTGCCTGTCACGCCCTGGCCTTAGTTATCTTTGTTTTCTTTATTATTTTGGTTAGGCCAGGGTGTGACATGGGTGATTTATGTGTTTGTCTTGTCTAGGGGTTTTTGTAGATTTATGGGGTTGTGTTCTTTTAGGTGTCTAGGTAAGTCTATGGTTGCCTGGATTGGTTCTCAATCAGAAGCGGGTGTTTATCGTTGTCTCTGATTGGGAGCCATATTTAGGCAGCCATATTCTTTGGGTATTTTGTGGCTGATTGTTTCCTGTCTTTGTGTTTTATGCACCAGTTAGGACTGTTACGGTTTTCACGTTTATTGTTTTGTAGTTTGTTCATGTTTGAGTTTTCTTATTAAAAAACCATGAACTATAACCACGCCGCGTTTTGGTCCGCCTCTCCTTCCCAGGAAGAAAGCCGTGACACTGCCTGTAGTTCAGGACCTGAAGCAAAGATATGCATGTTCTTGATACCATTTGAATGGAAACACTTTGAAGTTTGTAGAAATGTGAAATTAATGTAGGAGAATATAACACATTAGATCTGGTAAAAGAAAAAAAACATTTTTTTCAATATTAAAAAAAAATCATCTTTGAAATGCAAGAGAAATGCCATAATAAAATATTGGAGTTTAGGCGCAATTTAGATTTTGGCACTAGATGATGTGCAAAGTTTCAGATTGATCCAATGAAGCGTTGCAATACTGCACAATATTTTGTATCAAGTCTGCCCAAATGTGCAGAATTGGTACGTAACTATAGAGAACATACAAAAATGATATGGTAATACAAAATTTAAGTTTACACACTCCCAGGAATGTCATACATGATGGATCATTAGCTCATTCACTAACTTTCACACATCTAGATGGCCGGGCGTGGTGGGTGTGGAGCCAGAGACAGCAGGGGTTCAAACTGTAGAACCCAGTTCCTACATTTGAATATAAAAAATGATTTTATCAAACAAATCTATGCTACATTTTATCTCTGGGTCCCTCAGGATGACAAATCAGAGCAAGATTATTGAATGTAAGTACATTATTTACCTTTAGAGGTGAATGTATCAAACCAGTTGCCATGATAAAACTGTTTTGTTGTTGTGCACTCTCCTCAAACAATAGCATGGTATTTTTTCACTGTAATAGTTACTGTAAATTGGACAGTGCAGTTAGACTAACAGGAATTTAAGCTTTCTGCCCGTATAAGACATGTCTATGTCCTGGAAAGTTAGCTGTTACTTCTAATGTCATTCTAATCACATTAGCGCAGGTTAGCAACAAACATTCCGGTATAGGGACACCCCGTAGCGGTTTAAAAAATAGTCAAATAAATGGAAACTACGTATATATTAGATATGCATAAGCCATTTTATACTTTTTTTTTACACAAAATACAGTCATCTCTAAGTATTGTGTCATCACCACAAATAACAAATTACATGATAATAACCTTCTTTCAACATGTTGTGTACTTGGTTACCATGGATATGAATAGTAACATGGATGTCATGGAGGTGAATTCCAATTTAGATGCCAGGAAATTATAGAAAATAAAGGTAAATATGACTTTATACATCATTACCAAATAGGCTATAATTTTATCAAATTAGGTTAGATTTTTGAAATAATGTTTTAATTATGTGTATTTAGGATACATTGTATGCTAGCTGTTCAAATGGAGTTAGCATTCTATAATCCCTACTATTTACAGTATGACCAAATACTGTGAAGATGTCATTCCCAACACATGTCATTACCACCATATAACTGTGATGGTAAGGACAGAATGTGGTGGTAATGAGTGGTGATAATGGTGGTAATGAGTTCATACATTTTACTTACCTTAAGACCTGAAAAGACAAACAAATTACATATATGATTATGGTTAAGTTGAAATTGGACACCTATTTGCAAAATAAGACCATTACATGTTGTATTAGGATAGGACGATTGAGTGCTTTTGATGTCTATTTATGTGACCTATTATGGTTATTACTGAATTTAATTATTTATTAAAAATGTTTCTGTAAGATGCCCTCTAAATCAACCAAGGAGAGGACAAGGACATACGCTATATATACATAAGTATGTGTTCACGCCTTCAAATAAGTGGATCAAATTAGTGGATTCGGCTTTTTCAGCCACACCTGTTGCTGAAAGGTGTATACAATTGAGCACACAGCCATGCAATCTCCATAGACAAACATTGGCAGTAGAATAGTCCATACTGAAGAGCTCAGTGACTTTCAACGTGAACCGTCATACCGTAGGATGCCACCTTTCCTTCAAGTCAGTTTGTCAAATTTCTGCCCCGCTAGAGCTGCCCTGATCAACTGTAAGTGCTGTTATTGTGAAGTGGAAATGTCTCGGAGCAACAACGGCTCATTCGCAAAGTGGTAGGCCACACAAGCTCACAGGACGAAACCGCCAAGTGCTGAAGCGCGTAGCGAGTAAAAATCATCTCTCCTACATTGTAACACTGACTACAGAGTTCCAAACTGCCTCTGGAAGCAACGTCAGCAAAATAACTGTTTGCCGGGAGCTTCATGAAATAGGTTTCCAGAGACAAGCAACCGCACACAAGCATAAGATCACCATGCACAATCACACTTCACCATCTGGCAGTCTGATGGACAAATCTGGGTTTGGAGGATGCCAGGAGAACGCTACCTGCCCCAATGCAGAGTGCCAACTGTAAAGTTTGGTGGAGGAGGAAGAATGGTCTGAGGCTGTTTTTCATGCTTTGGGCTAGGCCCCGTAGTTACATTCTAGATGATTCTGTGCTTCCAACTTTGTGGCAACAGTTTGGGGAAGGCCCTTTCCTGTTTCATCATGACAATGCCCCCGTGCACAAAGCGAGGTGCATACAAAAATGGTTTGTTGAGATCGGTGTGGAAGAAATTGACTGGCCTGCACAGAGCCCTGACCTCAACCACATCGAACAACTTTGAATTGGAACGAATAGTCTGTTCTATATCTTCAATCAAATGAAACACGTACAACTGTGACATTAAAATGTTAAACGTTATTTTTAGTCAGTTGTTTAATATGAAATGTAATTTCCACCATACTCTGTCATTACCACAATGCTAAGTCATTACCATCCCACCAAATATTTTAGAGGCAAAGGTGTATTAAAGGTGCATTATCTTTTTTCCAGACAGAGTGAAGAGAATATTCAGATAGATAAAAAGCAGTTTCAAGAGGTTTCATTTTCCAAACCATTTTCCATCCAAAAGTGACTGTATTTGCAAAATCAACCACGTACAGTAACAGAAAGTTACATGGCCTACAGCATAGTCAAGCAAGTTCATGTTTCCCAACATTTTCGGACCACTAAACAACTATTGATTTAGAACCAAAGAGAGTTACCGCAAGTCGCAAAGAAAACAGGAGCTGCCTCCACGATTCCAGCACCATTTCAACTTCCACATCATCAGATCTTAACAAAGGGCTGCAGTTAGTTTCAGAATGTGTGGCAAGGAATATGTTCATTCTAAATATTTCAAAAACGAAAAGCATTGTAATTTGGGACAAATCATTCACTAAATCCTAAACCTCGACTAAATATTGTAATGAATAGACCCTAATGTGGAAATTGAGCAAGTTGAGGTGACTAAACAGCTTGGAGTAACCCTGGATTGTAAACTGTCATGGTCAAAACATATTGAGACAACAGTAGCTAAGATAGGGAGAAATATGTCCATAATAAAGCTCTGCCCTGCTTTTTTAACAGCACTATCAACAAGGCAGGTAATACAGGCCCTAGTTTTGTCGCACCTGGACTACTGTTCAGTCGTGTGGTCAGGTGCCTCCAAAGAGGGACTTCGGATGTACACAGAGAGCTAACATGAATAATATGTATGTCAATCTCTTCTGGCTCAAAGTGGAGGACAGATGGACTTCATCACTACTTGTATTTATGAGAGGTATTGACATGTCGAATGCACCGAGCTGTCTGTTTGAACTACTGGCACACAGCTCGGACACAAATGCATACCCCACATGACATGCCACCGGAGGTCTCTTCACAGTCCCCAAGTCCAGAACAGACTATGGGAGGCACACAGTATGACATAGAGCTATGACTACTTGGAACTCTATTCCACATCAAATAACTCATGCAAGCAGTAAAAATTGATTTAAATGCGCGAGGGCACACACTTGGTCTATTGTGAAATCTGTTGTAAATGTGCTTTGAAACGTGTTGTGAATGTGTTGTAATGTTTTTTAAATTGTATAACTGCCTTAATTTTGCTGGAGGAGTAACTGCTGCCTTGGCAAAATCACCTCTGCTTAGTCTAATGCAGTGACAACTAAAATATACCCAAAACTATTTAGTCCAATCAACGTACGCTAAATATGATGTGGCTGTGCATGGTTCGGATTTCTGTGTGTGCCTGTCAGTGTGTGTGTGTGTGTGCGCTCATGCAAGTAGAAAAACATGTTGACTCACCCTACTTGTAGAGAAACGCCAATGCCATCCTCCTCTCTTTCATGTTGATGAAACTGTCATACAGTACACACTTTTATTTTTTGTTGTATCTATCTGGCTAAAATGCTTGCTCGCTAGCCAAATTTCCATTCATGGGCAAAGTTAGCTAGTTAACATTAGCCTTCTGCATCTAGCTACATATTGAACTTCCTTCCTCTCGGGCCAGGGGCACAACAATGTGTGAATTAATGGTTGGATCAGAATTGCCGTTCTAATCATTGCTCAGTACGGAGAATTACGTACAATCACAAGTCCAAATCTCTATCTCCATCCATGGCTAATTTAGGAAAGGGCCCATTTTAGCTAGCTAGCTAGCCACCGGAAGACAACAGTACAACCAGATGCAACAATTCAAGTTTGTCTCTCAGTGATGAATGCTCCCTAAGGGATTTGATAGGAGTGATGTCAGAATCAAAACTGGCTTCACCTGAGACTTCTTTTGGTGCACCAGGACCATTCAAAGTTGAGCTCGCTCAGTTCAGCTCAATGCTGATTGGCTAACTGTTATATTATTTTTTATCAAGGGAGGCCAAAAACTTGCTGGCTTCCCTTGCCTTCAGTGTTATGTGCGGCAACAATGTCATACTCGTTTGGACCAGACAGCCACGGATAGAGGATCTACAATGAGAGAGACAGACGGGCGCTGTTTTGCTCGCTCAGATGCTTTCTCCTCTGAGATACATTCAGCCTCTTGTGAGTGGAAGGAAAATTATGAAACACAGAGAGACAAAATATAAATAGTTTTATGTTTTTTTGGGGTGGAAGCCTGGCTTCCCTTGGTAGCCATGAATACACGCCACTGGCACCGGGGCATTGTCATGCTGAAACAGGAAAGGGCCTTCCCAAACTGTTGCCAAAAAATTGGAAGCACAGAATCCAGCACAGAATCAACACCACTCCAGCCGACGTTTGGCATTGCACATGGTAATCTTAGGCTTGTGTGCAGCTGTTCAGCCTTCATGAAGTTCCCAACAAACAGTTATTGTGCTGATGTTGCTTCTAGAGAGGTCAGATTATTTTTTACGTGCTACACTATTCAGCACTCAGCAGTTCCATTCTGTGAGCTCGTGTGGCCTACCAGTTCATGGCTGAGCTGTTGTTGCTCTTAGACATTTCCACTTCACAATAACTGCACTTACAGTTAACCGGGTCAGCTCTAGCAGGGCAGAAATGTGATGAACTGACTTGTTGGATAAGTGACATCCTATGACGGTGCCACGTTAAAAGTCACTGAGGTCTTCAGTAAGGCCATTCTACAGTCAATGTTTGTCTATGGAGATTGCATGGCGGTGTGCACAATTTTATACACCTGTCAGGAACAGGTGTGGCTGCAATAGCAGAATCCACTGATTTGAAGGTGTGTCCACATACTTTTGTATACATAGTGTATCTCCCTATTGTAGCCTAGTGGTTAGTGCATTGGGCCAGTAACCAAAAGGTTGCTGGATTGAATCCCCGAGCTGACAAGGTAAAGATCTTTTGTTTTGCCCCTGAGCAAGGCAAAGCACCCACTGTTCCCCGGGTGCCAAAGATGTGGATTATGGCATTGTTGATTCCGAGCGTTGATGCAACAGCCGTGTACAATAGTACCTACTACTGGTTGTAGAGTGCAATAACTATTACACTTGGACAAGGTCATCTTTTTTTATTTAACCAGGCAAGTCAGTTAGGAACAATTTCTTATTTACAATGACAGCTTAGGAACAGTGGGTTAACTGCCTTGTTCAGGAGTAGAACAACAGATTTTTACCTCGTCAGCTAAGGTATTCAATCTAGCGATCTTTTGGTTACCGGCCCAACGCTCTAACCACTAGGCGACCTGCCGCCCCACTTGGACAACTTGATGATGTCCAAGTGTATTTTATTCAAGTTATCTCTTATTGCCCAATCAAAAACGATGTCAACTAACAACACAACAACTCCGGATTAGGAAAACAAGATCGTTTTATCTGCAGCATAAACAGATAATATGATACTGATGTAGTAGTTGTGATGAAATATTTGTGACACAATACGTTTTGTATTACAATTAGGATAAACATGATGCTTTCTCTGCAGCCTGAGCCTACGATAGTGCACAATGATGTAGCCTAGTTGTGATTTGTGTCATTTTACCTCAGTCGGTACTGTCTCAGCTTCTCTCTATCTGCACAGCTACAACAGATCGTGGTGAATTGCTGCTGTAATGGAGAGATAAGGGCGTTTTAATCCTGAAGCCTATCCTATCCGGAAGTCTTACAGACTGCCTGTTATGATAAGCACAGTTATATTTAAATAGCTAACCCTTTCTTCTTTTCCTCTTCACTTCACTCTACCCCCTCCCCCCCCCTCTCTCTTCTCCATACCACCACCCCCTGCCCCGCGTCTATATTTAGCCCACACAGCCTCCCTACTGTGTATCCAAAATAACTTCAATGACACACATTAGGGCACTGAAGCCTCTCCTTTCAGGATAGTGAGTACTGTCGAGAATGTAAAAGCAAATATGTTACAGACATGGTAAGAAACACATTGATAAAGAGATTACCTTTGTAAATAACACACATAGGTGTGTGAACGACTAGTTCGTATGGAATGACAAATAGAAGAATATATTGTCAAGAAGTAATGGATGTAATGGCGAGAATGATAGAGGGGAGAGATGAAAAGAGAGAAAGAGAGATGGGGGGGGTGGAGAGGTTCACAGTTTTAATTTGGACAGGATTATTTTTTGCAGTGCCTTGCTCCTTGAGTTTAAGCTTGACCTCAACAGGGTCAAGGTGCTGGGTCAGAGGTCAGGGGTGACAGCTGAAGAAGAAGAAACAGAATATCTCAGGGGAGATAAATATGTCACAACATCATATCCGGCTGTGTCCCAACTGGCGTCCTATTCCCTATACAGTACACTACATTTGACCAGGGGCAGTGACATGACTGAACAAGGTGTAGCCTAAACAAATGGTTAAAGGCCAGGTCCTCAAGTAGCCCAGTTTTAGAACGGCCCACGAATGTATGATGGAAAGAAAAAAACGTTGCGATGGTATTATGGGTCATATCGTTTGAATGATAAGGGCTATAATCAAGCTGTTTTCTCGGAGGAAAAATAAATGGAGACTTGGCTACGATGGCTACAGTCCCTGGCTACGAAATGCAGTGGTGACAGTGGGAGGGTTGAGCGAGACTACAAACACCCTACTACCCATACACTGCACTACTTCTGACTAGAGCTCTATGAGTCCTGGTCAAATGTAGTGCACATTTGGAGCTCTACCTGGGATAACTGCTGCAGTCTGCTTTCATATGATACCCTCCCTCACTGTGACAGCTGTTATCCCCACTACTTCCAAGACGAGTCGCTCTTATCCACCCTGTAACGATGGTTAATGTAATAACACCGGTTAATGTGATAACTTTTCTAAACGTATTAACCTTTAGATTTTTTATGTAATAAAGCCGGTTAATGTAATAACTTGGCAGATAACGCAATCAAATGTTGAAAGGGTAACATAATAATTTTTTCCACTTAAAGGGATAGTTCACCCAAATGACAAAATGCATATTGGTTTCCTTACACTGTAAGCAGTCTATGGACAAGGTATGACAGCAACCGATGCTTTGGTTTAGTTTCCCTGGCATGGTTTCCACATGCATATTTTTTAGCATTTGTGGCACAAATCCCATACTAGTCATGGGACCGATTTTTGCATTTTGCTCTCATCATGTTCAAAACATCTATAAGTGACTCTGTCGAGCTTCACAATCTATTTTAGATACTTTCTGATGATTTGGACATGATGTGGACTTACACTCTTAGTTGTTAGTCTGTTGTTTCTCATTCTGAGCATTTGAATACATTAACACATTTTTTTATTGGTTTTCAGTTTGCCTTAGATTACATTCAGTCTCTCTGTGTAGGAGAGCAACAGTAGCTTCCATGTTCCTCAGTTCTTCTACCTACCTGTCAGTCTGGCTTCCGCTGCTCCTATTTCCATCAGAAAGTTACACATGTCTGGCTGGCAGCTACTGTTTGTCTTGGCTAGGGTAGGACTCTCTTGTACTTGGTTCTATCGTGACATGACTTCATTAATGTGATGACTGTTATTTATCGAATCAACTAACCAACTGTTAACTGTTAGTCGATTAAATTAACCATGTAACAATTAACTCATTAGGATTTGGGGCACCACGGAAGAAGTTGTTTAACGAGTTACCATCTACTGAATTAAACGCTAGATGATATACACATAAGATATATCGATAACAGTCATTTATTAATCATTACCTCATATCAGTCTCATTCTGAATTTTTTACATTTTTTAATTTTTAATTTATCCGTTATTTTACCTGGTAAGTTGACTGAGAACACATTCTCATTTACAGCAACGACCTGGGGAATAGTTACAGGGGAGAGGGGGGGATGAATGAGACAATTGTAAACATAGCAGACCTCTTGAATCTGCAAGATCCCCAGTATTTTCTGATTATTCAGTTCTGCACAACTTGATTGAATTATGTGTTTAATAACTAACTAAGTAATAACAACGAATACACATACGCACTTACATGAGACAAAAGCCCCTAGTGAACTGACAAAATATGACGGCTTATTACGCAGAGATGGAGAAGGGGGTGGGAAAAATAGAGAGATAGGGAAAAAGGGACATTTATCATATATTTGGAAACTACGCTCACAGTAACCATATATCTTGCACATGAGCTGCCGCCCGTTTGTGTAAGAAACGCAATGTAGATGTCTTTGTTCGTCGTCTCTCTGTTGAAACCAATCAATCCTTCTATGGGGAATGGCTCGATGGGTGTAAGGTTCTGATTGTCTACTTGAGGTCACAATGTCCTTCTTCTTAGTTGTCCTGTCTCCAATGACTGTTTCCTCACAGCAGCTACTTAGCTGTACAAGTGACTGTCTGAAGTGAGCTTCTCGCCTCTTTTCTTCCTCGGGTAGAGAGCCAAAGTCCCAAATCACTTTACACACGCAGCTGCAGACTGGCGTTGTTTCTGGTCTGGTAGGTTTATCTTCTTCACCTCATGTAGAGATTGAGAGTTTCCAACCATTTCAACGTGTGGACCACGGTCACACGTCTTCTGGCATAAAGGAATTATTCAGGGTTCAGCTCCCGACCATTTTACACACCAGCAGCAACCCAGCAATGTCTGCTGCATAGCAGAGTCCACTTGGGGGCTTAGAGTACTTATTTTATACACATGAGTGTCACACTTGCTCCGTTCGGCCTCACACTTATCTGTCATGGTTTGCAGGTAGAGAGGTCTTGAGTGCGGAGCGAGAGATTCAGTGATGAGATTTCCTCCGCTTGCTTAGAAATCAATATTTCCATCTTCATCACCTGAGTTCTCTCATCATTCATTTGGTCAGCGACTTCAATGAGTTTCACTGATTTGTCATCCAACTTGGCCATTGTGTTCATTAACTGATCGTCTCTGGCCTGCAGCATTTGTACTAGAACATTATTGCTTTGAGTAACGTTCATCAAAACTGCATGCATGTTATCAAGTTGCGCGCTCCTGCTTGTAGATAACTCGTCAGATTGATCTAGTTTGGCGAGGGCCTTGTCGTATTTAGTTTTGGCTAAATTGAGTTGTTCCTGTAGAAAAGGATTTTGTTGAAGAGTTTGTGCTCGTTCATCGTCATATGTTTTTCCATGACTTGTAATTGTTCCGTTTTCAAACGCAGTTCCTCTGCTAGCAGAATGTTTTCCTCTTCCGCTTTTGTCATTCGTTTCCTGGTTCTCTCCAACTTTCCCTTTAAATCAGCAGTTTCTTGCATGTGCTTCTGCTGTACACTGCGGTACTGGACTGATGCCAATCTCTGATGGTGACACATCAGGGCTAAACTGGAGAGAACCTATACAAGTCCTGCGCCCAATGGTTTAATTTGGAGGGCGTTTGTCGTAATATCTGCTGGTTTTCCGCTAATGGCATAGTTAGGTTTGATATCGCTGCTGAGGTCAGCAATCAGTCCTTTTATGAGTGAGGGTTCACTAATTAGCGGGGGAATGGGGACCACTCAATTAACAGGTGTGCCTTGTACATTTGTAGAATTTCTTTCCTTCTTAATGCGTTTGAGCCAATCAGTTGTGTTGTGACAAGGTAGGGGTGGTATACAGAAGATAGCCCTATTTTGTAAAAGACCAAGTCTCTATTATGGCAAGAACAGCTCAAATAAGCAAAGAGAAAAGAAAGTACATCGTTACTTTAAGACATGAAGGGCAGTCAATCATGAAAATGTCAAGAACTTTTAACATTTCTTCAAGTGTAGTCGCATAAACCATCAAGTGCTATGATGTAACTGGCTCTCATGATGACCGCCAGAGGAAAGGAAGACCCAGAGTTACCTCTGCTGCGGAGGATAAGTTCATTAGAGTTAACTGCACCTCAGATTGCATCCCAAATAAATGCTTCACAGAGGCAAGTGACAGACACATCTCAACATCAACTGTTCAGAGGAATCAGGCCTTCATGATCAAATTGCTGCAAAGAAACCTCTACTAAAGGACACCAATACGATGAAGATACTTGCTTGGCCCAAGAAACACAAGCAATTAGACCGGTGGAAAGCTGTCCTTTGGTCTGATGAGTCCAAATTTGAGATGTTTGGTTCCAATCGCAGTGTCTTTGTGAGACACAGAGTAGGTGAACGGATGATCCTCTGCATGAGTGGTTCCCACCGTGAAGCATTAAGGAGGAGGTGTGATGGTGTGGGGGTGCTTTGCTGGTGACACTGTCAGGGATTTGTTTAGAATTCAAGGCACACTTAACCAGCATGGCTACCACAGCATTGTGCAGCGATACGCCATCCCATCTGGTTTGCGCTTGGTGGGACTATCATTTATTTTTAAACAGGACAATGACCCAACACACCTCCAGGCTGTGTAAGGACTATTTGACCAAGAAGTAGAGGGATTGAGTGCTGCATCAGATGACCTGGCGTCCACAATCACCCGACCTCAATCCAATTGAGATGGTTTGGGATGAGTTGGACTGCAGAGTGAAGGAAAAGCAGCCAACAAGTGCTCAGCATATGTGGGAACTCCTTCAAGACTGTTGGAAAAGCATTCCAGGTGAAGCTGGTTGAGAGAATGAGGAACATGGAATGCCAGAGTGTGCAAAGCTGTCATCAAGGCAAAGAGTGGCTACTTTGAAGAATCTCAAATATAAAATATATTTTGATTTCTTTAACACTTTTTTAGTTACTACCTGATTCCATGTGTTATTTTGTCACATTAATTATTTTGTGTATGGTGTCCTAGAAACAAGGGGTGGCACAACTAACCCTTTGGCACAACTTACCCCACTTTCTTCTACTGTGAAATATATAGGTTTTTAGTTTTAGTTGAATAGTAATTTAGTTAAATAGTAATACATTTTAAATTATTTACTTGTATTGTAATATTGTAGATTAAATGTGATATGTTTTTATTCATACATGTAGTAGGACCAATAGATATGATTGGGACTAGGAAAAATTAAGTGTTTTTCCCAACTTGGTAATAAAGGATTCCTCACTTCATTTTAATGTTTGTTTTGTTTCCTGTCAGACCAGAATATTGGGTGCTTACTTTGAGTTGTGATCCTTCGCAAAGAATATTAACGCTGCAATGTGTTCAGGTGAATTTGTAGAGGATAAAAGGATGTGTTATCATTTAAAACCTCTAGAGGGACAGTTATAGTTTGAGTCAAAGGAATCTGAGCAGCAAGGAACGTACCAACTAACCTACAGTATGCAGACGATGTGTTTCTCTCTGTCACAGGAAGAGGGCGGTGTTTCTTTACAGGTATGTGGTTTGATTGAGAGTGATTGATGAAAATGTCAGACTTAGATGTCGCAGGTTCAAGATGACATCTACATCGATTTAAAATGAATGTATACACAGAGTCTACAATACATTAAACACTTGTGCTTTCCATGACATAGACTGTATGGGTGGTCCCAGGAATCAAACCCACTACCCATATCCTTGAGCTACCAAGGACAACAACCCTGGAGCAATTATAGTTAAGCGGTTTGCTAAATTACACATGAACAGATGTTTCACCTCAGGGATTCGAATAACGACCTTTTGACTACCGGCCCAACACCCTAACCACTAGGCTAATTTGCTAATTGTCGCAAAGACTGATAGCAAAAACAGTCAATTGGTTGTACATCTCTGCTGTGTGTTAGATTGTAAACTATTGTGTGAAAAGGAATCTTGTAGTAGCGGGAGGTAGATTTGTGTCGTAATGTTGTTCTTCCCTGCCAATGTGGGTCAAGGATATGACTATGTCACCCAACTATGGTAAGTTGTGATACGATTCAACATTTGATACTTCATTACCGTACCAAATCAAATCAAATCAAATTTTATTTGTCATATACACATGGTTAGCAGATGTTAATGCGAGTGTAGCGAAATGCTTGTGCTTCTAGTTCCGACAATGCAGTAATAACCAACAAGTAATCTAGCTAACAATTCCAAAACGACTACCTTATACACACAAGTGTAAGGGGATAAAGAATATGTACATAAAGATATATGAATGAGTGATGGTACAGAGCGGCATAGTCAAGATACAGTAGATGGTATTGAGTGCAGTATATACATATGAGATGAGTATGTAAACAAAGTGGCATAGTTAAAGTGGCTAGTGATACATGTATTACATAAAGATGCAGTAGATGATATAGAGTACAGTATATACATATACATATGAGATGAATAATGTAGAGTATGTAAACATTATATTAGGTAGCATTGTTTTAAAGTGGCTAGTGATATATTTGACATCATTTCCCATCATTTCCATTATTAAAGTGGCTGGAGTTGAGTCAGTGTGTTGGCAGCAGCCACTCAATGCTAGTGGTGGCTGTTTAACAGTCTGATGGCCTTGAGATAGAAGCTGTTTTTCAGTCTCTCGGTCCCAGCTTTGATGCACCTGTACTGACCTCGCCTTCTGGATGATAGCGGGGTGAACAGGCAGTGGCTCGGGTGGTTGTTGTCCTTGATGATTTTTATGGCCTTCCTGTGACATCGGGTGGTTTAGGTGTCCTGGAGGGCAGGTAGTTTGCCCCCGGTGATGCGTTGTGCAGACCTCACTACCCTCTGGAGAGCCTTACGGTAGTGGGCGGAGCAGTTGCTGTACCAGGCGGTGATACAGCCCGACAGGATGCTCTCGATTGTGCATCTGTAGAAGTTTGTGAGTGCTTTTGGTGACAAGCCGGATTTCTTTAAGAATCAATACCAAATACAATTGTTAGGGATTTGATTTAGTGCAGCTCAGTAAATACAGGGACAAAAATACACACATATTCATACCAACACAGGGATTGACACTAAAGGAGTTGCTACATCCATTTTTGGAATGAAAACGTAAGGATGTACCTATTGATTCTTGAAAAATATAACTTAGAAATGCCTTGTGTACTTAGTTCAACTGTCATACCCCATCAGAACTCAAAATATAAGCTTATTTGACTCCAGTATTTGTAAACGAACACTATTATAGCCTCAAAACATGGTTAAAACTATAATTTGGATATCATGGATGGTCAGTCCTTGCATCCATAATAATAAAAGTAATAATAGATACACAATGAGTAACGATAACTTACAAGGGGTACCAGTACAGAGTCAATGTGCAGGGGTACGAGGTAATTGAGGTAGCTACAGTGCCTTGCGAAAGTATTCGGCCCCCTTGAACTTTGCGACCTTTTGCCACATTTCAGGCTTCAAACATAAAGATATAAAACTGTATTTTTTTGTGAAGAATCAACAACAAGTGGGACACAATCATGAAGTGGAACGACATTTATTGGATATTTCAAACTTTTTTAACAAATCAAAAACTGAAAAATTGGGCGTGCAAAATTATTCAGCCCCCTTAAGTTAATACTTTGTAGCGCCACCTTTTGCTGCGATTACAGCTGTAAGTCGCTTGGGGTATGTCTCTATCAGTTTTGCACATCGAGAGACTGACATTTTTTCCCATTCCTCCTTGCAAAACAGCTCGAGCTCAGTGAGTTTGGATGGAGAGCATTTGTGAACAGCAGTTTTCAGTTCTTTCCACAGATTCTCGATTGGATTCAGGTCTGGACTTTGACTTGGCCATTCTAACACCTGGATATGTTCATTTTTGAACCATTCCATTGTAGATTTTGCTTTATGTTTTGGATCATTGTCTTGTTGGAAGACAAATCTCCGTCCCAGTCTCAGGTCTTTTGCAGACTCCATCAGGTTTTCTTCCAGAAAGGTTCTGTATTTAGCTCCATCCATCTTCCCATCAACTTTAACCATCTTCCCTGTCCCTGCTGAAGAAAAGCAGGCCCAAACCATGATGCTGCCACCACCATGTTTGACAGTGGGGATGGTGTGTTCAGCTGTGTTGCTTTTACGCCAAACATAACGTTTTGCATTGTTGCCAAAAAGTTCAATTTTGGTTTCATCTGACCAGAGCACCTTCTTCCACATGTTTGGTGTGTCTCCCAGGTGTCTTGTGGCAAACTTTAAACTACACTTTTTATGGATATCTTTAAGAAATGGCTTTCTTCTTGCCACTCTTCCATAAAGGCCAGATTTGTGCAATTAACGACTGATTGTTGTCCTATGGACAGAGTCTCCCACCTCAGCTGTAGATCTCTGCAGTTCATCCAGAGTGATCATGGGCCTCTTGGCTGCATCTCTGATCAGTCTTCTCCTTGTATGAGCTGAAAGTTTAGAGGGACGGCCAGGTCTTGGTAGATTTGCAGTGGTCTGATACTCCTTCCATTTCAATATTATCGCTTGCACAGTGCTCCTTGGGATGTTTAAAGCTTGGGAAATCTTTTTGTATCCAAATCCGGCTTTAAACTTCTTCACAACAGTATCTCGGACCTGCCTGGTGTGTTCCTTGTTCTTCATGAGGCTCTCTGCGCTTTTAACGGACCTCTGAGACTATCACAGTGCAGGTGCATTTATACGGAGACTTGATTACACACAGGTGGATTGTATTTATCATCATTGGTCATTTAGGTCAACATTGGATCATTCAGAGATCCTCACTGAACTTCCGGAGAGAGTTTGCTGCACTGAAAGTAAAGGGGCTGAATAATTTTGCACGCCCAATTTTTCAGTTTTTGTTTTGTTAAAAAAGTTTGAAATATCCAATAAATGTCGTTCCACTTCATGATTGTGTCCCACTTGTTGTTGATTCTTCACAAAAAAATACAGTTTTATATCTTTATGTTTGAAGCCTGAAATGTGGCAAAAGGTCACAAAGTTCAAGGGGGCCGAATACTTTCGCAAGGCACTGTATGTACATAAAGTATAACTAGGATTAAAGTGACAGATAGTAAACAGTAGAAACAGCGTATGTGATGAGTCAAAAGGTTAGTGGTTCCCAAGTGGCGCAGCAGTCTAAGGCACTGCATTGCAGTACTATCTGCGTCACTACAGATCCTGGTTTGATCCCAGGCTGTGTCGCAGCTGACCAGGAGCCCCATTGGCCCAGCTTCGTCCTAGCAAATCCTGTGACGGGCCGGGTGCAATGCACACTGACGCTGTTGCCAGGTGTATGGTGTTTCCTCCGACACATTGGTGTGGCTGGCTTCTGGGTTAAGCGAGCATTGTGGCAAGAAGCAGTGTGGCTTGGCTTTGGAGGATGCATGGCTCTTGACCTTCGCCTCTCCCGAGTCTGTACAGGAGTTGCAGCGATGGGACAAGACTGTAACTACCAATTGGATATCATGAAAAAGGGGTCAAAAAACTCAGGGTAGCTGTTTGAACTGTTTAGCAGTCATATGGCTTGGGGGTAGAAGCTGTTCAGGGTCCTGTTGGTTCTAGACTTCGTGCATTGGTGCCGCTTGCCATGTGTTAGCATAGAGAACAGTCTATGACCTGGGTGGCTTTTAAGGGCCTTCCTCTGACACAGCATGGTAAAGAGTTTCTGGATGGCATGGAGTTCAGCCCCAGTGATGTACTGGGCCGTACGCACTACCCTCTGTAGTGGCCTGCGTTTAGATGCTCTCGAACTGCTCCACTTCAGCAGTGACGATGTGAACGGGAGTCTGTTCGGCCCCATTCAGCTCCTTTGTTTTGCTGATGTTGAGGAAGAGTTTTTTTTAATCCTGGCACCACACTGCCAGGTCTTTGATCTCCTCCCTATAGGCTGTCTCATTGTTGTTGGTGATCAGGGCTACCAAATTTGCATCGTCAGCAAACTTAATGATGGTGGTGAAGTCGTGCAGTAGTGGGGAGAACAGGGAGTACAGGATGGGACTAAGCACGCACCCCTAAAGGAGCCCCTGTGTTGAGGGTCAGAGTGGCGGATGTGTTGTTGCCTACCCTCACCACCTGGGGGCGTCCCGTCACGAAGTCCAGGACCAGTTGCAGAGGGAGGTGTTCAGTCCCAGGGTCCTTAGTTTAGTGATGAGCTTGGAGGGCACTATGGTGTTAAACACTGAGTTGTAGTCAATGAACAGCATTCTCACGTAGGTGCTCCTTTTTTCCAAGTGGGAAAGGGCAGTGTGGAATGCAATAGAGATTGCGTAATATGTGGATCAGTTGGGGCAGTGTGCGAATTGGAGTGGGTCCTGATGCCAAAACCGAGTCCCGGAATATATTGCAGTCAGCGCTCGCAAAACAGTCCTGTAGATTAGCATCCGCTTCATCGGCCCACCTCCATATTGAGCACGTCACTGGTACTTCCTGTTTGAGTTTTTTTTTGCTTGTCAGCAGGAATCAGAGGGATAGAGTTATGGTCAGATTTGCTAAATGGAGGGTGAGGGAGAGCTTTGTATGCATCTCTGTGTGTTGAGTAAAGGTGAGCTAGAGATTTCTCGACTCTATTTGCACCGGTGACATGCTGGTAGAAATGAGGTATGATTAGGTACGACAGATTTCAGTTTTCCAGAATTAAAATCACTGGCCACTAGGAGCGCCACCTCTAGATGAGAATTTTCTTGTTTGCTTATGAACCTATACAGCTCATTGAGTGCTGTCTTAGTGCCAGCATCAGTTTGAGGTGGTAAATAGACAGCTACGAAAAATATAAATGTAAACTCTTGGTAAATACTATGGTCTACAGCTTGTCATGAGGTATTCTAACTCGGGCAAGCAGAACCTTGAGACTTCCTTAAAGGAAACCTCTACCCAAAAACTAGATTTTGGTATTTTGTTTCATTAGTCCATTGTTGACATAGTCCCCAAAATGTTTTCTTGTCAGCAATCAAGTTTTCAAGATATGTAAATTTCAAAATACAAAATGATTTCTGTGTTTAGAAAGGCACATATCTTGAAAACTTGATTGCTGAAAAGCTAAAAAAGTTTTGGACTATGTCAACAATGGACTAATTAAACAAATACCAAAAGATAGTTTTGGGGAGAGCCTGCTCTGCGGTTGCCCCATCGGGCTGGTGATTTTTTTTATAAAAACACCCATCTGCAAAGAATTTGAGTAACCTAACACTGATATTTCTGGTTCCTACCATTGTTTAAGTGAAAGTTTCACATTTGTGGAAAGGGTTCTACAAAGGGTTCTCCTATGGGGACAGCCAAAGAACCCTTTTAGGGTTTAGGGTTAGGGTTGAGGCTATAGGGTTAGGGTTGAACTGGGATGTGGAGATTAAGCTAGGGTAAGGGCAATGGCTAGGGTTAGGGTTAAGTCAGCTTGTGGATAATAAGCAAGGTTAGGGTTAGGTTTAGGGACTGAGTAATAGACGGGTTAGCTGACATCATGAAAACGATGAGCGCGATTCAATGGGGCAGCATTCTGTGCGTTATTGTGATTCTGAATGGCCAAACAGCTGGCAGCTATGGCAAAAAGCTGCCGGGGGAATCATAGGTGGATAATTTCAACTCGTTTTATCTTGTTCTTGATACCATGTCTTGGGTTGAGGTGTTTTGACTGATGTCAACCCTGTCTGTTTTGTCCCATAGTTGTGCACGTGTCTACAACCAACCCATCTATAAACCTCAGAATACATTTGATATAGAATCAGAACATATAGAATGGCAGTACATTTAAAAAAGAAAGAAAGCTTGGTGCACAGGCATACCCACGCATAGCTCTCCGGTATAGGCTAATACGTATGCTATATGGAAGTCAGACAGACAGACATACATAGGAATTAGATGGTTGTAGGACTACATGGAATGATCAGAAAGACACAAACAAACACAAACGGTCCCCTAGTCAACAAGCGTACAGTCAACAGAATCTCAGACTGATTACGTGCCAGTGACACGTTTGAGGCAAAACGTTTTGCTTTTACAAACCCAAACCCTTTCAGGTCGGTATTTGAACTCGTGTTGGGGTTCCTATTGTATGGACTGCTTTTGTGCAGTGGTTCCCTCCCTATTTGGCCTTACCTTCCCATGTAGATCTCCTTACCTCATAGACATTACATCACAGCTCTGTCATTCCATCACGCTATGTCAGTCATACTATCACACACAGTCATACCGTCACGTCTAATAACATACTTGGTCAGAGCATGCCATGGTATGGAAGTGGAAGTGGGCATGCGATGGTGTTGGTGTTTGCCTGCATATACTCTGAGTGTACAACACATTAGGGTCACCTTCTTAATATTGAGTTGCACCCCCCTTTTCCCTTCAGAACAGTCTGGATTCTTCAAGGCATGAACTCCACAAGGTGTCAGAAGTATTCCACATGTGGCAGGTAGCCTAGTGGGGTGGCAGGTAGCCTAGTGGGATGGAAGGTAGCCTAGTGGGGTGGCAGGTAGCCTAGTGGGGTGGCAGGTAGCCTAGTTGGGTGGCAGGGAGCCTAGTGCTTAGAGTGTTGGACTAGTAACCGAAAGGTTGCAAGATCAAATACTTGAGCTGACAAGGTAAACATCTGTTGTTCTGCCCCTGAACAAGGCAGTTAACCCACTGTTCCTAGGTTGTCATTGAAAATACGAATTTGTTCTTAACTGACTTGCCTAGTTAAATAAAGGTTAAAAAACAAAATCTACACTGATTGAAGTGGATTTAACAAGCGTCATCAATAAGGAATCAGAGCTTTAGTCTGGATTGCTATGTCATGGAAAGAGCAGGTGTTCATAATGTTTGTACACTCAGTGTATGTGCGTGGTCTTTGTTAAGTGTGTGTACACTATGATACTGTGTACGTACGTATCAGTAAGTTTGTGCGCCTGTACACACAACACAATTTATGTTGCAATAGCAGATTAAAAGTCCACATTTTTGTGTGCACATTAGTTTGTTTGTAAGCGTGTACGTACTGTATCACATGTGAGTGTACGCGACTACTGTTCAGTATGTGGATGTCACAATAGCAGATTAAAAGTCAGCACAGTACCATATTGCCATGCCAGCTGAAATAGAAGTGGAATAGTACAGTATGGGCGTGGAAAGATACTACTTACAGTGAATTACTGACACTTGCTGTGATTGCCTCTGTTGTCTGTAACAGTGTTCTTTCGTTCTTAATAGCGTTGAAATAACTTCACTTTCTTTATATTACAACACTTGCACAACTACTCGCATCAGATTGTCAAGGGAGTGAATCACCTGCTTATAGGAAATGACAAATGAGAGACACAATGCATATCTTTGGTAGGCATGCATGTTACTGATGTGACATTCCAGTTCACTTTAGATAAGATGTTGATATGATTGTATGATACGTTTTGGAGAATGAAGTGATATTGAGCAATGAGTCATGTTTGATGATGTAATAATATAAGAGACCATATATTTAAAAAAAAAAGTTGAATTCAAGTTCTTTAAAGTTATAGTATGCCCTCTCTGTCTGTCTGGTCTGTGGAATCTAATGTCTCTGTCTATTGGTAGCAACAAGGACACCTTGAACCATTCTATTTACCATGTCTATTCTTCTACTCTAATGACAGTTAAATACAGCAACTATAGCTTAGTTAGGGGGTTGTTAGGAGGATCTACCAAATAACACAACAGTGAAGTTTAGACAATGCAGCTAGGAGATCGACTGGGCATTTTCCAGTGGATGGACCAGTTAGTGTGTGTGTGTGTGTGTGTGTGTGTGTGTGTGTGTGTGTGTGTGTGTGTGTGTGTGTGTGTGTGTGTGTGTGTGTGTGTGTGTGTGTGTGTGTGTGTGTGTGTGTGTGTGTGTGTGTGTGTGTGGGTGCGTGCGTGCGTGCGTGCGTGTGTGTGTGTGTGTGTGTTTGCGTGTGCGTATGCGTGTGCGTGTGCGTGTGTCTCACATGACATTTGTCTTGTCAAACACACAAAGTGACGTCAGAATGGTTGGACAATATAATCTATGGCAGTGTCAACAACTAATACTAAATACAGTGCACCACATTTTGATATATTACGGTCTTATTCTGAAATGGGATAAAAAAGATAAAAAATCCCTTATCAATCTACACATAATACCCCATGATGACAAAGCAAAACAAGTTTTTATAAATTTTTGCAAATGTATTAAAAATAAAGAACTGACATATCACATTTACAGAACTATTCAGACCCTTTACTCAGTACTTTGTTGAAGCACCTTTGGCAGCGATTACAGCATTGCGTCTTCTTGGGTATGATGCTACAAGCTTGGCACACCTGTATTTGAGGAGTTTCTCCCATTCTTCTTTGCAGATCCTCTCAAGCTCTTTCAGGTTGGATGGGGAGCGTTGCTGCAAAGCTATTTTCAGGTCTCACTAGAGATGTTCGATCCGGGCTCTGGCTCGGCCACTCAAGGATATTCAGAGACTTGTCCCGAAGCCACTCCTGCATTGTCTTGGCTGTGTGCTTAGGGTTGTTGTCCTGTTGGAAGGTGAACCTTAGCCACAGTCTGAGGTCCTGAGTGCTCTGGAGCATGTTTTCGTCAAGGATCTGTACTTTGCTCCGTTCATCTTTGCCTCGATCCTGACTAGTCTCCCAGTCCCTGCTGATGAAAACATGCCCATAGCATGATTCTGCCAACACGCTTCACTGTAGGGATGGTGCCTGGTTTCCTCCAGACGTGACGCTTGGCATTCAGGCCAAAGAGTTCAATCTTGGTTTCATCAGACCAGAGAATCTTGTTTATCATTGTCTGAGAGTCTTTAGGTGCCTTTAACTGAGGAATGGCTTCAGTCTGGCCACTTTACCATAAAGGCCTGCTTGGTGAAGTGCTGCAGAGATGGTTGTCCTTCTGGAAGGTTCTCCCATCTCCACATAAGAACTCTAGAGTACTGTCAGAGTGACCATTGGGTTCTTGGTCACCTCCCTGTCCAAGGCCCTTCTCCCCCGATTGCTCAGTTTGGACAGGCGGCCAGCTCTAGGAAGAGTCTTTGGGGTTCCAAACTTCTTCCATTTAAGAATGATGGAGGCCACTGTGTTCTTGGGGACCTTCAATGCTGCAGAAATGTTTTGGTACCCTTTCCCAGATCTAGTTTTAATGCATTTGCAAAAATTCTAAAAACCTCTTTTCGCTTTGTCATTATGGGGTATTGTGTGTAGATTGCTGAGAAAATACTCATATTTAGTCCAGTTTAGAATAAGACTTTAACGTAACTAAATGTGAAAAAAGTCAAGGGGTCTGAATACTTTCCGAAGTCACTGTACTTCTGAAACAAGTAGGTTATTTTATAATACACACATAACTAAGTTCACAATATTGCACTTTCTTTATCTGGATTGTTAATATGTCATTTAGCAGAGCCTTTTATCCTAAGCGTGCATACATTTTATGTATGGGTGGTCCCATACATAAACTTCTGTCATCTTCCGACAAATTAAATGTATTCATTTGGGCCATTGAAACTAAAGCCAGCATATGTTTTTTTGCCTCACCACAACTGGTGTCTAACCCTTTGGCCACTTGACACAATCAAGACTGTACTCAAAAGACTGCCCTCCACTGTGTGAGGTTGAACGCTCAATCAAACTGAGCCAGATCTGAATGACACAGTTATTTACAACAAAAATACAATTAAAATGTTATCTGGAGTTGGATTATATTTAGGCCTAGATTGTATCTATTGTATCTAACTTCATGATATTATTCTTATTTCCTTTTCTTTGCAATATAGTTTCCAAGCATATTTAACACGCGGTGGAAGAGAAGAAATCGGATCCGTGAAAAGGGTGCAGTGACTCGACACAATCTATTGTCTGAGTGTCAGGCGTAGGTCCAACAATTGTTTCCACTCAGTACACCCTCCCCGAAAGGCAGCACATGAGGAGAGAAGCAGGTTTCTCCATCCATTGTCCCTCCTCCCCTCGCGAATGCTGTTTTAAGTAGCGGGTGAGTGATAAAACGTATCGGCGCTCGTCGGCCATTGGCCATAAACATTACACAACAAGTTGGAAATCGCAGATTCAACAATGAGTGGTTCGGAAGGAATCAGTGGCTAACTGCAAGCGGTGCAAATGCAATCCCTAGCCTGCTTTTCAGTGGAGTGGGTGTGTGGTCTGGGTTTAAGGGTCTCTTTACCAAGCTTAAAAGGACAAACATTCAACATTGGCCATGCTGCCAATCCAGCATGACTTCTGCCATGCTCAAAACAACTGGAAACTCGGAACTGGGAAATCTCAGACTTTAGTGAGTTCGAGACAACTGGGAACTCTGAGGGAAACGAGCTCCGACTGGGAAAATACGTTTTAAACTGTCACCCAACTTTGAATTGCAAGTCGGGAACTCAGGCCTCTTTCTAGAGCTCCGACCTGAAGATCACTGACATCACCATGATTCAACCTTGTTTTTCCCCCCGAGATCCCAGTTGTCTTGAAAGCACCATAAATCCAGAGAATGCCAGACTTTGATGACAAAGCTTGAAGACAAAATTTTCCCACACAGGACCGTCGTGCCACCTTCCTGTTCAAGTGAGCACAGCACAACAAGGTGAGTCCAAAAATTGTGCCTACTGTTCTGACTTGGTGGTGCACATGTAGCCTATATAGCCTGTTTTAGAGAAATGTAATCACCGGATATTGTAAGAGCTTTCATTGCCTGCTTATATGCCCCCTTTATTAATCCTATAGTTCTGACTTGGCATACTGGGAGAACACTGTAAAAAATGGCCCATGTTCTGAATTCTGTCGCTGTACATTTCAAAGGTGCTGAACAAATAGTTATATTGACTACGTCCGTCCAAGCTCGCTCATTAATATCTTAATCGAAATTACGGATTGCCTCTTATCGACTCGTCGTCCCCCTTATGTCATAGTTTGTACATCTCAATTGTCAGTAGAAACCACATTTGTTTAACCCTCCTGTTGTGTTCGTTTCATGTTAATTCATTCTGTGTTCCCGGTCCAAAATGACCACCCCATAACTGATTATAAATCCATAATAATACATATATTATCACCTAATGTTGTGTTAGATCTTTTTATCAACTTAAATTCTTGTGAACATTAGAAGTTTTGAACTTCTATTTGCTATTCATGGCCTGTAGGCCTCATTGACCTGAGCTCATACAACTCGTTTTTGAGTTTAAAAAAAGCATAATGTATGGATTATTTTGACTATAACAAATACTCAGATGAAACATATTGTGCTACTGATCACAGACTACTTTGTGTCAAAGTTTAACAAAGACTCTCTCCTCCTCACCAGTGTCATGATCAAAGATATGACCAAGAGCCTCACATATAGTATATCGTTTGGTCATTGTGCTGCCACAGAATGAATTGTGAGCAAGGTCTCAAAAAATATTTATATACCAGAGCTGCGAGAAAAGTTCTATATATTATTGAAACAATAATTGTTTGTGAGAATGCCAACAGGTGTGGTTCCTGTGGGGGAAAGATTCTATTGGGGAAAGGTTCCCGTGGGGGTTGCCATGGAAGCCAAGAAGGGGAGTGAGGTGTGTGTGTGTGTGTGTGTGTGTGCTCAAACACACATGCATGTGGGGGTCTGGGAGAGAAAGTGTGTCCATTTGATGAATGGGCATATGCCTGAAATCAATTTTATACATTCATTGTAGTCTCACCCATTCATTTCAAATGTTTGACGGGGAACACCACAGGTGTACAAAAGTGAAATAAAACACCCAAATGTAATGAAAATCGTTCAAATGTATTTTGTGCGTTCAGATGCCCTGTGTGGACAGTCATGGAAGCTTATGACAACCAGATTAAATTAACTACATTTTTCAGAGAGAAAACTTGTAAATCGGTCCAATTTGAACGGAATACGGCAAGTTTTTTTTTAAAGACTGTATAAATGAGGCTGAATGAATTGTTTCGCTGCCAGACAAGGCTCCGCTGATAGCCAGGTGTAGCAGTGGTAAGGTGTTGGGAACTGCTGTTGAGACTCTGCTGTTGGGACAGCTTGTGGGCACTGTTTGTTACCGTTATAATGCCATTAATGTATTGTTTACTGTAGTGTTGTGTTGTGGCTTTGCTGGCATGCATCTAATATATATATTTTTTTACCCCCCCAGATTTACATGGGAAACTCGCCACTGCACAGAACCACAAATCATTTGAAAACAAATCCAATTTTGATAAACTCCCATATCTATTTTGTGAAACACAACAGTATACCATCACAGCAGCCAGATTTGTGACATGTTGCCTTTCATACTTCAACTATTTGCATAATGTTATAACACTGTACACAGCCAGTAATATAACATTTGAAATGTCTCTATTCTTTTGAAACTTTTGTGAGTGTAATAGCCTATTTACTTTTAATTATTCCACTTGGTTTGGCAATGTAAACTTGTTTCCCATGCCAATAAAGAGAGAGAGAGAGAGAGAGAGAGAGAGAGAGAGAGAGAGAGAGATATTGATGGGTGGCTGGGTGGGGGATATTTCGGTGATGATGGTAGGCAGGGGTTAGGATAGCCTAGCCCACTACGAAGAGAGAGAGAGCCGAGCATGCAGGGTTTGTAGGAGGGGCCTAAACGGTAATCTCTTATATTGAGATCTCGAGCCGGTGGCTGGGAGAATTTGTATTTTATCCTGAATTTGAACAGTAGCTGCTGTCACCATCCATCCACCTCTTGCACCTGGCAATACACCTGCCGTTACCGACAACACTTGCACGAGACCTCCAGGCTTCACTAACGGTAAGAGGGAATGAATACATTTCACCGGCAGTGGCAGACATTTGGAGCACATTGGTGAGCATAGTCAAGATTATCGATTACTCACGATAACGGTATCCATCCATGATCGATCATTATGATTTTGTGATATTTGTTGTCATATTTGAAATCATATTTTATTTCTAGGCCAAATTATATTTTCATAGAAGGCTACGTGTGATCGGGTATTCTGCATTGCCTTTCTATCATGTCTCTGTAGCCTACCTAAACCTTTTCTCATATTCCCGACCCGATTATTCCACTATCCCCATCCTATTCTTATCGGCCATTTTGTGTGGCCAAATTTAAGGAATTTGCCCGAGAGACTTAGTTACAGCGGAGGAGATGGTAATGATAAAGCAATGAAACGATGTATAGACTACCCCGAAACTAGTCCATAGGCTACAATGCAGTTTTTATAGTCTACTGTGGGCCTATAGCATTATGGGACGGTGTGTCTGTCTGTATGTACTATAGTATAGGCAATGCGGATGAATGATGCCGATAGCCGATCTAATCGAATATGGACATGATCAAAGATTCACCCAATCACCGTTGAGGATGCAATCCTGGCGCTGTCACCACCATCACCCTCAGCCGAATATAATAAATGAATATAGTCATACGAAACAATAAAGATAACAAACATGTTTCTCAGATATCACCTTTCGGCATCACTTTTGCGATATATGTATTTGTTAGGCTCTATCCAAGATAAGCTATGCAGTTGCAGTCAGCATGGAATGCTGAAAGCCCTTGGAAAAGGAGTCGCATACATTTAGGCATAAAGGACAGATAGATTATGTGTGTGGGCGGGTGGAAGCGGGAGATTTAGGGGGCAGGAGATGGCAAACTACGATGAATAATTCCTTTATTCACAACATAGGCTATGGTGCATAAATACGCATCTGCGGCCGCAATGCTATGGCACCAGTGCTGCTGAGCGGTGCGCGCGCCTCCGGTATGTGTACGTACAGCACGTGCTTGGATAGAGTCGTGACAGCTAGAATTCTTAGGTTCTCTATACGTTGGTGCACGTGTGGCGCAATTTAGGTTATAGGCTATTTCTCAGAATGTAGCTATAACAGAAATTCCTGTAATTCTAGGTATAGGTTTAACTTAACATGTAAAGGAAATACATTATGTATAAGCACACATGCTATGCATGCATGCATTCTAGGCTATGGTTATTTCCCAGCCTGGGACAGTTCCACCGTAGATATATTTCTCCACATTCAGTCTGGGTTGAGAAACTCGCTCACATTCGGCATGAGGAGCTGTGGGAGATGGAGTGAGACTTCTAACCAACCTGCTCTTCGAACCAACGTGCCCATACAGTGCGCCAAGGAGCGCGTGTGCGTGCGCTCGCGTTTTTGCTCCTCTCTTCGGGAATGAAGAGGGAATGCATGCATACTTTGTGATCTGATTCCACTTGGCAGGTTGGAATTCGGGAATGAAAGAGGAGAGACATGACTGTGTCCTCATGATTAGATGAATCCAGAGACAGTTGATGAGGGAGAAAGATGGGAAAGCACAACATTGAGTAGATTCAGGGCATCAAGGCCTGCAAACTGTCCAACCTTTTATAGATATACAGACAGTTCTCTCTTTCTCATCCTACTCTTTGATTTCTGGTCTGTCTGTCTCTCGCTCTCATCCCTCGCTCTCGCTCTCTCTCTCACTGTCTCTCTGTGTCTCACTCTTCTCACTCTAGATAGATTTGGGATGGAGTGAAGTGAGTGAGTGTCGCAGCATTTTCAAAGGACATGCCCGAAGGACTTGCCATGCGTCCCACATGACACCCTGTTCCCTATGTAGTGCACTACTTTTGACTAGGGTCTGTAGGGTTCTGGTCAAAAGGAGGGAAATACATAAGGAAAAGGTTGCCATTTGGGGGGTTGAGCAGTTATATGTTTTATCATGAAGGGCTGTCGTGGAAATTCAGTACTGAGAGAAACTTGGTCATTTTTTTCAAACAATCCTCTTTATTTAATATCAATTAATTATTGCAATAATGAGGCTGGTCGACCCCCCCCCCCCCCACTCTTGAGTGTTGGACTGAGTAACCTAACCCTTACACAAGTGCAGAGTCCTGTATATAGCTGACACTAAGAATGATTCATCGTGGTTGGTTCAACCACTTCATACAGACCAAGGAGCATCATAAGTCACTCTGGGTTCATCCTGCCGTTATCTGCACGGGGAAGTGGTCTTAACCCCTCCCTGACTTAGTTTCCCAGATGCAAGGATGATTTAGAGACGATGAGGAATTGTTCTAAACTCCTCCTGGCTATCTCGATCTCGGTTACACCGACCACATCTTGTATGTGTAATGCAGTCTTTAACTCATCTGTCAGCTCAAGCCATCTCTAGTGACCATACGCCCAGATTAGCTGCAGGGAACTAGAGTGGAGACCATAAAAACACAGACACTACTAGGACAGAAATGTCTCACTATTAGTTAAGAAAATAATTGTTAAATATCCAACAAATGAGGTACGTATGCAATTTTTATATCACAAGGCTCAGTGTGCGAATTACATTCTCCTTTTTGTTTGAAATGCAATTTACCTGGGCATGAAAATGAAAGCTTATTCTAAATGAAACAAAGACCCCCACCTATCTGTCATGGTTTCAACCATGTATTTGGCTGTTTGGATGCTGGAATTATTTAGGAGTGGACGAATATGCACAGGTAGCCTGCTTTTAGAAGTGATTTGTTTGACAATCAGATGAAAACATAATGTCTGGTTGTGTTCATGCCACATTAAAAGGTCATTATTTAAATTTCATGTCTTTTACTATCAGGATCATAAAAAAATGACACACTTAGGAGGTACCATGAAAGGTTAGAGCCCCCCCACGCACACCCTCCCCCCACCCACCCCTCTGCATCTGCTCTCCTTTTTATCCATTCACCCCTCATTCCTTCTACTGTATACACACACATGCACACACACGTGGCCACAGCACACACACACACACCCTATACGCTATACACACACTCATTTGACCCCCCCTCCCCCATCACATTCATCAGCCCCCCCCCCCCCCCCCCCAACCCTCCACCCTCCCGTCCCTCTTAACCCAAAAGCAATTCTGGTGAAGTTAATTTATTCAGACTCACTGGGGTGTCCTCTATACCCACACAGGACTGAGTACCGACCATGCAGTTTATACTGGCTTAACAACACAACCACACACACGAATGCACGCGCACACACGCACGCACGCACGCACACACACACACATATATATTTTGGGGTGGCAGGTAGCCTAGTGGTTAGAGTGTTGGGCCAGTAACCGAAA